>NC_142048.1:58773267-59089517 GCF_982192425.1 Myodes glareolus | reverse complement strand
TTGTTTACCAATATGTGTTGCTTGACGCATCAAGCCGGGAAAAGGACATATGGGGGCCCGGCGTTGAAATCCCACTGTGTAGTAAAGACTTAATAGGCACCAGGCACTGTTCCTTGTTTTCACATATTTAACATTCAGAGAACACTCGCTTCAATTCCAAAATGCAGATGCTAGGACACCAAATAAGACAGTGAAGGGGAAAGTAGGGCTTGCTAAGGTCACAAGAAGAGGAAGCCACATGGAGGCTTTTTTAGGACTGGGAAGAAGTTGAGGGAAGACCTCACTCTAGGCCCATGATGGCCTGGAACTCACTACATAGCCTAAGGTGGTTTCCACACAAGGCGGTTCCCTTGCCGCAGCTTCCCAGAGGCTGGGATTACAGGTGTGAGCCAATACAACCTTCTCATAGTTTTATTCTTCTGATATTTACACAAACCATTATCATCTCTGTCTTCTTCTCCTTTTTATTTATGTATGTGTGGCACAGTCCTTTTATTTCATTTCTCTTTTGCCTACATAGGACAAATAAACACAATATTTCCCCTGAAAGTTTAGATTCCTCCAATTTAGCACAAACAGCTCACTGAGATGTAAGTGTACTGTACAGCTACATTAAATATTAAAGGTATCTATCTGCAAAACATACAGAATCTTTCAAAAACAGCGCGATTGGCCGGGATGCTAAGATAAAATGGTTTGTGATCCCTCTCATCTAAGTGAAGTTTAGAGGGGTCTTCAGAACTTCAACCCACGGAACTACTGGCAAAGCAGGGGACTGGCTTTTCTGCACATCAAAGTCACTTTTTAAATTCAAATGAGTTACAGATGTCAAAGGCATGGTTTCCCTGCCAGTCCCTGGCTTCTTTAGAAGGCTCATCCAAACCAGTCTTAAATCAAGTGAGGAATAGCCACCCCAGTTCCCCCACACCCCTTTCATCCTGCCCTCGTAGGCCCCATTATTTTTAAAGCATCCTGGGTAGTCGAAGCATCTGGATGTGTACAGCAATGTCTCCAGACATCAGATGCAGGAACTAAACCGGGATTTGTAGGATGGAAACTTCTGGTGTTACAGCCAGAAGCATGCCTCATACATTCTTCCTGCTACTTCCCGCACAGACCCTCCAGTAAAACAGGAACCTCAGAGGCATCTCTTTTGGTTTCATGTAATTTTCTCTGATGTCGGAAGTTCTTCTGTCTATGTGTTGCTATCATTGGTTGAATAAAGAAACTGCCTTGGCCTTTTGATGGGGCAGCACTTAGATAGGTGGAGTAGACAGAAATGAATGCTGGCAAAAAGGGCAGTGTGGTAGACGTCATGGTTCTCCTACCCGAGATGGATGCTGGTTAAACTCATGCCCGTAAGCCACAGTCAAGTGGCGATAAACATTAATGGAGATGGGTTAAACCAATATGTGAGAGTTAGCCAATAAGGGACTAGAGATAATGGGCCAGGCAGTAATTTAATTAATACAGTTTCTGTGTGGTTATTTCGGGTGTAAGCTAGCAGGGTGGCTGGGACCAAAAACAGGCCCACCACTCCTCCTACTACATTTCTCTTCAGTTGTCTACCAGAGGACCATTCTCAAGCCGCACCTCTCTAGCACTGCCTCTTTGGGAGACATCTGCCATTGTCACATACACTTTGTTTACATCCTGAACAGTGGAGGTCTGGTTGCTTTTTGATAATTCAGAGCCATAAGCAGTTGCTGTCAAACCTAAATTCAAATATCATATGGAGTTATCAATGAGATCTGTTCAGCACCCAGACTGAAAGACAGCAATGCTAGCGCTTCCTTTCCTGTTGGACACATACAGAAGAAACAGTCTTCCAAGATGGATGCCGAGCACCCATTGCTTCAGTCTCAGGGTCTGGACACATGAAATGTGGTAGATACGTATGACCACATTGCATGAAACATTCCCTGAGGTTGAGGTAGTTTGTGCTTACAGAAACCAGGAAGCAAAGAATACTACGGGATAGACAATCATCGTTCAAAGTCACACGTGGTTTCCACTATTTTTGGTCTCACATGAAGAGCGCTACCTGTCATATGACCATCACAAGACTCATAGGAAGATGGACCACTTGGGAACAATCTCAGGAGTGTGACAGATGTCGCCACAAATTTGTCTGCCAATCATGACCTTCTGGAGAACTCTGACCAATACAGTTCATGAGGGTGTCAAACTTCAGTATGAAAATTTTCATAATATACTTCTATGTGCACAGTGTAAAAAATAAAAAATATCAGCTCAGGTACAGTCTGGGGGACATTTGAAGAAGATAAAGGACAGGGGGAATAGAAAGCCCCAAGCTTTTAAGATGTGCAGTTAATAAAAACACACATGTGGTGCGTGCCCAGCGTATACATGGAAGACGACCTTGACTGTCTGTCCTGGGAGAGCAGAGAAGCATTTTTCCCAGATGAGCATGGGAAATGATTGGAAGTCACATGTTCAAGGAAAACTAGAGGCCTTTGACAGTTAAGGACATGAAGGGTATTCATCGAACAGTCCTCGAGAAGCCGTACTGCAAAGTTCACTATAAATAATAATGTTAAAACTATGAGATACTTGGCCAGGTGTATTGATTTAGACCTGTAACTCCCACTATTCAGATGACCATGATGAGAGGAATGCAGGCCTCGGGACAGCTTGAGCTACAACTAAGTTTAAGTGCAACTGAACAAGCCCTAGCTCATTCAAAGTCCACAGGTCAATTCCCAGCACCACAGCAAACAATGTGTGCATCTGTATGTCAGTCTCCTTTCCACTAAATGCTGCATCAAGTTCCTTGTCCCAGATCAGAGTCCTCAGCCCTAGAGGGCTTCACCCAGCTGCAGGCTAAAGCTCTGAGCTAAACACCCTCCCAGAGACTGGCAAACCCAGGAACCATCAGAGCCCAGAGCTGCTTCTGGCTCTTAGGCAGGGTTAATCAGTCGATAGCCACCTCCTCTAAGGCCATCTCTTTGCCTGACCAAGTATCATGTCTAGAGAGTGCCAGGACTCAAAGTGGATCTTTACAGAAAGGAATAGGAGTCTACACTTAATACTGTGGCCCATTCAACCTTTATTAACACTGTGGTTCATGCAACTTTTAAACAACCCCGTATTAAAACTACCATAAGAATTGAAAGAACCCAACAATCATGTTAGTATAAATACGTGATATGAATGTTAAAGCTGAAGGTCTTTAGAGGTTAAAATCCCAATTTAAGGATATATATAATATATATACTTATATATATTATATATATAATACATATTGAAATAATATAATTTTCAGAAAAACTCTTAGAAATGGGTACTGCTATTACTTTTCCCACAATTTTATACAACTGAATTTAGCTTGGTTCAGAGTTCAATAGTACATAAATGGGAAAAATCATCATTACAGAGGAATTTATTAAATTTCAAATCTCATCATTTTTCTTCAAACCACTATAACACTGTGAAGAAGCCCAAAGGGGCACAAGAATTCCATCATTTCTTATATTCTGCTGACAGAAAAAGGGTGACCAAAATGAAGAAATTTCTGCCTACTACTTTACATCATACAGCTTCTAGGGGGAAAATGTTTATTTTCTGGAATGTTTTATATTCAGTGGGGTGCTGCTCTAATTTTACATGTGTTTGTGGTTCTTTTGCTGTATAAACACTCTGGAAAATGACTTTCGGGACTAGTCATACTTTCAATTAGCACACATCACACATATAAACTTAAGTTGTTCTTTCATAGTTCGAAGCTCTCCAGAGAATGGTAGGAAGGAAAAGAGTGGGTGCTATGGGGGAATCCCCACTTCCATTCCCCTCCTTACCCCACCGCCTTTCATCCTGGTTACCAACACACATCCTCCGGACTTGCTTCCTCCAGAGAGGAATGGCCTCTTAAGGTTCTCACCACCTGGAGACTACCTGTTCCAAACAGGATCCTCGGGGAACATGTATTCCCTCACCCTTGGTTACGGTACCATCTTGGGTCAATTTCATCAGTGAATAGGGTGTTAGTTAACTTTTCAGCACTGTAAAAAAGTATTGGATCTACAGAATTTAAAAAGTCTTGCTTTTTTAATTTTTTTTTTTATTTTTACTTTTTTGGCTGGTTGAAGTCCATTTACTGTAAGGAGTTTTTTATGTATAGTTGAGGAATTTCATGCAATATATTTTAATCTTATTCTTTCCTTTGACAAGAATTTATGTATTTAAAATAAAAATTTTAAAACTAAATTCCTTCATTGCAGGCCCGTGAAACACGACTTTTCCTGAGGCCACTAAGGGTGTCTTGCTTTGAGTGTATGTCTGTTACCACGTGTCCTTGGGCCTGTGGAGGGGGAAGACGGCATTAGATCTCCTGGATCTGCAGTTACAGATGCGTGTAAGCTGCCGTGTGGATGCTGGCAAGGTTATCTGAGTTTTCTGGAAGAGCGGCCAGTGCTCTTAACTTTTAATCCATCTCTTGAGCTCTCTTCGAGGAATTTAGTTTTAAAAGTCTTGCTTTAACTCAGTTATGGAGGACTTAAAACCTGACTGGTGGAGCCCATTATGTGATGAGGCTGTAAATCATGGCAGGGGGACTTAAAAGCCTGAAATAACTTGGGCACAACAGACTTAGTAAGGAAGGGAAGGACTCAATTTCCAGTCTTCTAAAGAACTCTCTCTAGGTGTTGTCAAAACTTTTGTCACCTCCCAACAAAGCAACCTTCAGAACCAAACTTCACCACCTTTGTAAGATTTCCATCTCAGATGGAAGGGGTTGGAACTTTACAGGGCAGAGATTGGTGGCATTTCACATCCATAGAGGGGGCTTTTTATTCTATAGGATGGGGGCAGGGTCTGGCAGGTAGGGCAGTTAGAATATTCTGTGGGTGGAATCTGGCAGTTACTTTGTCTTTGGGGGACATCTGAGATCCAAAGTATGGCCAGCGGCTATGTGTCTAGATGCCCAATTCTTTGGCACTCTCCCCAGCACTCTGCAGCACAGACCCTACATTTGGCACTGTAGATACCAGGGAAAGACGGAGAGCCGTCCAGTGCTGCGGATTTCATTTTGATGCTTGAATATTTGTTCAGTCTTAAGTAATACGAGTTCTGAAAACAGCTCCTCTCTAGGAAGCAGAAAACAGGGCAATATTTATTGCCTGAGTTAGAACTCCACAGACCTCTGAGCAGCGAATGTCCGCAGAGAATCGGGCATTCCGAGCCGCAATCATCTATTTGTAGTTTAGCTATGTTCTCGGTGAGATCACTATTGCTGACTATTTGTCTTTAGGGTATTTCCAGTGATCAAAGTACTTGACCAGAGAAACACGATGGGATATCAAATTCTGCTTATGTTTTTCCCTTCATGGGACTTGCAAGCCTGATCCGCGCTCGTTAGCTCACTGAGGGCTGGAAAAAAAGCTACGTTTCACCTTATTTCCTGAGTGTGCAGCCGTGACCCCAGTGCTCAGAGGTGGATTTTGTGGCCAAGGTTTATCGTCTTGGTGACAGGCTCATGTGGTCTTACCTGTGGCCAAGTTTCGTTGGCAGAGGGAACGCAGCATGCCGTTGCTGTCTCTCAGTATCTGCCAATTAGTAAAACCTAATGAGTCCGCTGCCTGCCACTTCCGATGCTGCCTCTGCCAGCTCAGCGCTCAGATCTTAATCGATCTTTTTTCAATTTCCCAGCAACCCCGGGGCAGAGGCCATCGCTGGAATGTCCACCCTATTGTCGGTGGAAGGTGTTTGGTTTTCAGCAAACAGGAAGCGAGTGTGTGGGAGATGGCCTGCCCTTTCAAACAAGAACGCTGTCTCTTTTCTTGATGGTGGTGCTGTTCCATTTTGTATGGACTTGTGAACTCGACTATTATTCCATGACAGGTGGAGAGCAAAGATCGGCTCAGGCACTTCGACCTTGTGCTCTTGAATGTATATATGAATAGCTCCTACATCTTTAGCAAACCTAAAGATGGCTCTACTGGGTTGAAGAGATGATTCAGTGATTAAGAATACTTGTTGCTCTTGCAGAACAAGACTGGCTTGACTCCTTTCAATGTCTACTACACAGGAATTTCCTAGGAGCCAAGGAGTCAAGTCAGTGTTTCGAAAAGGAATTGCTCTGTTTTTACAGAATAAAGCCATGAGCCTTCTATTCCAAACTCAGACAAGCAGCTTGACTCTCCACCACATAGGCCAATTGGGAACCCCTTAGGAGTCTGAAAACCAGGGACTGGAACCGGAGATGCTTGCTCCAACAAGAAAGCAAAGAATACTGCGCTGTTAGACCTATAACCCCTGTACTGAATAAATGAGGCAGGAGTTTAAGGCCAGCCTCAAATACATAGTGCGTAGTGAATTTGAGGTTACCATGGGCTATATGAGACCATTTCAAATTAAAAAAGAGCTATTCTGAATTGACTCAGGGAGATCAGAAAATTGAGCTTTGGGTAATTGATAAAGGCTGAGGATAGCTTTAGCTCCTATGCTAAGATCACAAAGGAGCCTGTCAGCCACCAAGGAATGCCAGACATTGTGAAAAATCCCTCCAGTGGATTGGCTCTGCATGCGGGAGCCAAGAGGGAAAGGCAGACAAGACATAGTAGCACGTAACCTATTACCCCAGCACTCAGAGGGAGGAGCCAGAGACTGAGATCAGTCACAGCAAAGAAAAAAGTAAGTGTTACAACAGAGAGGCCAGGGGTGCGGGAACCAGGGACAATGTTGGCTACAGCTCCAGGGGTTGGGGGGTTCAAAGACACCCACTGAAGAGAGGAAGACAAAGTCTCAGGCAGAGAAGGGACTACATCAGGGGACCATACTCAGTTCCCAAGGAATCTGAGAGCATGGGTAGCCCTTTATGGCCCTGCTTGCATCACAAGGATAGTGGCCAAAGCAGAAAGAAAAAGTAGAGAAAGACAGGAGTCAAAATAACCCCATCGAGAGCCTCTCCCCAAACCCAAACCCATCTCTAGTGCACCCCATATTCAGTGGCCTGTAACCCCACATTCTCACCAGGCCTGGCCCCTATATAATATCCTCCCCTTTAAGCATGCCACAATAGTTTAGTAACCATGAGAAGAGTTGACGGGTAGCAAATATCTAATCCCCACAGAGATTTCTGAAGGAAGGATAAAGAAAGGGAAAAGTTGTAAAAATAAAAAACAGGTCATAGCAATGGAATGATAAGGACACTGACATTAATTGACACTTCCATTATTAGTCATTATTATCTTACTACTATTTATTATATCATTATTGTCAACACTGTGCTGAGAGACACCGCGAAGGACATCACTAGACTTCCAATGCTTTTGCCCTTTATTTGTGTAGCTCTCTCTTTACCATTCCCCTGCCATGGAAAATTGACAGCACCAAGCTTATGCTCTAATGCTCAGCCATCTGCTCTTACCACCAGTCTGTAGTCACGGAACTAGTCCGTGAGACTTCGTTCCAGGCTTCCCTCTTTGGAGTTGCCCTCTCCACACCTCCAGCTGCCGGTACTGTGTTCTGTCCAGGACCCCAGACTTTCCACTGTTTCACTTTCGTAGTCAAGACTACACAGAGGTTGCCTCGTGGGAAACCCTTCTCCCTCCCTACTTTTCTAGCAGTCTGTTGGTGTCTGTGAATCGGGTGTTTTTAGAATAACGAATAAACAACACTGAAACGTATCAGTGGAGGTGACTCTGCTGGTGGATTTGCATCACACGCAGGCGACAATAGATATCCCTATGATTCTTTTGATTAAAAGCTGGTCCAGTCAAAATTCAGAAAGAAAAGACAGGCAATTTCATTTTCTTGGAGGGTAAAACATCTGTGACCAAAAAGAGACAGCTGTTGTAATGACTTCACAGTGATATTAATATGTAGAATAATCGAGAAAAACAGAGCAATCTGTTACCAAGAACAAGTGCAGCTGAGTGAGAATTTATCTCTGGGATTTTATGTAATAATGGACCATCCACCGCTGCATAACCTTGAAGCTTGTTGGTGGCACCCTCAAAGTTACTGCTATGGCTTTCTAGCCTGAGCCTTCTGTCACAGACGTCATGTGCTCCTGAAGACATTGCCATTTTTATTTAATGGACAAGGAAATTAAAATTAATTATGGTCAAGAGGCTTTTCTAAGCTGAGGCTAGGTGCTGTAAGATATGACCAAAAATGACAGTGTATGGGTCAGACAGGGAATTGTCTAGATAGAAATTAGGCCATAAAGAAAACTCCAAAAGAAATCATTCCCAGTAAAATGTACTTTGGGTCTCCCCACTTCACATAGGCTTTGACGAGCAGGCAGAAGGCTCCTGGGGGGGTACACTACCACGGTGGGGTGCTGTGTGATGCAAAGTCCCAGTGCAGGGAGGTGCCCAATGAGGAAAGCATCACCTTACATTTCTGAAAGGAGGTGGTACCTTTATTCTACCTTCACAGACATCACGTATCTGAGATATGGACTGCAGTAGAAGGAGCCCTGACATGGTGGAGAAAGGTAAATATTCTGGGGGGCTGGAAAAATTATGAAAAACAAACTAAGGCTCTACAGGAAGCCAAGGCCTGGGCAAGTATATTTTGCGAATTCTGTTTCCTGTAAGTAGGTCCGATGAGTTCATTATAGCACCATACTAAAGCTTTTTTATCTTTGATTTAATAGACAGCCAATCCTAGAAGCTGCTATGACTTAGAACTCAATGGTTAGAAATATTGATAAAAATAAAGAGAATATGGAGTATAACTAAAACACTCACAATGGTTGGCCACGTGCCACTTGTCACTGCTGAGCAAACAGGGGTTGTCATGGCTCAAGCAAATTTGTCCTATAACAAATAGGACTTTCCACCAGGCAGGCTGGTGGAGCAATTACCCATTCCAACTTCCCTAGCTAGAAATGTCTGGGTGTAAAGAAGAGCTTGTTACTTAATAATAACAACAGAGGAAAGAGAAACAAAACCCAAGGACACAGAGGAGAATAATGAAATATGGAGGCCCAGACTCTGTGCTGCTGACTCTGTGCTACGCCTGCCTTCGCTAAAGCCGTAGTTTATGGGTGGGATATTTCTCCGCTCCTTAGAAAGAACACCCTGCCGCCTGCTTGAGTGTGTTGTCCTGTTTGCCTTCAGAGATGGTCTCACAGGTTCTTCCCTCATGAGCCTTCTCTGACCTCTCTTCCCAGGTCGGTTTCCCTCACCACAGTCCCACACCATTCTGTGCAGAACTTACAGCAGCTGCATCTTGAATATTTTCCTGCATGGTCCTGGGAATAACAAACACCTTTTGCTTCACAGTATCCTGGAGTCATATGAGGACACAAAGCCAGTCTTATTTTGAAGTTGATGTGTGCTAGTCACCTCTGTCAAGAATCTGCCTTCAGCCTTCTGGTTAAGGGATCACAGACAACCTCACACCAGTTCTAAAGCTGGAGGCTTCTCTTCTAGACCTCACACATCCTGACCTTCATGCTCACATTTCCCTCATGAGAAAGTGAGTAGGAAATCCTAATGGACATCCAGAAGGCAGTAAGACTCAGACAGGAAGAAGCCCTCGACAGTATTTTGAGATGACGCTTTATTGAGAACCCTCCTTCATTTCTTCTCTGGAGTTGCAGATGGTTCACTGACTCAATGCCACAGACAGTCAAGGCTCTGGGAACCTCAGGCTTCCCTTTCAGCCAAACCCATGTAAAACAACAGGCGAGCCCGCATTTCACACTCTTCATAGTGTTTGCTCTTCAGCCGAAAGCAAAATCTCAATGGTCAGCTGTGTGGTTGGAAACTGCGGGATTTCCCGCCCTTTAGCCTTGCAATCCCAAAGCACACAGTGCTCAGCTAACCAAGCAAGCCCTCCTGCTTTGTCAAGAGAGTCACTGTTCTCAGAAACCCTTCAGCAAGAGACAGGCCAAGAAGTTAGTTGTTGATCTGGGTCCTGTGAAGAAGCCACAAAGCAAGAACATTGTGTCTTGGTTCCACAGATTCTCTCTTTTTCTTAGCTGCTGGGAGCATTTTTTTTGCCAACCTGTTGCTGACATCTGGGTTGGTCCAAAGGGAATCCATCTTGTCTGCCACTGTACTGCGATGGGAGAGACTTAAATACAGCATAATCTTGAATCCTAATGATTGGTCTACTTTCCCTATGGGCTTTCTGTCCACTATGCTTATATAGAGATGGCATCCAATTAATTTCTAACGAAAGACATTATGGAGCCTTCTGGTATTGAAAATAATTGAGTGTGCCTCATTAGTTTGACTCAGACACTAAAAAAGGTGACATCCCTGTGCTAAAGGCAGGTGGAAGAATAGGAAACTCAGCAGAACAAAGAGGTCTGTGTCAACACAGACCAGATCACACCACGTATGGAGACATTTTAGGTTTGTTAATGCAGATAAATGGATGTGACTGAGTCTCACATATATGGTCTAAGGCAGGAAGTACTTCAGAGTAAAGCCAAAACCTGCCTCTATTAAAAAAGTAAGGGGCTAAATTTGCTTGCTCATACCAAGAAATGAACAGATATCCTACTCAAGATCCCAATTGTTCTATGAGATGAAGTAAAGTTTGCTAAACTGGAGGAGGTTTAACACTTAAACGGTGTTGATGTAAAGCTGAACGCATGCTTTTCGGTTTTCAGCCATAGCAGGAGAAAAGCTGAGCCGTTTTAAAATGCTGGCTTTCTGGGCTGTCCTGCCAGGGCAATCTCTGACTCTTTCAGGCAGGCAGTCCGACTGAGTGTGGTCTGTGAGCAGAATGCTCCAGCTTGCTTGCTGGCAGGGACCTTGAAACGCCATAGAGTTGTGGCAGTAAAAGGCTCCAGTGGTACCTCTACCATGAGTCTGGAAAGCTAAGGAATGAACTGGATCTAGCCGTCAAAGCCACGGTTTTAGACTCATGTGGTCAGAAAAAGAGAGATATACAGTAAAAAGAGATTCAAAGAGGAAGAAAACCTCTAAATGGTTTACTATGAGTTAAAAATATATGCAGGTTAAAAGGTTAAAGTCATTAAAAATAAAAAAGAAAGAAAGGGAGATATAGGGTGTGGTGGTACACACCTTTAATCCCAATGCCTGGGAGGCAGAGGCATATTGACCTCTGTGACTTCAAGAGACAGAGGTAGAGATTAACCTCTGTGACCTCAAGGTGTGGTAGTACACGCCTTTAATTCCAATGCCTGGGAGGCAGAGACAGATCTCTGTGAGTTCAAGGTGTGGTAGCACACACCTTTAATCCCAGTACTGGGGAGGCTGAGACAGTGGGATCTCTGAGTTCAAGGACAGCCTGGTCTAAGGAGTTATTCCAGGACAAAGATATGCAGAGAACCAACTCAAAAGGTAAAAGTAAAAATAAAAGAAATAGAGGTTAAAATAAAGCCATCATAAAGATGGAAAATACACAGAGAATCTTGATACTGTATGCTATTATGCTCTCTTTTAATTGTTTGAATGCTGAGGAAGGAGCAACAGTCGCCAAAAGACATTTGCTTATAAATGCTGCAGAATTAATCCAAGATAGATATTTTGAAAATACCTTGATGTCAAAATTTGGGTCTAAGAATATGATGCTTTGGAAAGGAGGTTCTTCTTTTGTTTTCACAGAGGATGAGACCCTGTGGATTGCTTCTATCCCAATATGGTATGATAGATCACGTCCTCCTGAAAGGTTGCTGTGAACACCCTCAAGAAATTACTTCACTCAACTGCCAACTGAGATGAACCTGGCAGACAGGTTTTACCATGAAAGACCTGATTAACAGCGCCCCTATACAGCAGGAAGAAGTTTGGAGAGAAATAACTACGTCCATATTCCCAAATATTGTTTATAAATGTTCTTTTACATTTAAAGGGGGATATGATATAGATATGAATAATTTCATTGGTATGGATTTTAAGGTCAATTTTGTTATATGTATATATATTTCTGATCTTGATTGAGGTATTGTGATTGTGTAGTTCATTTAAAAATGTAATGTATAATTAAAAATATAGGTTGTTAATGGATAATCATTGATAATAGTCAAGCTTGTAGTAATGTTAGTTTGATTTTCTAGATGTGCATAGATATAATTCAGATATGCATTCTTCATCTCTTTCAAAGACTACAGAACATGGCATTTAATGTTTTAATAACTTAGGACTTTTCATGACAATGAGACACGTCTGCTCCTGGCAGCACCAATCTACTTCAAGAGGAAGATGGGCATCGAAGAGGCTCCTTATGGAGTTTGATAGCCATTTTGGGCAAGAAACTGCTCTTGCCTGGACTGTTGTATAAACTGGACACAGAGAACCCGCAGAGAGAGGACTGCTGAACTTGCCTAAAGGTGAGATGATCTTTCGGGGTTCCTGATTCATGAAAGAGTCTGTGAGACATTCTGCAGGACACAGCAGATAGTGACTGAACTGTCTTTGAAACTTCCTGCTTCATGGAAATGTCTCTGGATACTATGGGCCTGTAGGCTGAAGATGGATGCTCCAACGATACAGAGGAACTTTGGGTGACTGTCCAGGCAGCGAGATGTCTCTGTCATTTCTAGAGTTTTGGAAGTTGCTTACTTCTTGTTTACTTAGGTAATATTATATCCTTCTGGAGTCTTTGATGGAGTTGAAGAATGGATAGTCATAGTTATAGTTTTCCATTATTATGATAAAGATATAGTTATAAATATTGTGACTGTAATTCTTGCTGGATAACTGTTTTGTTATATGTAATTTTACTATGTTAAAATGAAAGCCTTTCTTTTTTGTTTAAACAGAAAAAGGGGAAATGATGGAGGAGGGTTATCTGTCTATTGTGTTATTTTCATTGGTCAATAAAGAGACTGCCTTGGCCCTTTGATAGGACAGAAAATTAGGTAGGCGGAGTAAATAAAACAGAATGCTGGGAAGAGGGCAGTGAGGCAGAAGCCATGGAGCCAGCCACCAGGTCAGACATGCTGAATCTTTCCCGGTAAGCCACACCTTGTGGTGCTATACAGATTATTAGAAATGGGTTAATCAAGATGTGAGAGTTAGCCAGTAACTAACTCTCTAGAGATAATGGGCCAGGCAGTATTTAAATGAATACAACTTATGTGTTATTATTTCTGGGGCTAAGCTAGCCATGTAGGAGCTGGGCAGGATGAAAAGCAGGCCTGCCCGCAACTCCTCACTACATATGGCGCCCAACGTGGCATAAAAAAGAGACCAAAAAAAGAGAATTTTGACAGTGACTGTGCTGTCTGCTCTTGGTGTGAACTGATTCTGTGAGATTCTAGCAACAGCTGGACTCTCTCTTCTGTGTAGGGCTACATCCACACATGCATCATACCACCACCACCAACATCAATAAGGTGGGAAAAGTCCCTCCTAATCCTTAGGCATCCACTTTACTTCAGAAAATGAAGTTTTGAACTATCAGCTTAATTTCTTACGGAGAAGTTTTAAGAAGTTAATGACATTTTAAAATTTATTCTTTGAGAATAACAATGCAATGAAATATGAAGAAATGATCCCAAATGCACCATCTGCATACCTTCTTAGCAGAAAGCACCAATATAGATGTTGAGAACTTCTACAGAGATTATCAAGTCATCTCACGGTTTTACATACTATAACCCCTGTACACAGTGCTACCTGTGTGGGGAATCTGTTGATTTCCCTGTCAGGCTAAGGTTTTCATAGTCAAAAGTTCACTCACCCCTCAGCTTCCTTAGAGTATGAAGTCCTGGAGATAAAACTCAAGCACTGACTGGTTAAAGGTTTGCACTTTCAGAGGTGGGGCAAGAAAACGTGTCCTGTACTCCCCCACTTCTCCACTGAGCTTGAAAATGGAGAGACAGGAAGTAGAGAGGAGGACAGGGAAATGGGTAGGGAGGAAGTAGAGGGGACATGGAAATGAGGAGGGAGGAAGTAGAGAGGACAGGGAAATGGGGAGGGAGGAAGTAGAGAGGAGGGTATGGAAATGGGGAGGGAGGAAGTAGTGAGGAGGACAGGAAAATGGGGAGGGAGGAAGTAGAGGGGAAGATGCATACATGAGTCTGCTGTGTAGTTGAGTGGTGACCTCTGAAGAGACCAGGAGTCACAGACATGTGTGGCTCAATGTTATAAGAGGCTGTCGTGAAGATTAACAAAGTCACTGGACACACAAGTTTTATTCTAGTAGATTCAGAGCTGAAGACCAGAACTATTTCTGGAAAGAGATAAATAGAATAGAGTAACCACTACTGCCACATTGATCACATAGCTTATTTAGAAATCAAGTTGATTCTACAAGTTCAAATGAAACCAAGATTTAAGTGTGCTTTTCTGGAGAAAGCCTGGTTTAAGTTATCAAGCTCCGCAGGGTTCTGGGGTGTTTGAAACTGTCCAACATTTTAGGCACGTGTGCAGAGTGTGACGGATTTGTACAATGGAAGGACTAGATTGACAAACAGCTGCTCATCGGTTTAAGCCGGGGGACATGACAGACAGATGTGCGCAGTGCAGGAAACTCAATCTGATGAGTTAGAACTTTGCTGAAGTCACCCACAAAATTCCAGCTACCTTGTACATCAGTGCCCTTGCTGGGAGCTTGTTCAATCATCAGAGTGGCCCTGGGGCAGAGACCTCAGCACTATTACCTGAAGGAAAAGTGAGTCCAGATGCATTCAGTATCCTCACAATGAACAGGGGTCACCCTAAAGGCCCCCTCAGGATGGGGAGACACCAAAAGAAGCAGAGTCTGGGCTTGCACAGCCAAACAGAAGGCGAAGGAGCACTGTGTTTATTTCTGTAATTTTCATGTCCTGATAATATCATCTAAATCAGGTCTTTTTTCACTGATATGATTCTATGACTTTCAAGAATATATTGCATATACAACCTATATACTTACACACTCAACATAGTTTTTTTTAAAAAAATAACTAAGTAGTTACATCCAAGAATAGCAAAAATATTGGACGCAGTAATAGCCCAATTATACATATCATTTGACCAATTGGTTTTATGGCTGTTTGCTGTACCTACACTGTTAACTAATCTTAGTGTTACTTTGCTTAAATTATGACATATATTTTAGAGAAAAGTAAATAATACAACATTAAATAAACATTTGAGTTTCATATTTTGTTCAGGTCATAATTCATACATGCATAAATATCATGTAATATTATGTTTTCTTTACCTACTGTGATTGTATTTTGTTTCTGAGAATGTGGTCACTATGGTTACAGGCTTACCAGGCACTCTCAGAATGAGTTCCTCTCTCGTCTGACATAAACACCCATCTGTCGTATACTTCGAGATGATTTAAGATTCATATTCAAGGACAGACACATAAAGGCATTTTGTTTGGCTTTATGTTTGAGACTGAGTCCCCATCTGTACCCAAGGCAAGCCTTGAACTTCTGCAGCACAGGCTGTCCTCAACTCATAGGTGTTGTGCAGCTTCAGACCCGAGAGTGACGGGACGCAGCTCTCACAGGAGCCGTTTTATCAAGAAATCAAATGAGTGATCCTGGATGTCTCCATGGTATTTTGAATAAAGTTTTCTAGTAATTGGCAACCCTCGAAATACTTCACTTTGGGGTATCAGGCCACACATATGTTCAGACACAGATTGTCTGTGTCTGTTCAAATAATGTTAATCAAGTGCAAATGTTCAAGAACTGGTCCCAGGCAATTTCCCGTACTCACAGGATCTCAGGTACATGGTTAATGAATGGCAATTAAGTGTGTCTCTACTGAACTTGATAATTACATACAAGGAAAGCTATGACAAATGAGCAGTGTGCCGTATAGATGAAAGGATGAAGACATGCAAACTCTGTCTTCTCCCAGGTCACTGGGATTTCTGCTCTACAGGAATGCAGTTTTATGGAACACAACACTGACCGCTTTGCAAGGCTTGCCTCCTGTTAGAAAAAGCGAGATCTGCCACAACGCCGTGCTGCTGAGGTGGGATAGAAACTGTGTCGTTTAGTTAATTGGACACACAACATATAAAGCAAATATGGGCTCTGAATATATGTAAACAAACAAAAAGTAAAACACAAGGAAGGCAGGAACACAAGGAACTTATATGGAGAGGAAGAAGCCAGAGAAATGCTAATCAGATGGACAAAGGCCGGCAGACAATACCCATCAAGATACAGGAAGTTCAGACAGATGTTTTCCCATTGTGAAACCCAGAAAACAACAACTGCTAGTGATGAATTAGAAGGATTGGGCAAGAGCAGTAGCACAATGGAAGTGAGTTATGTAGAAGGAGCAGCCCTTGGAGACGTCTGCTTTCTGATCTTTGTTAAAAAATGGCCCCAGTTTTCTAAAAGTCAATTGAATTTGGGCAGTGATGTTAGAGGGTAAGCAAGTTTTGTGCAGAAAGAGATATGAAAGGATGATGATTAATGACCCACGGGCAAGATTTATCGCTGTAATTTTAAGGGGAGAAAATAGTGAGAAGAAGAGCGAGACTCACAATGAAGAATTGAGAAGTAATTTCGGAGTAGGGCTACAGGACAAAACCAGAGTTTCTCAATCCTGAAGGCAAGGAGAATGAAGGAATAAAGGACAGGGCAGGATAGAAGGAGTTTGGTTTTTACTCTTGTTGTGATTCCTGCTTTAACAGCAAATCCGTGTTTCCTCGAAACAGCAATGCTGCTGACGTACAGAAGTTCAAAGGGGCACCCACCCCGAGGTCAACTCGGGAGCATCAGGAGGATCTGGCAGAAAAGAATATTATCCAGAACATTTGTGTAAAAGGACCATATTTAGAAAAGTAATAGCTATCAATGCCTTTACAATGTTATTAGGGCTTCATCATTCATGCATGTACATGTCTACAGTGTGTGTATAGCATGGGTACATGCACCCACTATTGTACATGTCTGCAGTATATGTACAGCATGTATACAGGCATCCACTTATGTACATGTATACAGCATGTGTACATGCATCCACATGTATACACATCTGTAGTTTGTGCACAACATGTGTATATGCATCCACTATTGCACATGTCTGCAGTATGTGTACAACATGTGTACATGCATCCACTTATGTACTCGTCTACAGTATGTGCATAGCATGTGTACATGCACCCACTATTATACATGTCTGCAGTATGTGCACACCCTGTGTACATGCATCCACATATGTACACATCTACAGTATGTATCTAATACCCACAAATAAATGCACAAAGTGGTGGGGCACTGAGTCACCATCATACACTACTTCAAAAGGTGACTTTTATCAAAAGTCTGAAATGAAAGTATTGTAAGATGATGGATTTGAGAAAGGGGGAGAATATAGCAGTGACCTCCATGTGGCTTGCTTTCTTTTTCTTGTCCTAAATCCAATCTTTCACCCTCTAAACACTCTGCGTTCCTATTACGTACATCTATTTTCTTTCTTCCCCTGGATATGGAGGACTTTGAGGATTTGCCTTTTCTTTATATTGTCTCCTGTTATCTGCTCTCTGTGCTAAAACAGCATGCTGAGAGACATGACGACTGCCTCCTGGGTTCTGATGGTTGACTTTGTGGTGACCTCCTAACAGCACCGCTAAGGTCACCTAAAAGAGTGGCCAGAATCGTCTATACCATCAAAGCAGATCACATGCGAAGTATAGATTCTTGTCTTGACTATCATTTAAGCCATAGGTTTACAACTGGCCTTGTCAGATACAGAATCCTGGAAGGATTTAGTCTCCCACCTAGTAGTGATAGAAAGAAGCAGGAAAAATATTCTACCATTCTGGTTTGGGTGTTCAATTCCTGGTGTCCAATGATGTGTGCTTACAACCACCTGTAACTCCAGCTGCAAGGAATCCAAACCTCCTTGTGGGATTGGTTGGCATGACCATGCATGTATGCACACACATACACATACACACACACACACATACACACACACACACACATACACACACACACACACACACACACACACACACACACATCTTGAACATTTTTTCTTGAAATGCCACTCACATCCATCTCAGACCAATTGAGGGTTGATGTAGCACCACACCAGAGACTGGGAAATTTTTAAATAATGGGAATTTGCTTCTCATAGTGCCGGCACCTGGGAAAACCAAGCCTAAGGCTGGTGTTGGGTATGACCTAATTATCTATGTTTCACAATGACATTATGAGTGTATCTACCCTCAAAAACAGAGAATTGCAATGTCTTTGCATGAGAGAAGGGGAGAAAGAAGGAGAGAGGGAGAGAGAGAGAGAGAGAGACAGACAGACAGACAGAAACTCACTCACTCATAAAATACTTAATCCTTGTGACCTTCCTGCCTCTTACTGGGCACCCTATCTCCACAGTTTTTACCCCATAAATGGCATGTTCAGACAATACCCCCACTCATGTTTTTACTGTCAGGAAATTCATCTCCCATGCCATCTAATCCTTCTTTACAGACGTGGAGGTGTGTGCTTTACACACGTGGAGGTGTGTGCTTTACACGCGTGGAGGTGAGTGTTTTACACACGTGGAGGTGAGTGCTTTACACACGTGGAGGTGAGTGCTTTACACACGTGGAGGTGTGTGCTTTACACGCGTGGAGGTGAGTGTTTTACACACGTGGAGATGAGTGCTTTACACGCATGGAGGTGTGTGCTTTACACGCGTGGAGGTGAGTGCTGAGGTTGAAGCTCAGCAGCAGCAACACTGCCATCAGCAGTGCAGTAACTTGCAGTGCTGAAGGGGAGCTCCCTTCACAGAATGTCTGACACAGCAGGCAGCTGGGGCCGTGGGCATTCACCACGCCTGCGTCCTCATACCATCTGAAGCACAGATGTGTGAATTATTTATGTGGTCACTGCTGGGATCAGAGCTACACTTTCTGTGGAAAGTATGTGGTTTTGTGGTGGAATGAGGACATCAGAGATGGCCATTTCGGCATCAATCTCTCCTGGTGCCTATGTGGTTTCAGACATTTGCTTTAATAGGAATGCAACTTTTTAATATGTTATGGAAGTAATTAACAAGGTCTCTAACTCAAAGAGTAGAAACCCTAGGAGTCTTTTATTGCATCTTCCATAACTCGACGTGAAAGTGGATTGTGTGAGAAAGCAGGGATCCCTTCAAACTGAGAAAGATTAAACAACTCTCTGGCTGTTTGTAGACAATGTTTGACTGAAGGTCGTAGTGTTCACTGTTGGTCATCTGCTTATTCAGATCCATCCTACAGAGTACATCCCCCGCTCTTTCTCTATCTCCTTCCACCTTCTCCCACTCCTTTCCTCTCCCTCCCTCTCTCTTCTCCCCCTCCCCCTCCTCACCTCTTCCATTTCATAAGACAGTATTTCATATATCCCAGGTTAATCATGAATGTAGCCTGTAGCCAAGGGTGACCTTAAACTTCTAATTCTTTGGCCTCTACCTCCCAAGTGCTGAGATTACATACACACCCCAACACCCCAGGTTTATTTACTGCTGGAAATTAAGACTAGAGTTTGTTGCACGCTAGACAAGTACTCTACCAAGTATGCTATATTCTCACCCACAGAAGTTATTGCAAAATATTAATGGGACAGCCCTTTGAAAACCCTTCATATTGCTAGTGTGCAAATCAGAACAATATAGCTAAGGATCAATTTTTGCTCTTTGAGAAGAGAACATTGAGACGCTTGCTCTCCAGGTTCCTGTTATCCCCAAAATGCCCCACCTTGGGCAAATGCAGCTGACCTAAACTCCCCTTCCACCTTGGTCCTCTGACATATCCATCTTCAGGGTCTATTCTTGTATTTTACAACTTTCGTAGAGTTCCATTCTTTTCACAATTTTCCAACTGCAAATCTCCAACAGTAAATTTCAGACGTCATATTTCATGATATGATGATATGTAAGAAAAAGTAGGAACACGACACAATCTGTATGTATTCTCTTAGTGAGTGCTATCATTGAAAGCTGACTTTCTAAACACTTTTGGGGAGGCACAGTTTTAATAATACAGCTATCATTACTCGATGAAGATTTCTTTTTCAGTTTAAAAATATTGATAAAAATGGCAATGCCTCCTGCCCACATCTGTTCCTGTGAAAAATAACTGTTTTATGCTCCATGGTTGGCAGTTTCTGGAAGGTGGCCAGTGCCTGTGGTACAGCTGCCCCAGGGCACAGAGACTGGTTAGCAGAACCCTGGTGCCCTGAGCTCCCTCGGGCCCAGTCATACCAGGGGCTGGCTTCTGTTCACCTTCAGGGTCAGAAAACAAAATTGAATGTCGTGCCAGTAGGGAAGGCAGTTCCTCTCCAACACCATTCCCCTGGGCAGCTCATTTGTTACTTCTCTGCCCTGTTCAGCCTTGCAGGCATTTGGAAGCACAGTCTTTGCAGAAGACAGATAAGACAAAATAGGGCTGCTTTTGAGAAGCTGTGTCCTGTCAATGGTTGCTTTCCTCAGTTTAAGCATAGAAACAGCCACTTAATACCTCAAAAGCATAATTGTATCAACATGAAAGGTCCTTTGAGGGTTTGAATTCTGTTTGTAAATCCCAAAGTTCTTGATACTGATGACGTCCAAAATAGGACTTCAATTTAATTTTTAAAAGTTATGCTACGTCTCACCTTATTTTATTGAAGGTGGCACCTCCCTCCAGTACAGCCTGTCGCTGTAATTACCTCCGATTGTCATCATCACAGCTGCCACAGCTGAAACTGTCTTTGACCAATCATGGCCTCAAGCCAGGGAGCAAACAGGATCAAACAAGATCATCCCAAGGGAAGCTGCTCCAAGGCCCGCATCTCCTCCCTTCTTCCCGACCCATCAGATAATTCCGTAGCATTTACCAAACATCCATTCCATGAAAGGCCTCACTTTAGGCTGCAGGAACCGGCACTGAAGAGGCACACAGAGGTCCCTCCTTCAAAAGAGTCTTGTTCCAAACGGGAAGCATGCTCACTGCATGCTTGAGGTGAATTCAGGAATCATTGAAGGTGAGGAAGAGATTAGCATTGTTGGGATTCAGGAAAGGCGGCGAGTGCCTGCCTGACTAGGAGAACTGCAACGTGGCTGGGCCGAGAGTTGCACCTTGCAGATACATCGTGTATATAACGGTGCGGTGTTAAAGTCAGTGCAGTGGTATTAACGTTGTCCTAGTGTGATCCCCGAGGACCCTCTGCAGGGGCCCCAGACAGAGCAACTGCTCGGCTTTGTGCAACTTTCTTAGTAATGCATCTCATTCAGATAAACATTTCATTTAGTATCTCAGTTATATACGACCAAGACTTATTTCTCAGAATAGTAAAACCTCAGTGAGGGGGCAGAAGAGATGGCTCAATGAGCACGGAGACTTTCCCTCCCAGAGAACCCAGGCTTGGTTTCCAACCTCCCCCATGGCCACTTACAACCTTCGGTGACTCCAGGTCCAGGCCATGTTGCCATCTACTGGTCACTGAGGGCACTGCATGCAAACCGTGAACAGTTGTGAAAAGGCTCATAGAAATAACTATAACAACAATAGTAAAGATACTTAAAAAGAACCTCAGCCAAGAAGAGTTTACACAGCGGCAAATAGAGGAGCATCGTTATCAGAAGAAAGGTTGTATAAATCCTAGTTGAACTTATGAACGACCAAGCGGCCTCTCTCCTTGCAACAAAATAAAGCTTTCTTTGTGGGTAATTTGTTCATGCTACACACAAGCATTATTTACTTAAAATTACGGCGCACACAAAGCACCTGGCCATTAGAGTTCACAATCATGTGCATCTGACGTTGATTAATGATATCGTAACATGAAAATAACCAAAACTTGGCTTTAATCCAGGAAATCTACTGATTAGCAGCGACCTAAGAAGATGTAGACACACCTCATCTTTCCACTAAAGACGATCTACTTACATCTGCTTTCCTCCATTCCATCTATGCCCTGCTTTGTTTATAGAGGTCCTAGAAGTCGACAAATACAGAATCTTCAAACATAAACCCAATGTGATTGTAAACATTGATTGCCAGCTTCATAGGACAGGGAAGCCTACAGGAGCCAGTACAGGCTGAGGTCTTGGATTGCATAAGAGGGAGACACTGAGGTGAGCAGCAGCATCTTTGCTGTTTGCCTCCTGGTGACGGATGTAACGTGACCAGCTGTCTCAAACACCTGCCACCGTCCTTTCCCACCATGGCGGGCAGCACTAGCAACTGTGAGCCAAAGTTGACCCTCCGTCCCTTAAATTGCTTTTGCCAGGGCATATTTTTTTAATTACAGCCACAGAATTACTGATTCCATTGATTAACTGGTGATTAACTGAGACGTAAATTCACGCATAGTGCAGTTTACTGATTCAAAGCATGATTCTGTAGTAGAGACACCTGTGTGGCTACCTCAGTGCTTAAATTATAGGACGTACTGATCAAGACCTCAGCATATCGTATGTCTCTCAGCCATCATTGTTGGGGTACAGACATCTGTTGCTCCATTACTGTCTCTATTTCCTACTCCAGAGAATTTATATAAGTATGATGGTAAAATATCAGTGTCCTGGTTGGCTTCTTTCAATTCAGTAATATCGTCAAGATGGATCCATTTTGTAGCTAGGACCAGAACTTCATTCCATACTATATCCATGCCTTCACATCGTCTTCAACTGTTCACTTTACTGGGCATCCATGTTGCTTCCACTTTTTGACTATAACAAAATAACATCTCTGCAAACATTTGCATAAAATTTTAATGGAGATATCTTTCCTTTAACTTTTTTTGGGTGTATACTAGGTGATTGAATTTCCAGGTTTGTTGTAGGAAATCCTGTCACCAGTAGCCTTTAAGTTACCCGCCCACTTGGGCATGGCCTCTTATACTTTTTATGCCAATGTAAAGCTCATGCCTGGCCTCTTTTCCAGCTGTGGGATTCGGTTGCTGTTCCTTGTTCCAGCAGAGCACTGTGATCTGTTAGTCTACCAATAAATAAATAACCTTCTATTATACTCAGCTCTGAGCTAGTGTGGGATTTCTTTTAAGCATCCTTCTTCACAGGTTGTTGTATCTTAAAAAAAATTAGGTACTAAGCATGAAACTTTATCAGGAATATTAGTATATCTGAGTGTTCTAACACGAGGGAAAAGGACACAGAAGTCTTGGGTTGATGATTTTGATATGAATCAGGTATCTTTTCCTGGAAGTTGTATAAGAACAGAAGCTCCTCCTCCACCCCCCCCCCAACTCAACCTTGAACCAGCACAGAGAGAACGGGAGATCGTTATTCGGATATGGAATGGAGTTCTATGCTAAGTTGTGTGGGTTTAAGCACCTTCCTAGGATTTGCTCGTTGGTAGTTTCTAAGGTAATTGCACACATTTAACTGGAATGCAGCAGCAACATCTAGAAAGAAGGTAAGACTATTCCAAATGGACTTAGAATGTTTGTTTATCAGTATCAGCAGAAGTCTGTGCAGTTTAAATTCTAGTTTGGGGTTTTTTTATAATAGAGGAAGGAAAGCCACAGAAGGAAGGAGAAAGTCAGCACAGGCCATTGAAGTAGAGAGCACGTTTAAAGCATATGCCTTGTTTCTTCCTGTTTCCCTCTCTTACGGTTGTCACATGATGTCCTAGCTTTCAGGTCTCATAAAGAAAGGGAAGGTGGACACCCTCAAGGGAGAGGCTGGTCAAATTCTCACTCCTTTTGGCACAGCAAATTTGCCATAAAGTCATATTGTTTGGTTCTAAAATTGTCTTACTTTCTTGATCTAGATTTTTATTTTCAAATTATACCTTGTTGGACTTGCTGAAATGAGTGTGGAAGAATTTGAATTCATTATTGAGAAGATTAGCAAGAGCCAAACAAAAAATTTTGGCGGAAGAACCCTCTGTGTGAGAGGAGGAGATAAAACATGACACAAATTGACCGTATGTTCCCAGGATGCACCACCCACACGGACCCTTGTCTGAGCTGGGTGCCAGTGTCTCACTTGAAATCCTACTTCATACATAAAAAGAGATTAACCTGAGGGTGAGGAGAAAAGCAGAAATAATGTGCATGGTGCGGCGCTATTGAAAATGCATCTATCATGATTCATTATATTGGAAATTTTTACAAAAATACTTGGTGGGAACATGGGAAGTACTTTTTGCTGTTGTTCTGTGAAGCTCCAGGGCAGCCATTCTCAACCCTCCTAACACCATGATCCTTCAACACAGTCCCTCATGGTGTAGTGACCCCATAAAGTTATTTCCATGTTGCTTCATACTTTTGCTTCTGTTATGAATCATAATGTAAACATATATGTTTTCTGATGGTCTTAGGCAACCCCTGTAAAAGGGTTATTATTTGATCCCCAAGAGGTGTCATGACCCACAGGTTGAGAACCACTTCTCTAGGAGGTAACCATCCGTTTCAGGAAGTTCTACAACATCCACAAAATGTCCAAACTATAAAAACATCTTCTCTATCTGTGTGACAATAAATATTTGAATCTTTGAGGTTGGTCACAAATACTTCAAGCAAATAGAAATTACTATTATTTAACATGGTAGTACATCTTAATGTGTGCACATATTAATACATTTGTATAATAATTTCATAATGCAATATATTATACTTGGAAGCATGATAATTGAATCATTCATTAAAATACTAATGAATTAAAGTCATTTCAAACATAAACTGTGAGTGGAACTATCTGTGTGGTAGGAGCTATGACACTCATCAGGTCTGGAGTCTTTAGTAAATCTTTAGTCTCATAAATTCCGCATTTCAATCTGTACTACAGAGAAGGAAGAGATTAACTGATCACCAACAGAAAATGCAGACACTGATGTCTTGACCTCATCATCTTTTGCATTAATTCTGCTTTTCCTGTAGCAGGTTGTCAAAAAAGACTCCAGAATAGGTAAACCTTTAAAAGAAGTGTCTAGCTAGGTTATCAATTACATATGGGCCCAGGGATGCTTAGGGTTAACTGCCAACTTGACATTTTCTGCAATTGTCTTGGAAAATTCTCACTGAGGAATTTTCCAGATGGATTTAGCTTGTGGGCATATTCTGGCTGATGTCACTGGTTACATAAATTGATGTGAGAAACCCGACTGCCCTTTGGGCAACACCATTCCCTAGGCAGGGCGATCCTGTCCTACACAGAGGTGGTGGAGAAATTCCTGGCATGCATTTATTTCTCTGTACTCTGGGCTGCGGTGAGACTGTGATTTAGCTGCTTTGGGTTCCCGCCTTGACTTCTTGCAAGGATGGACTATAACCCGGAGACGTAAGCAGAGCAAACCTTTTCTGCTGTATTTTGCCATACTGACAGAAACGGAAAGAGGACAGACATAAACGTCACAAATCTCCGAGAGGCAGCCAGCCACATGAACCTCAAAAACTGGAGAACAGAGTAAATTATATATTTCTTGCGTCCAAAAAAAAAATTATCGGATTTTCTGTTTCAAACACAAGTCATCTCAAATGTAGAAATGCAGTCTGCTGTTTATGCACACACAAGCCATGCAGGGCACACACCAGTGCACACACTTACATCTAGCAGTATTGTAAATGCACGTCCTATGTGACTAAAGCATCACACAGAGGCACACACAGGCACTCCGTGATATCCGGGGTATTTCAGCCCCTGTTTATCAGATAATGTGGGCAGCTCTGTTTGCACAATTTTAATGTTTTTATTCCAGGAAAATAAAACAGTTTTTAAGAAGCAGATTAGTAATTAAGGAACTGCAGAATAGTCTTCCTGTAATTGAATTCTCAACAAGGGTTTCAGTGGGAAAACACATTCTAGCAAGTGGGTTGAAACTGCTTGTTGGGATTTCCTGAACAAGCTGTTGCTTTGGGAATTGTGGAACCTCTGGTCAGTTTGTCATTGAACAATATGCTTCCATAATACTTCCAAAAATTTTCTCCAAATTTCAATATTACTTATTGCATGCAGTTTTATGTCCTTCCTTTAGCCACTACATAGGTAGGATGAGAATAACATAAGAACTTAGCAAAAAAATTACTTCTCATCATTTGTAAAAAATCTCATCACTCTCAGGAATGTGTCTTTATGTTGAATCTCTTTTGAAATTTTCCAAGGAATGATTGATCTAACTAGATTTGAACTTCTTCTGTTTTCTTGTAATGAGTCTGGATTCGTGCAAAACAACATCAGAGGAGTGCAGATGCTCTCGGAGCGACAAAGTTCCTGCCTAGCTCCTGCTTCCACTTCTCGGGAGAATCAGTATTCGGGCCCAGCAATGTCTGTGATTTCCAAGAGCTTCTTCTCAGTAGGCATTGGACATGGAAGAGCAGATGAGGATCATTCCAGATAGACCCAGCGATGAAGACTGGATTTCACAGTTTTTAAATGGAAAGGTCCAGAAAAATCAAGGTCCAACAGAACCAAGTAAGAAGTCCTTTACACTCAGCAGGTGCCCGAGGCACTATTAAATAAAGCCACATTTTGCTAAGTACTTAGTGGTTTGTGATGCTATGTCAAGTATTTAAGAACTATCTCTGTCTATCCTGTGAATCTGTGTCATCAACATTATTATGTCTAGTTTCTAGGCAAAGAGACAGTCAAAGAAGCAAACGGCTGCTGCCCTGGCATCCTGGCGCTGCCTTCAGTTCACAGCTTCCATTGACGAACACCACTTCACCAAAATCATTCCCAAAAGGGCCGTTGTGCCCACAATAAGTCCAAAAATCTCTGCAATCATGTCCAGCCTCAGACAGAAACACCAACATTATCTGAAGCCCAAAGAGAGTCAAATATCTATCCTCTGGCCCAGATAAGCAAGTGACCATTGCTATGGCAACCTATATAGGCTTATCAAATTTAGGATTTAGGAAGAGCCACATTCACAGATACCCTACCCTTTTCTGGTGTGCATCTCAAAAGCATCCAATCCAGAACAAATATCTACCCTTAAACCTGCTCCATATTGTATGACACAGCCTGAATTCTATAATGAAATACCCCAACGCCCACCTTCTGACAATTCCCCATTTTTGCAGAATACATCATTGGATGCTGCTTTGACAGTGGCACCATTGGCTGGCCGGCACGGGCACAGAAAATCTCAAGCAGTTTCACCTCAAATGAGAAAATTATAATCACTGAAAGTGAGCCCCAAGCACTGGCGGTTTTTCCTCTGCACTTTGAATGATTAGATCCTGTCGTGGCCCAGTGTTTGCCATTCATAAACCTTAGTTTGTATGATGTGGGGTTGGAGCCACACCCAAATGCAGGTTTACAGGAAATCGGAGAGAAATCAAGAGATCTAGTAGGAAGAACAGAGAAGAAAGAAACCTAGAAGAGAACCTGTGTTACGAGTTCAGAGAGGACAAAATGGTGATGTCACAGTGTGGCTGCTACTCCCAAACGCCGGGCCAGGCCAACAGAGGAGTGACCATCAAGGAAACTACAGAATACCCACTCTGGATGGTTTCCATACATTAACATACCCTAGCAACATGGTGTATAAGAGGACTATATATCTTGTGTAAATGTATGAGTGTGTTGTGCATGTATGAATGCATGTTGTAAGGACACATGTGTGAGTGCGTGTGATATGCATGAATGGAGATGCCCGAGACTGACACTGGCTGTCCTCAACTGCTCTACACTTTACTGACTGAGACAGGGTCTCCAGCTGAATTTGTACCTTGCACATTCTGGATAGCCTGGATAGCTAGCTTGCCTGGGAATCCTGTGCCTCTGCCTCCTGACTGTTGGGATTACTCATGACTACCACCTCTGTCTGCCTTGCATCTGAGGCTCAAGAACAGGTGAAAGTTGGTGAAAACCATGAGATGACTTAGTAAGTGGCTACTGTCAGAGCTGTGGCATTTGGGACTTTTTTCTGTGGCGTTAGTGATAGTAAGTGTTAAATGTGTGCAATGTGAGCACTGTTGTCTCTAGAGGGAGACACTGTCTTATAGTGTATTGATAAGGTGATGTTTGGGAACAACTAGATACCTTCAGTTCCCAAAGCTTCCCAGTGCAAGCCATATTAACAGTGAGTGGATTATAACCTCTGTGTGAAAGGTTAAAGTTTGTCAGGTGACCCTCTTATTTAAAAACACCAAAAGCTACCAGTTGATTTTTTTTAAAGTCAGTATGTTTTCCAAAAATCTTACTCTTAAAATAAGTCACCAAGGAAACACTTCAGCAGGAAGGATTTGTAGGGAATCGTAAATGATTCCACTTCTGAGGCACATTGTTTGAGGATCTGAAGCTCTCTGAGGTATCTGAGCTGGGAGGCCATTTCTGATTTTGCCTTTTGAGCATTTATCATTATTTAAGACATTGTGTGGCACAGAGTTTATGCTTTTTCTAACATACTGTTACTATTTGACCTTGTTATTTTAAAAACTCCAAATGGCCTGTTCTTTGGGATGTTTTTGCACCATGAATCTTTCTCCTGCTCCTTCTCCAAGCATTCAGCCAGCCACATTTACTTCTTCCCTCTGAGGAGAGTGTACTGTGGGAAGGGGCCTCTGTTGAAGGCAGGAGCAGCTTGTCTGTCGTTCTCCTTCACAGCTGAGACAGGTATCACCCCGTGCTGTCTCTGTGCTGGAGGAGGGACTCCTTTCAACAGTGAGGGATGGACGATGTTCATAAAGACAGAGAAGAAGCATGACTTCACACCCGTGTAAACACTGGGCCTCTGAGGAAAGGAGACCATTTGTTTGTTCTCTTCTTCATTCTGTCCCTGATTTAGGAAGTGGCTGGTCCTCTGGGAGGATGGCTGGAAGCACCCGGGGCCCTCTGACCTGTAGGAGACTGGAATGCACCTTAAATAGGAAGGACTCGGCTTGAGCTGAAAATGAAGCAGTTACCCAAAGGTCTCCATCCCCACTTCCCTTTCCCATGACCTGCACATCAATGGATAAAGACAAAAGGTACACTCTCCCCCAAGCTCCCAGGACTTAACCCCGCACTTGGCTATAGACCTCTGCCCTCTACAGAACACGCCGAAGGACTCACACTAACAAGCTGTATTAACCAGCTACCATCTGTCATTTATTTACTTTCCACAATTGCTTCCCTGAGAGATCCAAAGCCTCCTCTCTTCATCTTGTCACTCCTCTGAAAATGTACACTTTGTGCCAATGTTGCTCTCTATAAATCAGAAGTCAACACTCCGTCCTTGACAGCCATTCACTCCATCAATGTCTCCCAGGAAGAACTATACATACTGATGAGGTTTGGTGTGTTTTTCTCTTGGTGATTGGCCTTTGCAACTGAGGAAAAGGTTGAAAATAAGAACCTATAGAGTTTAGGGAAGAAATCATAACTCAAAAGTGCCTTTCCCTTAACAGAAACTTGAGGGGCCACTGAACATTTGTGACGACATCAGAACTATGAGGCCTGGGAAGTGGTTTGAGAGGAGGAAAGGATAGAGATCATTAGCAGTTTAATTTTGGAACCAATATAATATATTGAGCACTAAATAGTACAAAAGCTAACCATGTCAGACATCAGGTAAGGCAAAATTTATAAGCACTAACCGACCCATTGAACTCTCATGCAAGTTCAAACACTGCCTATTACCATGACCCCACATAATGGGAAAGGAAGCCACAAGTAAAGGACGGAAACTCGCATGGATTGGGTGACTTGGTTATTAACAAGGACTGGGTTAAAACCACCTCCGCCTGCCTCTCGGTCTGCAGAACTCACATCCACAGCTGTCACAATCACCACCAACAACACAGAGTTGGTACACAGACTTGTTGTAACACAGCCACTGCAATGGTGTGACATGACACAGCTCTGCACACGGTGCATCTGGGATCTTGTTTCATCATGTCTCGTCATCACCGTCCACAGAGTGCTGAGATGCTCCATTCCCAATGCTGGACAGCTCCCTCCCACTGAGCCCTGAGAGTTCTCTACTACAGACACTGCTGGACAGCTTCATTCCCCCAACCCATTGCCCTGAGAGGACCCCATTCCCAAAGCTGCTGGACAGCTCCCTCCTAGAGGGAGCTGCGGTGGAAATGGCCCTGCTGGTCTGTGTTAATACAGACTAGCAAGAACTAATTCCAGATCTTGAATGTTGAAAGAGAAGGTGGCCCCACTGATTTAGAAGGAATGGTACCCTCGGCATGGTCTGCGGTATGAAAGGAACTAAGAAAGCCTCACAGAAAGGACAATGAATGGGATATTTCGGGCTGAGTAGAATGTGATAAAGTGTGACACATTTTCAGGATGGCCCAACTGGGTGATTGTGACAATAAAGTGAAAACATTCTTGCTGAAGCTGCTGGGCCTGGCTGCGGGACTTTAAAGAGAGAAAAGGGGTTGGCGGAAGTCTTGTAAAATGAATGAGTCACCGGGCTTTGTTGACCTGCAGTACTTTAAGAAGAGAAATAAAAGGTTGATGAAGCCCTTGTGGAATGACTTGGGCTCAGAGCCACTGAGTGACTTCAACAATGGAGTCACCCACTGGAGGGTTTAAAATGAAATGGAGGTTCCTGGGAAGCTGTGGGGTCCGTGTGCTGCTCCAGGGTGAGGGGAGACTGTCACCAAAGCTGTGCTTCCCTCCCTGCTCCCCTTCCTGCACTCCGTTCTTCCTTCCTCCCTTCCCTGCCTCTTTTCTCCTCCTCTTCCCCCATCTCTACCTCTACCTAGATCTATCTCTATCTTTATCTCTCTATCTTGCTATCTCTACCTATCTCTCCATCTCTATATTTATCTATCATCTATCTCTATCTTCCTCTCTCTCTTCCTCTCTCTCTCTCTATCCATCCATCTATCTATCCACTCATCCATCTATCTCACCACCACAGCCTCATCAACATTAAATCATAGTTCCCTGTGGGGAAGTTGTGCCTTGCCACAAGCCCACAGCAAAGAAGTAGTCAACGATGAGATAGGGCTTCCAAAACTATGAGCCCAAACAAAATTCCCTATTTCAAGTCTAATTGTGTCTACTTATTTGGGGGCTTTGTCTCACTAATGAAAAACTACCAAACTATTTTATCCAAACACAGCACATGGCATACAATGAGCAAGGGAGTTTCATTTAATTTGACAACTGAACTTAACTTTTCAAGATTTAATTAAAATGTACTGCTTTCATAATTAACTGCCAGCCTCCAGATACTATGAAATAATAAAACAATTTAAGAATTATTACATGCATAGCAATAACATTTTAGAAAAATAAATCATGATGGTGTCTACTCTACTATAAATAACACATGAAACTCAAAATGAATTCAGCTATGCTCCTAATCCTCAGGTCTGAAGATTTTATTTTTTAGGTGCATGATTGTTCGGTCTGCATATGTGTATGTGTACAGGAACGAGATGATACCAACTCTAGTCATAAGCCCCAGACAGTTCATGAACATGTCTCTGCCCTTGGGGGCTCAGAAGTACTCTACTTGTCTCCCAGTGTCTATGACCTGGCAACCAGAGACACAACAAGTGACCTACAGTTTCAGTGTGCTTCCTAAGACACACTTATGGATTGCCTCTGAGGCATGCTTTCATGTCCTCTGAAGCTTACACAATATAGCAGGAATGTGTAAAAACAGTCAAAGAAACAAGACATTAGCAGAAGACCAGCCCCTCATCTGAGAAGATGCCCACAGTTGCAAGACCTGTGGCAGTGCCAATTCAGATTGAAAGTCAAATACCCGATCACACAATAGCTCCTAATCCATTCTGTTAGAATTTGCAAAGTTAGAAAATCCCTTAAGGGAAAATATGAATTGTACCTTACTTCTCTACAGTTAAGTAAATCATAGACCTTAGTAACTTCATACAGTGTCAAAGAAGGGACACCATTTACATTACTACAATTTGCCTATTAATAGTATAGGTAATTTGGATGGATTTTCCCCTAATCTCTGCTAAAATTTAGCAATGAACCTACCTTTCTAATTCCAGATAAAAATTCTTCCATTCATTATAATTATAATTATATTAGAGCTATAATATAATTACATGAATTAATATAGTATGTTAATTGGGTTGAATATTAACTACATGTCCCTTGGTAAATTATTGGTTTGAATATAAAATTCAACTGATACATTGTATTAAAGTACATTATCACTAATAGCTTAGTTCTTCTACAGTGGATAGTTAAATTAAACCTATGCTTTTCTATTTTCATAGGGGTTCATGTATGGATTTTAAATTTGCAGTGAAGAACTGATGAGACTCCCAACATGGCTTCTGTTTAGTGGTGGCCCTTGATGCTGATACCTTTGCCCAGAGCGTGATATGGCTCATGCTGGCAGCAGGCTTAATTCAGCAAGTGCCAGGCAGTGTCAGAGACACTCAGAACAAGATGTGCTAAAGTAAAGAAATTGATCACTCTGGCTTTTCAGAGAATGAAGCAAACAAAACCAATGTCTTGCAAAAATGGTCAAAGGAAATGATGTCAACAGGACTGACATTGGGAGTCAAGCTGCCTTTTGCTTTCTGTCAATCATCCCACACGTGAGAGGCGTACTAAGACCCCAACAACCACAGAGATACAGAGGACCCAGGAACAAGTCCTAGCTGCATTCTGAAGTCAAAGCTTGCTCATCATCTGGAATGCTCTGTAAGGGGTGAATGTATATTGACCCTCATTATCTGGAATGTTCTGTAATGGGTGAATGCATCATAGCCTTCACACAAAAGCCTCTTAAAAGTACCTAATAATATAGATGCTTGCACATGAGGCAACTGGAATATGAGGGACTGAAAATACAGTAACTAGAAAGTCACAGAACAGGGATCTCATCTGTAGCACGAATTCTAATTGGTCGTAATAACAAAAACCCAGAGACAGTTATTAGGGGGTGAAAGCTGAAAGATCAGAGAAGCAGAGCAGCCAGCCACTAGTCCTCACCACTATGAAATCCTCAGACCGAATGGGATATTTTTTTTTCTACAAGTGCTCAGCTTGAACCCATGACCATGAGATTAAGAGTCTCATGCTGTATTGACTCAGCCAGCCAGGTTCTTAATCCCAGGTTTGTTCCCCACACTGGGTGCCAGATCCATGCTTCTGATGTAGGGGAACATCAGAGCCAACTCTGGGATCCTCCAGCATTGATATTTTTTGAAATTCATACTAGGATTGTGTTACTAAATAAGCAATATTTTATAATTAAAAATGAGTAGAGGACATGTCTGATTTGGGAGCTTGCACTGGAAAGACAGAACAGAGTCAGAAAATCTCTGAAACTAACATTTTAGTTATTATTAGGTAACAGCAAGATGCCAAGTTGAAATCTGAAGTCCAAGGAGACATTTCCAGCCATCACTAAGAACCAACCTACCCAAGAGAGGGCGAGGAGATAACTCTGACACCCCTTCTATCACATATGCGAATGAGCAAGACAGTGGTTTATTCCTCTTTCCTTAAGTACCATCACCTCTCCCAAGTTTTAGCCCTGAGAACCATATTTAAAGAAATATTTCTCAGGTCTTATTTTAATAGTACTTGCCTCTTTTCACGTATTTGATCTTTAATAGAGGAATACACGTGTACTTGTATGGTTGGTATTGGTGGTGGGGAGTTGCTTTGCTCTTCTTACAAACACACTTCTGAAAGGTGGGTGAGCATCGACTGCCTCCACTGTGGTTTCAAAGCTGCAGTTATTGGCTGGAATAAGCCTTCTTCCCCACTCATGCCTGGCCTTAGCTAGTGTCCTCCTTATTTATGTGCTTGGAGTTTAAATTCACAGTAGTTAAGTTGTCAAAGTAGACAGTGTCTTCCTGAGAGTGTAAAGAAGACTTATAAATTACACAGGCATGATCCTGTCCCCAAACTACATCTTACTGAGGCAGGTTTGCAAGAACTGGTTAGACACAAAAGGATGCTGGGTTCTCCGTTTCTTCTTCCAGCTCTCTGAGCATCTTCCCTCCTCCAACACACACACACACACACACACACACACACACACACACACACACATATGTATGCATGCATCTCATACATCTGGTATCTATGGATCTCTCTCAAAGGATAAAATCTCTTAGACTACAAAGGACAGGGAAGATAAGACATCACAGTTTAGGCCATCAGGAAGCAAATCCTCTTATGATTAGATCCCAAATCCTTGGCAGCTCAAGGAGAAAATAATAGATTTATCAGTTGGCAACAAGGAAAACCTAATTCCGAGAGTCAGTGCTTATTTTTGTTCCTAATCCCACCAGGCGTCCTTCTCCCTAACAGCATGGAAAACAGAGGGTTTTTTTGTTTTTGTTTTTTCTTAGACTTGTTCTCATTTCCTCTTACTGACTCTATCACCAAGCCCTAGAGTTGGCATCTCTTATAATTATAGTGTTCATTTCTGGTTCAACTCCATCTTTCAAAGGTTTCCAGCATCTGGTTGTATACATGGGGGTTCCTTCCCTACAAAGTACCATAAGTTTAATTTTAAACTTTCCCTAGTGATAGAATGCAGAGTGCTATATACTGCTCTAGATGTACAGTCCTGTAAAAAAAAAAAAAAAAAAAAAACCTGACAATCTGGTGAATTTCAGGAAGTCGCTATCAGCTCCACAGATCAAAACCAGGACTTGTCTTACCTTCCCACAGCCAGCTGTGGGTTGGAAAGGGCAGCTGCGAGGACTAGGTAGGCTTCTCGGTGTTTGAAGAAGGGAGATGGAAATAAGAACTAAAATCTCCCAGGGACAAGGACTGAGCAGGAGTCCTAAGGAAACAGGAATTCCAAGCTGTGTTTCTCGAAGCGAGGCAACTCTCAGTGCAAATACACACAGATCAGAGTCACTAGTGGGTCATAGATACTTCAGAGTCTCAGGGCAGGAGAGTAATGTATTCCATTCTTGATGGATGTTTAGATTGGCGGTCCAGCCCTCTATCAAGAAGCCCTGATCGAGATTCCTAGGTGCTAAGACATGTCAACTATGTCAGTCTGGAGTTCAGGGACTTGAGTCATGGCCTCTAGGTTGTGATGCTGTTGCCTATAAAGCTGGGTCTGGAGACATAACACATACTGTGGCAATGAATACAGAACGAAAGACTGTCTTTCAAATTATAGCCCTCAAACGAGAAGAGATTTTATAGTATGAAAATATTACATGATGATGCCATTAATCTCAACACAGGATGACTTGCGTTGCTATACTTCCTCATTTTCATTTTAAAAATAATAGTGGTATAAATTTTGTCAATAAATGTAATCCAGAAAGGGATATAGAAAAGTGCAAAATGTAAGATTACCTGCAGTTTATATAGACAAGTCCCTACTGAAGAAAGTGGAAGTGTACTTAATGTTTCCATTATAAAATGTCTTGATTATAAATCTCTGCATACATCTTTTATCCTCTAAAGTACAAAGAATGTGTCCACCAAACCCCTTCAAGTGCAGCTTCTCCCTGTGATGCTCGACAATTTCTATCCCCATCTTCTGCAGGAGTGTGACCTCTAAATACAGGAAGTTAAAGGTTTTGCCAGAAAATTCTCACACAAATTGCCCAGTTGGTTGGCAATTGATGTCTAGAGCTGAACAAAGAACCTGGAGCAGAGACTGTGGGGGAAATTATGACGATGAACTGCTCACAAAGACAAGTACCTATGATAGGGGTGACTTGCTGCTTCCCAGTGTCTGCCTGAATAGGACATCTGCATTGAGAAGGTAGGACGCACAGTGACAGAGGGCGGAGGAACTGATCAACCAAGTAACACAAAAGTGGGGTAAGGTGGGCAGCCTGATAGCCGACAAGTACAGGGGATGATTGCAAACTGGAATTGGAACAGCACATAGCAATAATTAGCACTTGAATCGTTCTGGATCTCCAGGTCTCAGAGCACTTTACCGTCTAATCGTTTGAATCATAGAATACCCTTGGTGCAGAGGCAGTGGTTTGCTAGGAAAGTTGAATCAAAGAGGAACACATGTGGCTTAAAAGTTGCTTGACCTTGACAATTCCAAGAGCTCAAAAACTCGGGTTCCAAGAGGAAATGTTGACATGGCTACGTTGCTGTGGATATAATATTTACACATCTTGGCTTTGAGATGATTTCCGAAGTCAGAGTTCAGCAGTTGTGGTGGAAACTCTGTGAACTCAAACGTCTTGGGAGAGCAGCTGAGGAACTGGGTCTCAGGGAAAAAATTAAAAAAGCAGCAGTTTTCAGTCTTCACAATTTCCTCCACCCTTCAGACTCTGAACATGGGTCTTCAGGAGCTTCAGAAAATCAACTGGATACAAAATACCCCAAGCAACATAGTGGACATCCTTTCTTAAACACATTCTAATTTACATAAAGCTAAATTGGTCTGGGGTGTGCAGTGCAACAGCCTGGAGCCTTACAACCATCTTCATCAGAATGTAGTCCATCACCCCCAAAGTACCCTTAAATACTATCACATCTGAGCACCCCTGTATTTACCTTCTCTGTGAAGCCCTAGGTCCTTTCTAGAATGGAATGTGGATGCAGTCATATGCCATGTAAGTTTTGAGAGTGTCTTCTCTATTCATTGGATTCCTCCCAGGCATGACTCTAGTGTGAGCCTATTATGAATAAAGACCCCATAGTCACTCATGCACAGCCTTGTGAGCTAGGATGTACTTTCAGTTCCTATCTTTGTCTCAGTGAATTCTTAGGAGTAGCATGACTAGTCGGAATGTAAGTATGTGCTGAATTTGTTAAGAAATGGACAAACAGCCTCCCCAAATGTTCATTCTTTTAGGCTAGATTTGCACTAGTTTGCTTCAATTATTGTTCTAGATACTTCGAAGCAACGGCTAGTTTGTATGTGTTTTTCCATATTATTGTCAATACGTAGGATACATGTCATTCTAATGGGCCGTAGAATCTTGAAGGAGTGTTGGTTTGCTTCTCTGATGTCTCAAGATATTGAGGACCTTGTTTTGAGTTTGTTTTCTGTCTACAGCTTCCCTTGTAAAATATTTATCTCAAATTTAATTTTTTTTACTTATTTTTTCCAGTTTTATTGAGTTGTTTGCTTTCATTTATTTATTTATTTATTTTTGTTTAACTCGCAAGCATTCATTTTGTATTTTGGATAGAGTATTTTTTATTAGACACATATGTCACAAATGATCTTCTTGTAGCTGGTAATTGTTAGTTTACTTTTCAAATGCCTTTCATAGGGTTAATGCATCATCACCTTCTTTCTGGTGTTGTGGTGCTGATGATTAAACAGAGTAGAGCAAAAGGTCTACTCTGAGTTACATATCCAGGCTAAGCTTCTTTGCTATGTTGTTTTCCTGTGGCTGTAATCATGGTAGCTACTTATTCTGAATCTGTTTTTCTCCAATGAACAACCATGTAATAAACTATTTAGCCACATGTGAGACTGTGAGTATCTATCTGTTCAAACTTTGCCAGAATACCTTTATTTACAAATTCCATGTCTTTGAGTCATTATACTGACTGTTGATATTTTTGCTCAGAAACAGGAAGCCCTTATGCATGACGGTCACATGGGCATCACCTAAGGCACCCTATTTGTCTAATGCGTGGTTCAACAAAGGAAACTACTAAGCATGGTAATTTTCAAGGATCAAATTTCTCTCCAATTACTAATGAGATTATTGTAGTATGAAATATTGTGGTATAATAAACAGTAGAAAATCACTAATCAGGGGTTCCTAAAAGAACAGTAGAAATTTATGAGTCATCCACAGAGCTGATATGAGTAAAATGTCAAGATGACCAAAGGTAATCTCAAACCACACATCCGGAACTAAATGCGGGAGAGTTTGGAGAACATTGGATTTAAGATGAGAAAATTAACGAAAAGACCACAGAGCTTTAGAGACCCTTAAAAGCGAAGAAACAGCATCTGTTACTTAGTAGGAAAAATGAGTCAAGAAAGTACTTGACACTAAAAAGACTGGAAAGTATTTAGTTAATGAAGACTCGAAGCTAAATTGAGAACAAATGTGGCCTAACCTTGCTATGACCCAGGCCATCTCAAGCTACAGACCCACTCAGATGTTTCAGCAAGGGCCCTGACATCCAATAGAGAAGGAATAAACAACCCAATTCTGGAACATGTCATTGACATTCTCTAATTAACTCTAGTGAAATTTCAAACATGTTTTTTCTTTCTTCTGCCTTAAGTGTTAAGTAAGGAAAAATGTCAGGTTTGACTCTGATGTGTTGGCCTTTATTTGGGGACCTGGAGTCACTGACCTGCCTGCAGCTGTGGGCTGGGTGGGAGTCAGGTGACTGGATCGTGACCCTCCGTCTGCCTGAGAACCATGCTCCCTCTGATAGACTGTTAGCATTTGCAAATGGTGGAGTTGCCATTTGAGAACATTAGCCGACATGCACTCTTGGGCAAACACTCACACGTTTCTCATAGCTCTTAATTAAATATGGACTCTTTACCTGAATTTGGAAAGCTATAGGCAGTAGGAGCCTACTTGAACTCCTGTTGCTGAAAAACAACACAGGATTCCTTATATTCCTGAAGTATTGTGATCAGTACACAGAACGTAAACATCACGAGACACTAAAACAAACAAGGTCTTTCCTATCGTAACTGAAATGTCACTGACTTAAAATTGTGTGTCTCTGAAAATACAAATAATCTCAAATTGTACATTATTTAATAAAGGTAACTCTAAATACTCTCTGAAATTAATATATCATTATATATATATATATAATATGTTGCATGTTAGAAATAGCAATTTTAAAATTCAATGCAAGACTTTGCCAGACAAGCCCCATGACCTGAGTGTGAGCACCAGAACCAAAGCAAGGTGGGAGGAGAGAACTGGCTCCACAGTGTTTCCGTGTGACCTCCACATATGTTTTGTGGCACACGTGTGTGTGAGTTCAAGCACGCAACACACAGGATGAAAAACAAAAGCATATCTAATAGCAGAGGATTTTGTGTCTCAGAAATCTTGGTTTTTTAACAATCCTCCAGGTTACTTCCTAGTTCCCAGTGTCAGTTTCTGAAAGCATGAAAGAACATGCCCTTCCTCAACAATACACAGTCAGAACAATGGCCAATACAGAAACATACCAAGACACCCTGTGGAATTGTATATTACAATCAAGGGGTGTGCTGGGACACCTCCCTCATATAGGCTGACATCATCAGTGGCTGATTTATATAACAGGTGTTCGTGTTATGCTTAAAACACAGAAAAGTCCAAGTATCCATCATTACAATCCCTATAACTGGGACTCATGACCTCTTTGTCTACTCTGGCTTGCTCTGTATTTTTTTTTTGTTTGGATGGCTGGCTAGTTTTGTTCTTTTTTGTATTTTTTTTTCAGGTTCTATACAGAGCCCACACCTCCTTCCAATGGGCTCCTAAGAATTGCCTTTTATCAGAATTGTATTCACTCATTAGCAATCCATTTTGTTTTCTCTACCCCTAGACAGGAAGCCACCTAACAGCAAGACTTTGTGTGGGTCCTGGAAAGACGGAATAATCTCTGAAAGGCAGAAGGAGACTGGAGTCTGTCATTATCAAATGTATGGAGTGCTTCTGAGAAACAATTAAAGCCATCTGAGCTTTCTGTGAAAACACCCAGTGATCAGGAAGCTGGGAAACAGAACATTTCAGACAGCAAAAGGAAGTTGGGTAAAGAAAGCTGGATCCACGAAACAGGCAACGATCTGAGAATCTTAGCTATTCCTCAAAGTCCATGGTTCTGACGCTTCTGTGTAGATAATCGTTCATGCCACACAAAGAGTGACCTGCCCAGGCCATCACTGTAAAGGCTGGGTGTAGAATAGTGGTAGGAGGTGGCAAACCTGTTACATCGCTTTCCTTTTCTCTGGATCTCAAATCAAGCTCTGACTGTCACGTGACATAAAGTCCATCCCTGGAAGAGAAGGAACCTGCCCGAGGAAATGTTGGCAAGGATGGGATTTGCATCCTGGAGTTCGGGTTCTAGAGACACTTGACTGTGCTTGAAAATTCCTTCAGAGGCCTCCAGGCTCTACGATCAGTTTTTCTGAACAAAACCAAAACCAAAACACAGTGTTTGTTTGAACTTCAACCCCTCTTCTTATCTTCCCAGAACCAGAGAGCACGTAAGACCCTGTGTGGCGGGAAGCAGATTTCCCTGTTGCGCACCTTGTTGCTTGCCCATGGCTCACTCTCATTCAGCTAGAGTTGACCCCCACAACACAGTGACCCCTCCAATTCTGCACCCTGGGCATTGCTTTATATCTCTGGCTTGACTTCTTTTATATTTCAGCCATGGGGGAGAAGTCCAAGATCCGTACTGAAAATCAACTGATTTCCATGCCAAGAAGACACACTCCTTTGCTTAATTCTCAGCACATTCACTGGTAGATAAAGGATTCCTTCACCTGCTTATTACCAATGTCCCTCACTACCATGGGAACAGCTAATTTACCTACACACCCAGAGCCATGAAGAACCTGATGCATAGTAATGGCTCTGTGAATAATTAATATAATTATTAAAAGGATGATATGTATTTATACAGAAAGAAGCAATGGTCAAGAATATTTTCTGCAATTACTGAAGTTAAACAAGTGACCTGTATTTTAACTATTATTTTAGATCCTTGTTTGTAAAGGCCTGTATGAAGATCATAAGTTTATTTCGCATTAAAGTACCATGGCATAAATTCCACCTGTCTGAGCAAGCCAGCAGCCACTCGATGACCAAGAAGAGACAGAAACAACCCTGCAGATCAGCAGAGCGACTGGGAAACATAACATGAATCACTTATCATGGTAGAACTGGCAACTGTCCAGAACACTAGGCTGGCTGCCCATGGAAAGGAGAGGACGGCATAGAACGGAAAAGAGTGTGTGGGCAGCAGATGCGCTGTGGATGGCTTTCAGCCCGATCTCAGGAAAGTCCCAGAAATAACACGAGAATTCTCAGAATCTCCAGAAACATGCAGAGGACCTAGGCAGTTTCATGATGGTTTATTTATTGAAGTATTTTTATTGATTTTATTTTTCATTTATTCTACACCCTGATCACAGTTTCCCCTCCCTCCTCTCTTCCTGTTCCCTCTCCCACCCCACCTCCACAAACATTCTGAAAGAGAACTCTGACCTCTGCCCTTAACATCAATATCTCTCACCTGGAGACATTGGCCTGCATCTGGGATGTAATCCAGGAATTGCTAAATCAAAAAGGAAATGTGTACAATGTATGCTTTTAAAATATCAATGCTCTAGATCTTTGATGCTTACTGTCAACATTCTATCATTTTTTTCCTCATGTTTTTCAGCTAAACATAAGAATTGCATTTTTGACGAATGTACAATGGGCGTTTACATTTTTTAAATCTTAATTTTTTCCATTATCCTCCCAGAATGTTCATATTTGCAGATATATGTTGTGTATTATTTTCCCAGCTTCTCACCTACAATGTTGGATTTACTTAGCTGTTTTATGTAAAGCTTGTCCTTCTGATACGCTGTGTTTCTTTGATACTGAATGGCTGAAGGACCAAGTGGTACAGAACTTTCCATCTACAAATGGTGGCCAAACATTTGGCAAGAATTTCCACAAAAAGCCTGAGAAAACTTTAAAAAAATAGGATTCTAGACAGACAAGAACAGAGTCAAGTGCATCATCTTGGTATCTGTATTTTCTCCAGGAGATTCTGCTTGCTGTCAGTGAGCAGAGGTATAACCCCTTTAAGATAAGCTTTCTGTCTCAATGTCAGCAGCAAAAACTTCACAGCTCTTTTAAGAGGCCCTGTTACCAACACTTAAATGGTGTTCGAGAGAAGCCAGCGCATGCTTCTTGGTGGTAGCCAAGACCGTCAAACTCCACAGAGTCGTGGTAATAAACCTTGTCTCAAAATAATCAAAAATTAAAAAATAAAATTAAAGAAATAAAAAGACACATATAGATGGAAAACACACAGAGAATTTGGATGTTATTGTGTTGTCTTTGAATTGTTTGACTGCTGAGGAAGGAGCAACAGCTGTTAAAAGACATTTGATTATAAATGCTGCTGGATTAATCCAACCTATATATTTTGAAATTGCTTTGACTTCAAAATTTCAGTCAAAAGATATGTTACTTTGGAGAAGAAGTTTTGTTTTTGTTTCCAGGAAATGAGAGGCTGTGGATTCATTCTGGCCTAATAAAAATAGGGTTTGATTGAGGAAGACCCCCCCTGAAAAGTCTTCAGTAAGAGCAGATGACCCAGATGATCCAATGTTTCAGAGGATCTCTGTTGCAGTTTCCTCTGAGTTCTACATCCAGAATAGTCTCAAGATTGCTGGCTGAGATAATTCAGTCTTACAGAATACTCCAATCAGAATTTCACCAGAATCCTCAATTTTGTTTGGGTCGTCATAAGATTATCAGCACCCCAATTAGCAGGAAGTGGCCTCGAAAACTATGCCCATATTCCCCGAAACTAGATTATGGATGTTTGTCTTTGTTTAGCATGTTGGTTACAAGTTTTTGTGGATAATGATCATAAAAAAGATAAACAAAGGAGATTAGATTCAGGGTTCTTGTTTTAAAAAGAAAAAATGGGGAAATGCTGCAGGATAACGTTCTTGTACCCTGGCAAAGATTTGTCACTTGTATTGGTTTAATAAAATGCTGATTGGTCAGTAGCCTGCCAGGACATATAGGCAGGGGAACCAGAGTAAGAGAATACTGGGGAGAGGAAAGACAGAGACACAGTTGTGATCTAGAAGCAGAGAAAGCAAGATGAGAATGTCTCACTGAGAAAAGGTAGCTAAACTTCTATTTATGGGTTAATTTAAGTTGTAAGAGCTAGCTAATAATAAATCTGAGCTAAGAGGTCAAACAGTTTATAATTAATATAAGCCTCTGTGTGTTTCTTTGGGACTGAACGACTGGGGGACTGGGCAGAACAGAAATACTGTCTACAGAAACTCTCCCTTGAAGTGTTTCTTCTTTGCTTTCTCCCTAGTAAGGTTCTCTGGCATTTCGGCAATGTCTGCATCTGTCTTTAGATGATGAGGCCATCTTTTTTATTTCTCACAGCTAGCTTTAAAAATATGGTTAATTAGTGCACTAATTTCACTGAAGTGTTTTCTTTCAAATAGTTACTCAAGAAATATATTTTTTTGAAAAATATTTTATTCCTCAAAGGAATTAGAACCCACGATACTAGACCCAAGATCAAGTGAAGTCTGGGGACCTGGTTGAGTACAAGGATAGTCAATCAGAAACAAAAGAGAAAGAGGCGAGAGGGAATAGAACTGGACTTTGAGGATCAAAGGAAGTTTCAACGTTTTCAAGAGAACTCACCCCTTCCTTTGAAATCTTATATTTTTTTCCATGCAATGCTTGCTCCCACTAAAGTTTCAGTAGGTCAGAAATCCATTAGAATTTCCAGGAATTTCTGATCACTTTAGCTGAGCCCTCAAGCATGGCTCAGCTTACCTTTTGATTCAGTGAATAAAATCTAGGCCAGACTATCTGGCTAGTAATTTTGTGAATAGCATTCATCCTGTGGCACATGCCCCCTCACGATAAACATGAAGTTTATATTATTGAACACTGACAGTTCAAGTGGTAATAAAATATTAGGCTTTAAGTGAGGAGTAGGCCAAATTCATACCCCATAAACCATTGGCAAAGTAATTAATAGGCAACACATTAACAATTTATATGCTTGTTTGTTTTGACATGGGTCATTTAAAATCCTTGATTATTTCTCATAAAGTTCATACCATCTTTGATTCTTTCCTCATCCATGCTCAACCCACTCATAAGATGAAGCTGGGGTACTAATGAAAGACTCAATAATTTTAATTTGGAGAAAATGTATAGCTCTGAAAAGTTATCAATTTAGAAATTTGCTTAGGAATATGATCATAATTTCATGCTGATTTCTAACATAAAATTACAACTATATTATGCAAAAACAAATACTGAGCCCCTGAATAGGCTCCACAATTACATTAAACTCACAGTAAGGAAACTACATAAAAATTATAGTCGTTAACATGTTTTCAAATATGTTAAAAGCAAATTAAAAATAAATATTAAACTGAAAGTAGATAGGTGTCTGGTCTAGGTTAATAGGCTGGGGAGGTCAACAGTGCTTCAAATTAGCCCTGGGAGTGACTGAGGAGAGGTCATATATAAAGCTCTTGGTGTAAAAACCTGGGAAGTGGGGAGCATTCCTTGCCTAGGTTAAGCATGAAGTCACTGCAACATTCAGAGTCAAGTGTGCAAGGATGCACACTGAGCTCTGTCCACATACATGATCTCAGACATAGGTATTGTTCAATGGGCAGTGTACCTGAAAATTAAGCCACCTCTGCATCCTTTTTCTTTCTCTTCTTTCCTACATTCATTTCTGTAAATTACTACTTGGTTTTAAACCCAGGACTGCATGTGTGCTTGGCTGAGTTCCACAGAGCTACTGCCCACTCCTTCATTTGAGATCTTAACTTCACCTAATATTCTTAATTTATTTCACATTTTAAAAATCATCTAGAAACAGGTATTGAGTATATTATTATTTTATTCTACATTATTTACAGGCCATAAAAGGTCACCATCATTTTACAACATATGATTCTTTTAAAAGTAGAGGGCACCATGAAGGATAGACAAGTATTCAGATGACGTCCAGTTACAAGGGCGTATGCTCAGTGCAGTATTTCTAAGGGATAGCAATGCAGGTACCAAGTCATCCACACTCACTGTGTAACCCTTCTGTAAATCTTTGATAAGCCTCCAAGACTCCACAGTCAAGTAGACTTTTCTGTCAAGTGACACTAAGAAAAATAATAAATTGAGAAAGTGCCCTTGGCGATTCTAGTCATTCATAGGTGCACAGGAGGGGGAGCTCCTTCCCACTGGTGCCACAGGTGACAGGGAAGTAAGCAAAGGAAACACTTGATATTTCAAGTTCTGTCACTTGCCTAGCGCTCTCCTTTCCTGTGGGCTTTCCGTAAGGTGCACTGCAGAATCCGTTTCAAATTCTAAGCAAGTAATACTGTACCCTACATAAACAATAGCTCAAAAGCATGGGTTTCCACTCTGAAAACAAAATCTTTAAACCTATAACTTGTATCAGCTGATAAATAAAAGAAATACAGTGCCAAGCTACACTGAATATATTTCCATATTAGAAACTTCAAAAAATACTTATCATTGAGATCATAGTCCTTGCATTAATTTTCAATTTACTATGAGCAATCATCTCCAGTATGCAAACATGTCTAAATAACTATATAAGTATGTATGTATATAATATGTCAATTATAAATTAGGGAAAAAACAATAAAATGTCATCCTTCGGAAACAAACAATAATAAGCTGTTGCTTCATTGTTTCTGTCTTACGAAAATGAAACCACAATGTGGTTGCTGCCACTCCTTCCTTTTCCGTGCGTTTGCTGATGGATGTGTGGGTGGATCCATGTCTTAGCTATGGGGCTAATGCTGAGTGACAGCTTGCTTATCAGCAAGAGCAAGAGTTTGCCTCTGTCTAAGAGGTTATCGCAATATGCGATGGGTAATATTTATAAGCGTCTAGCATAGCACTTCAGTGCAGCAAGTGGCCAATCTAGTTAACGTTTGTGGAAACGAAATGGAAGTCATCCAAATGCTGCCCGATCCTTCTCCCTTCCCTCAGCCATTCTACACTCACGTATATATTTTATGTATTGGTGTCACTCAGGTAATGTTGCTAAGCCCTAATTGTGTGTGTGTGTGTGTGTGTGTGTGTGTGTGTGTATGCATGTGTGACAAAGACAGAAGGTATTAATTTAATAGTTTCATTTGTTACCCGAATTTTACTGCTTGACCTTTTCATACTAGGCTGTATGCTTCACCAGGGACTCCCCTAAGCCTCATCTCTGGACCCACAAAATTTTGAAATAGCTGATGGTGAACACAGAAAATGCTTGTGCAATTCAACTTAATTTTCGAAATCATGTATTCGTCTGTCACAAAGAATAAGAAAAGACTTTTTTATCCAATTTCTATCAAGAAATCTAAGCATGCCGATATTTAGAAATAACATGAAATAAATTATATATTTTATCAAAGAGAAATGGAAAAACTGTATTAGTATTAGTTGAGTGGTTTACTGATTTTTTTTTAGCCCTTGCAATGTCAATATGCTTAACACTCTGACAGATATTTATACCTGTTGCAGCCATGGTGGTTAGTAGAATTGGACATCAATCAGGTGAGGCCCTGGCAACTCCTGGCATTTATTTCAGTATTGCGTGTGCCCACCTACATAATCTTACAGAATATTTTCCTGGACTTTATTTAAGATTTTCTTATTTGAACAAAATAAAGGAAACCGCCAGTTTTTTGTTAGCCCAGTGGAAATCTGAGTGTTCCCATAATGCAAGGCTATTCTGAGAAGAGCATACACTGAGTCACTATCTGCTGTGTCTACGAAATTAATGTTATCAAAGCCAGAGAGATGGCTCTGTGGGTAAAGGTGCCTGCCCCTAAGCCAGATGACATGATTTTTGATCCATGGGACACACATGACAAAAAAAAAGACAGACTCAGACACACTGTCCTCAAATTACACGTTCTCTACAGCACACTCATGCCTCTAACACATACACACAGAGAATACATAAATAAAATATCATTTTAAAAAGAAGTTAAAGTCATCTAATGTCTCAGTGTCTACTAATATAGTGTCTGTCAAAGGCTGGGAGATGGACATAGTTGGCCTCATCAGCAAAACTGTAATCAAGTAAAATTATTTCCAAATAATGTTCCCAATAATAACAATTTAAAAATGTGCAGGCTTGAACACATGAATCAACTTACACGATAGGAATTTCTGACTGAGAATCCATGAAAGCCTATGGCATTCTTTTTATAAAAATAATTCCAATAACACACAATTAGAGTTTGCCCCTGTTGAATTAACTTTACAGACTTCTAATGGATTTCTTAATTAGACTTGTTATTAACAAGAATATTAAATGAATTGAAAACATCACTGACAGCCACTTGTAATAAACAAAAAAATGGAAAACATGATTTATGCTACCCACTTCCCCCCCATTCAATCCAAAGCTTTTAATAAACTCACAAGTATACTGAAGTTGATTATTCAGCTGTCAAAGAGGAAAAAACCCAGAATTGTTGCCTGCATGTTTGAAGAAGGCATTCCCCTCCCCTGGAGAAAGAGGCTGGTGATGGGAGCTATAGCTTCAGCCTCAGGTGTAAGAGGTTGTTACAGCCCGCGGTCCTCAGGTAGCCGCGGCTGGACGCCATTGAGTGAGAATCTACACCTGCAGGCTCCTCTCCTTTCATCTTCTGAAGGGAAGGGCAAGTCATTAAAAGAGAGGAACATTGTAGTTCCAAATTGTAAACTCCTGAATGAGAGAACATCTTTGAATTTAAACAGGAAGAGAGAGAGAGAGAGAGAGAGAGAGAGAGAGAGAGAGAAGGAAGGAGGAGGAGGAGGAGGAGGAGGAGGAGGAGGAGGAGGAGGAGGAGGAGGAGGAGGAAGCGGAAGAGGAGAAGCAGGAAAGGGTTTTATAAAACTTCACTTGTCCTATAGAGGTATGCAGGTGAAAGTGTATCAAAGGTTATATTTATGATGGGGTAGTGTATGCAGTGTGTGAATGTGTGTGTGTGTGTGTGTGTGTGTGTGTGTGTGTGTGTGTCACAACAGTAAATATGAATGCTGCAGATAAAAGATTATACCAAAGGACAAAAGTGATCTTGTTAAAATCAATGGTCTGAGAGCGAAGAGCCCTTCAGATGCAAAGCACCTTCCGATCTCACCAACAGCCTTAGGACTATGACCATTTTCTAATATAGATATGGAACAACAGACCAAGAAGGAGAAAGGTTACAAGCTTCCCCAGGACAGAGAAGAAATCATCTCAGCTCCCCTTATCTTCAGAGCCTCCAGGGGGATGACTTTGCTTCTGTGGAACTCGAAGAACTGTGTATCTCAAAGATCAGCGTGATCATGTAAAATGCCCCACAGATCTCGCGAGGAGACCAGAATCCCTCAGTAACTAAGAATATGGACAAGCCATCAAAATGGCTTAAATTCCGTATACCTTTTCTCCGAGGCATAAGTCCAGCTGAGCCTGAAGAAAGAAGTAAAAACAAAAGCAAATAAACTGCAAACTTTAAGCGGAGCTCACAACTCCCGCTCTTTCAAAACGCCCAGCAATTGTGAGCTATAACGCAGCTGCTGTCCTGGTACTCTGGGGAGAAGAACACACGGCTCTCACGGGAGTCCATGATCTGCTGAGGTGGGTCAGCTTCTGGAAAGTAAGGACTTGGGGGTCGGGTTGTCCTGTATCAGAGGAAGCAGAGACCGAGCTCCACTTGGTCACAAGGGTTTGCTACCCCATGGTGAGAAAAGCTTCTGTTTCCCTCCCCCCTCCCCACCCATGAGCCTCCAGCATGGAGACACAGCAGTGAGCTGATCGCTTAGAACAAGGAAAATCAACACAAGATGAACGGGTGGATTGTGAGCTTGAACATTGAAACAAGGCGTCTGCGTTTGAAGCTGGGATCAGAGACCGGAAGCTTTGAGCTCTTGAGTGGGGTCCTTGGTCTTCCGGGCATAGGGCTGGAAAAGAAAATGTACGTGCAAGAATTCACAGGGAGTGTTGAGGACGGGAGTCTGAGCTGAGGGGAGGGCAGGCAGAGAGAGGAACACACCCGCAGGTTAGCATGGAAAGCAGAGTCTAGGCTGGCAGCCACTGAGACCCCTGAGGGGAACGCAGTGTGCTGCAGGAGGCAGTGGGCAGGAGGAGAGAGCAAAGAGTGTCCATGCTAGAAAGATCACCTGTTTTCTGTGATAGCAATAGCTTTGTTACTGAGATTTTATGTAGTAGATAAAAATTTAAAACACTGGGCTTTTTTTTTTTAGAACGTTTACTGAACCCAATTAAAACATGTAAACCATATGAAGAGACAGTTTTACAGGGAATATATACAAATGACCTAGAGAGACACGTAAAATACCTGGATGTTATTCATCTCTGTGAAAATGAGCATCGAAATCACAAAGAGAAAGCCTTCACATTCACTAGCTCACTAGTGTTGCTGTCTTTCAGTAGTCAGATGACAGACTGGGGACACAGCTCGATGGGTAGCCTATGTCCCTAGCATGCATGAGGCCCTGACTTCAGTCGCAAGCAGAGAAACAACAAACAAGAACAATTTCTGGGGGCGGGGAGATGCAGCAAGGTGGGAGCGCTCATGGCCGTGGCTGGACTACAGTACAACATGTGTTTCCAGAGTTACCCTTTGTACAAACAGACTTATGGACGAAAGGTTTCCTGCCTGACTCACTATGTAACACAGCAACTTCCACAGTGAGATGCCCCCCACCCTGCTCCACTCTTTTCTCTTTTTTTCTTAAATTTATTGGGGGGAGCTGCAAGGGGAGAGGGTAGATACACAGGGATGAAAAATGAATGGGATCAAGATGCATGATTTGGAAGACACAAAGGATAAATAAAAAGAAAGGTTAAAAAAAGCAAATTAATTAATTAATAAAGAGTTACCACATGATAGAAGAATGCTCCTGATAGATACACATGCAAAGCAGTGCAGCCAAAGGGTGGCAATGAAAATATGCATCAAAGTCGGGCAGTGGTGGCACACGCCTTTAATCCCAGCTCTCAGAAGACGGAGCCAGGAGGATCTCTGGGAGTTCGAGGCCAGGCTGGTCTAAAGAGCTAGTTCCAGGACAGGCTCCAAAGCTACAGAGAAACCCTGTCTTGAAAATCTAAAACCAAACCAGACCAAACCAAACCAAACAAACAAAATAAATCAATGTGGTACGTTGAATATTCATAGCACAACTCATAATAGCCAAACAAGGAAGTCAACCAAATGCTTATTGATGGGCAAATGAATTTTAAAACATGGTTGATTTATATTCCCCAGAATGATGGACAGTGAAGCTGACATCATCTAGTGTAGGGAGGAGTCTCGAACTCCTGTTGACTCCCTTGATGTCACAGACCATAGGCATTGGAAGCAACCCATAGAACATGAAATGGATCAACAGTTGCTTTGAAAATGGCAGGCGTGGGTGTCAAAAGAGCAGTTCCTCTCCAAGGTGAGAAAGATGCTTGCAAATTTACTTGGTGCTTGCATATGCAGATGTGAAAAACATATTGAACTGTACATGTCAAGCAATATCAAACACATATCAGTGAATATTAATTCAATGAGTATGTGCTCTGAATGTTTTCCCATCACAAACAAGGAAGACTTCTCCCAGTACCTCACTTTACCAAGAAAAAAATCAGATGCCCATATCACTATGTCCACTCAACTAGACCCATTCGTTGATCTGATATATGATTCAGTGTGGTCTTAATCCGTAAATTTTCAACAACATACTGCATTAATCAAAAACGAACTGAGAACACCACACGAACCATGCGGGACACAGATGCAGACATAGGTGTGGGTAAGTTCTTATGGCTGCTTTGAAGTTGAGAATAAAATTTGAATTTCAACATCGGGGATCAGTTAGGAAGGTTGCTAATGTTGGGTTCCTTGGCCAGATGCTGCTATTATTTATTATTTTAATTTTTATTTGAAGAACATTAAAAGGCACAGCATTCGGATGGTAACTCCTGCTGCATGATAGCACAGATGGTCGCCTGTGCCCTGCAACCATCACAGATTCTTTCTCCTCAGAATTGACAGGCATACAGTCCTGCAAACCTCAGCAAACCTAAGTTTGCAGTTTCTCCTCTTTTTTTCTTACAGAGCCGCAATGCAGACACGGTCATTAGTTAAAGCCACGCTGTTCGCATTATGAACAAATGCTACTTCACAGAATACCCAAATATTAGTTTAAAAGCCAAAGCACAGTCTTTTTGGGAAGTGGATTCCCTGCCAGAAATACAGTTAACCACTTCATAGTTACGGCATCCAGGCTTAGAAGCGTTATCACTAAACATATAGTTTGAGATACTCAGCTATTTTTTTTCAGAGTAAAATTAAATCCAGAATAATTAGTTCTCATATCAAGCGCTCAACTTGAGTAAATCTAGCCCGAGCTGTGGTTAGCACAGAAGCCTGCAGCTAATGGTACTTAATGTGCTGTAATTTCATTTCGGCTTGCTTTATATAAAATCACAGCAGCCACAAAACAAAACCCACATGTCTTGAATTAACTGTAATTAACTTTGAGATGCTACATGGGTCCTCACAGGAAGAGTGATTCGAAAATACCTTGCTCCTTTTACATGAAGAAACAGTTACAATTCAGTCATTCAGACCTTTATATACTAAATAACTGCCTAAGGAATAAAATAAATTCATAAGTTTTAGAGTCCTTAGAATCAACTACAATTAAGAGGTACAGAGAAACACATAGGTCAAATAATGGCAATTTAGTACTGAAACATGTCGGCTATGGGTGCATTCTTACTACCCACATGTATCATCAAATAAATGTACAGAACTTAATAGCAGGGTGGGTGATTTTTCTAATCAGCAAACAGTAACCTAGAAGGAGAAAGATAATCAGCACATTTGGAATCCCAAATCTATCAGAATCTATCATTCTGAGAGAACTAATGAGATGGTTGACGTGTGCAGACATGAAAATAGCGTGGTACAGTGCAACCATCTAAATTATGAAAATTTATTCTCCACAAACTGTCTAATGCTCTAGAATTAAGAGGGTTGGCTGACACATGCTTTTAGCTAAATGGCCTCAAAAATGCTCAAATATTCTGTGTAGGACATCCAAATCAAATGTACCATTTGAGTTCACAAAATCATCTTCAGGAAATTGGTATCTGTGGTATTTAAATGTGCTCTATACTTCTGTTCCAAAGAATACTTGATTTGAAGTTAATCTAACCATAAAGGAGAATAGACGTGTTAACTATCAAAAATAAATAAAAACCACAATTTTGTTCAAGCTTTCCCACCAAAATAAACAAAATTATGTTGCAGAGGTGAAATAGAAACAATAAAATTTTTACAAAGTCAAAATTTATAGCTTTTTCTAAGCCTACTTGCCTTTCTTCCTTCTTTCCTTTTTTCTCTCCTTCCCTCCCTCCTTCCTTTCTTCCCTCCATCCTTCCTTCTTTCTGTTGCTACTTAACTCAGATCAGTCTAGAACCCAGCAGACCAGATCTGGTTTGAACTGAACAACAGAACACATTTGAACTCAACCTTGAAAGCAGTGGAGCTTTCTATGACCCCTGGTTCTGCAGACACACACACACACACACACACACACACACACACACACACACACACACACCGGGCTGCTTTGTCATTTTCTCTAGCATCCTTGCAGGAGTCTCCTGTGGCCCGACTTTCCCACTGAACGTGCGGGAGAAAAAGCTGAGGACCATTCCGTCATGATCTGAGAAACAGAAACGAGGGTCATGCATACAGTGTTATGAGCCTCAGTTGTTTGTCAATCACTGTGAAGATGCAGGCAGGGGGAGGTGAGATCAGTGGAGACCACAACCCTTGATGGACAGAAGCTCAGAGGAACAGACTTCCTTTGAGTGTACGGCAAACTGTGCCGAGCACCGAGGAAGAGACCCAGGCTGCTGTATTCCTGGTTGAGTCATGATCTCCCTAAAGACACATCAAGATTCCAAACCTTGTGCCTGAACACAAGACTTTATTTGGGACAAATCTCTGCAGGTGGGATCAAGTTAAGACTCAGATCTTCCAATGTGCTCTAAGCCCCAGCGACTTGGTATTCTCATTAGAAGAGTCTCAGGAAGAGACATGGGGAGGAAAAATGAAGAGATGCAGGGAGGGTATTTCTGGAGAGAGTGAATATCCACAAACCAAAGAACGCTGAGAACCACAGTACCCTCAGAAGCTAAGACAGGAGATGCTCATTCTGATCCTTCTGGCAATGTCTGAAAACCCTTTTGCAAACTCAGTGAATGATATAATGCTATTCCTCTTCCATGATATATCAAGCGCCAGCCTTCCCTGACAGCAGTGTGTTTAGTAATCCAGGATGCTCCATGCTCTTCCTTGTTCTCTCTTTAGCTTCACAAAATTCCCGTGTTAGCACTGAGCATGCCCGTGTCATTGGGACTGATTGAACAGCCTCTGTAACCCTGAACTTGTAGAGAAGAATTTAGGCTGTTTCATTATGCATGCATATGATTTATGATAAGAAATAATTTAGTTAATTAAAGCAATAGCCTTTGACGATGTTTGGAGAATCCAAATGTGGATTTTGTTTGGCTTTTTGGTGATAAATGTGATAACGAAAATGGTTTTTGGTCAGGAAATGTCCTAATTTCACAAACAACAGAAAATCCCATAAAGTGTTGGATGTTCGGTCACATCGGTCACCCACATCCAAGGTCCTTCTCGTTACAGTATTGGAGAACTGCCCCCATTTTACCGTAAGTCCAGATGGCTGTGATGATAGATTCTTCTCTCCAATGCTCCACTTGCTCATGAGTCTCTATCCCATATTCAAGCCCCGATCCCTGCCTAGCACCGCCGTAGGGAGAGAGCAGGAAGAGCAGCGTGTTGGGTCCTTCCTACCGCAGTCATGGACGTGAGGGTAAAGACACACTCGGTTAATGGAAGGGACGCCTGGAAATAGATGGTGTCTGCTGAGACTGACTGCCTAGAGCTACAGTCATTTGGAAAGACTGGAAGGCTGCAGGCCCCTTGAGCTGGTTCTAGCCCTCAGAAACAAGCCACTGCTTGGCAATCACTGTGTCAGAACTATCATCCTGGTAGATAAAAACAAACAAAGAAATAAACAAAAAACCATTTTGAACCTATTAAGTTAGCACACCAGTGGCTGCTGCCCGCCCCAGAGCTGAGAATGCTATCAGATAGCTTGTGGGGCCTGCAGAAAGCTTCCCCTCTTACCCTGACCATGACTCTGATGTACTCACCCAGGCAAAAATCAAACTTGCTTTGATTTTCGATTTTCTTTCTTCTGTAAATGCCCATGGTCACTCAAAATGGCTCCAGAAAAACTGTCGTTTGTCCTCTGTGAGATGACAGCTGTGGTATTTTGCTGATATTGTTTCACATTATGCCTTCAGGAAAAATATGTTGCCTCAAGCGAAGTCATCCACCCCACCCTCCTTTGAACTCACTTATCGTTTTCCTCAGAATTCTGTGAACTCCTGCTTGAGCGTGGGTGTCCACCGTCCTCTGCATGTCCAAATGCTCTCTGGATTGATCACTTTACTCAAGTCATCCGTTTTGAAGCAGACGTTGAACACTAATTGATTACTGGCCTTTTAGGTTTTGAGCTTGTCCCCGTGAATCTCTCCTCTCCCTCTGCATGTCTGTTAACTGAAGAACACTTTCTACTAAAGGAAAACAGGGCATTCGTTCAATAGGGTCACTCCAGAATCGTGGTGTTCCCTTGTCTTTGAAAAGATGTCACTTTTCAAATAAATTATTTCAAATAAAATTCATATTTATTTCTAAGTCTCCCCTGGGAGTAAGTAGGAGTTATAAAAGGATCAAAATCTACTCAGATGTCTTTGTTTATTACAAGATAAGAAATATATATATATAATGATATATATATCTATCAATCATGCTGATATAGAATAATAAATTCCTTGTTTAAAGTGTGCAATGAGGCAATGGTTACATAATGGAACATTAAAATTCCCCAACAGGCCTATATTGCCTCTAGAGATGTGCTGAAAGAAAATGTATTTTCAGTCTGAGATAACTAAAAAGAAACTTTCACGCTACATTTAGTGAGAGTTCAAAATCAAATCCTGTGATACATACATTATTTTTTCATTTTTTTACATACATTATTTTCTTAACAGATAACACACACTCGCAGAACCCAAGCTTCTACGTGTGACCCTGTTCCCCCATCTGTCTCATCTTGTCACTCCCGATATGGCCTACTGCTTTTTACAACACCCCCCCCCCCAAAGCTTCCTGAACTAAAAAATACGCAGAAATAGAATGTGTGCGTAGTAAATGTATTGTGCAGTAATTCTTCAGTCCCAAGACATAGCTCTAGTTTTTAGTTAATGCTTCGGGAAAGCAATTTCCCGGCAAATAAATGTATAACAAAATGTACTGAAATTACAATATGGTTTCTTTCTTTACAAGAGATAAATCAGTGATTTCAAGTGTTATCCCGAAGGGTATGGGCTCTGAGTTCAGGATGCCACATGCACGAAGTCCATCCACTCTTTGAACCACTTTCTCATAAGCACACCTCACTGACACCTGCTTCAGGCATAACCAGGACACATCGTGGTTTCTGAGTTGCAGCCCAGCCTCATGTAAGGACATCCTAGGTGCTATAATGGTTCAAACAGATTCATCCCACCTATGAGATCACATCTGACAACATGGATCATTAAATCATAGCAAGGCTTAAAAGTCACATAAGTATTCAGCGCGCTTTAACCTCGGAGTACCAAAAGTATGGCGGAGTTGTGTATTACAATTAGGGATTTAAATATTTGCATTGGGGGCCTATAACGATGGCTCGGCATGTAAGCATAGTTGCCTCCAAGGTCAGAGACCTGAGTGTGATGCTCGAGACCTGAGTGGTAGAAGAGAGATTCCATCCTTCTAAGGGATCCTCTGACATCTACACTTGCTCCATGGCACCCACGCAGGCACGGAAGCACACATAAATCAACCAATAAGTCAATATAATTGTTTAAGGTAGGGTTTCTCTGTATAACAGCCCTGGCTGTCCTGGAACTATCTCTGTAGAACAGGCGGGTCTTGAACTCACAGGGATTCACCTGCCTCTGCCTCTCAAGCTCTGGGATTAAAGGCGTGCAACACCACCACCCGGCTCAATATAAAAATATTTTAAAAACTGTGTTTTGCCAGTATTGTTTTCTCCTTTGTAAGTAATGTCAACACATGATATAGAACAAACAGAACTAAGTTCTTTTAAACATTTGGAGATGTTTTTAAGCAAGTAAACAAATTAAAACTAAATATGCAGTGACCCTCCTTTAATTTGTGAGGCTGGAAGCTTAGTTATAAATACAGATGGCTGAGTCTTCAACAGCATTCCAATTTAGTAAGACGAAACTAACCCAGGCTTGGTGGGAGAATGGCAACATTTCAGGGGGGAAAAGGTTAATGTCTAAAGCAGCACTTCCCAACTTATAAATCCTGGAAATGCATCACTTAATCTTTTAGCAAAACCAGCTAACAACGTGAAAGCATATCACTGTAAGTAGTTCACTTCGCTTTATAATAACATCGTCCTTCTTAGTCTCTCAGCGGTCATCAAACATCCCACCTCCCAGAGCAGGCCTACTGTCTGATAGGTTGCCTCTTGATACCCATCACTCTCATGCTATGTGTCTTATCAGCTTGCATCTTTCTACCCACCACTCTAGGTCCCAGATGCTTTGGAAGCTGCATTGTCCGTAGAACGTTGCTGCATATTTAGGAAACATGCTTCAGGAACTGGGAGAGCCTCTCAAGAAGCTGAATTTGATCTCTGATGAAACCTGGCTCTTTTTTTTTTTCTGAAATTAACATCATGATGTACTTTCCACTGACATTATTTGAAATGTGTTTAAAAATAGTGTAATTTCTTTCTTTAACACCCTAGCTCTATTTTTGCACCAGCTAAACTTCTCCAGTCAGAATATTCACTAATTTATGTTGGCTCAATTAATAAGAATGATTTAATAAGCTTCACTAACTCATACCCATTTCATCAATACATTAGAAGAGCTAGTCAATTAGGTTACTCCATGCTGGCTATGAAGAAACAGCCTGAACATATCAGCCTCCATGTGTGACAAACGGCATGCTTCTCCTTGCTGTCACTGCCACCTAATTAGCCCTGCCTCACTCAGGAAAAACCAGGCAGAATCCAAGGCTATTTCAAAAGAGCCTCTTCTTCCGCAAAGCTATCCCCGGATCTAGCATCCCTTAGGTTTCTAAGGTTCATTACCCGTGTCCTTTGAGGCTGGGAGCCTCTGAGTGCCTCGGTTCCCCATCAGCAGGTGGCTCTAGTCCAATGGGCAAACCACACAGGCTTTCCTGACACCTGCCTGATTATCTGAGGGGAACCAAGTTTAAGACCTGAGCTTGACGGTGTCAGAGCTGAGACTTCTGGAAGACTGGGCTTATCTTATCATGACAGAGAGCATCACTGTCAGATTTGCACAGAATGGATACGAGGGTCTGCTGTGCCTTCCGGTTCGATGAGTAAAGGGTTATGAGGACCTGAGAAGCTGCTACTGTACAGAGAAATTAAAGAGTGGCTAAGCTGGTCCTGCACGAAGTCCGGCTCCATTTAGGGTGTGACTGGTTCAAAGCACCAAAGGTCTCAAGCTTTCAAAGCCTGGGAACAAGGAAGGACCCCCTCACCTGCAAAGTGTAAGCCAAGCCCCCGTATGTCACTTGGTGAGCAGCAGCAGGGAGGCCCAGGGAGGCTATAAGAGTACTCAGACTGAGGTCTGAGGCTGGTAAGGAGTTATCAAAGCCGGTCCTGGCCTGCAGTCAACCTGGGTATATTATTTGCGTGGGTTTAAGATTCAGAATCGAGAAACAGTCTCTGAGAGGGCTTCCCTGCATGCCCTGGCTGCTGTGGTGTTATGCTGTGTCTTTATGAGCACTGTCTTTCTTCAGCTGCCACTGAGGCTGGCTGATAAATATTGCCAAGCCTTCAGTGAGGGAAGGGACGCGCCTCTGCAGAATGCATAAGCGTGCTGGTTCACCTCACTGGGTCAGAGCCTCCGCAGCTGACCAACAGTGTGCAGAATACTAAGTCAGGGAGACCACAGCAGCCAGGACAGAGGAGGACCCAGCAGTGCTGGAATCTGGGGAGGCATTAGGAGTCCCCAGTCCTGTGCAGAGTGTTGAAGTGCTTTGAGCCTTCATCAGTGCAAAAGCTGCAGCCGAGGGCTTTTCTCTCTCCTAAATAGCCCAGGTAAAGAAAGACAACGGTGAGCTGTCAAACAATCACTTTAATTGGCGTGATTATTACTACTCCCTAATTATTCCAGCTGTGGCAAACAAGGTAATGCAATCGATCATTTAGCAGACTGCTTAATTGGAGTGATTCACAGTCCCTAACCTGGTGCACAGGGTTGCATACAGGAGAGTGCAGGTTTCTTCAGATTACAGTTCACAAAGCATTCTGTGAGGGGAGAGAATGCTGGATCGTCATGACATAATGTTGGAAGGCTCTCGAGAAACCCACGTCATTGGGTAATAATCATTAACTTTCCTTATTAAATGACCTCATCCTTAATCCACACATGATCCATCATATGTCCTTTCTGGGAATAATTGCACTAATTGTCAGTATATGGAGAGAGGATTAGAATTGCAAGAAAAGGTTAAGAAATTTAGCGGCTGTTCAACTTTACTATTTGACAAACTTATGTGGCTTTACAAGAGCGATAACTACAAAACAGATGATCCAATGTAACCTATGCTGCTTCTTATCAATAACTGAAAAATATGCGTTTGGAAGGCTGTTTAAATTAAACCAAGTTCCTTAATGTCATTTAAAATAATTTATGTTTAATATTTTAATAATAATATTCATTCAAGTCATTGTTTAACATTTTGCATGCTAGGCCAGCTAATTTAAATGTGAACCTAAGAGCATACTCTATCCACAAAAATAAGGTACAGTCTTTCAAACTATCATCTTTGCTTATATGTTAGGTAGAAAAGAACACCACAAATTTCTTGAATTTACAAAGACGATAATAGAACGATCAACCGACGAAAAGAGAGGACACAGTAGGCTAGTGGAGGGAAAGGCTGTGTTGGACACAGACAAGCAGATACTGACATTGTTATTTGCATAGGTGTGGGAAATCTCAGTAACGGATATTTAGGTTAAAACCTTTACTTATTTTTCTTTAATGTTTAAACTTGGGGGCATAAAGAGAGCACGGAATGCGTAGCTGTGGTGTTGGGCAACAGCTCCTTTTAATTAAGTTCCGTTCACCTGACAACACGTATTGGATTAAAATCGTGAGGAAGAAAGGCAGTGATGCAATGAGGAGGATAAAGATTAAGAGGTGTGGGGGGGGACAGAGAAAACAATCTCTTGGGTGGACAAGAAGGGAGTGCATTGATCAGTGCACAAGCTGCAGTGTGCAGACCGCCTGCCCTCTGAGACCCTGCAATGTTGTGTTATTACTTAGTGAGCTTCAGCTGACCTTTCCAAACGGCCAGGATGGATTAGACTTTTAAATATTACCCTAAAGGTGAAACCTGTTCCTAATGCTTTTCAAATGGCGTAGGGTTGGTTTCTTAGCAGGATTATGGTTTTCTTGGGTTTTGGTTGAAGAATATTCTCTAGTTCACCACTATCTCATGCTTGTGTGTCCCAGTCAGCACAGGGTACAACAGCATGCTCGCTAACACGCCCACGGACAAGCACAGCCTGTATCAAGCCCATGCCTGACTCTTTCACAGACATCTTGCACAGGTCTTATGGCCCACCATGCTCACAGAAAGAACAGACACCCTGGAAAGAGTATGGAAGGGATGGCGAAGGCTCACAAGCAGCTATGTGGAAGAGGTAGCCTGGTCTTATACACCCAGTATAGCCTGCCCCCAGCCTCTCTCTCTGTAGTATCCACAGTAAGCCTGCGGCTTACACCTTCCAGCCCAACTGCGATTATTGTATTTCCCTTTGAGTATTCTTGCATTTAGCAAGGCAGCTAACGTCTTGTTAGCATTCATCTTACTAAGTAATTTATTTGACAAGTTTTATTGTTTTTAACTGCATTTTTAGTCTACCAGCTTTTAAAGTTAGATCTTTGTTCTGCCCTTTAGCTTATAATTTATCATTAACTCAGATAGTCTTCAACACTCTCTGATGAGTCTGGGTATTCTACCTCCTAAGGGGAAATCTAAGGAGCATTCTAGAGTCCCCGTGACCTGGGTACTCTCTCCCCTAATGGAAAATCTAAGTAGCATGTTAGAGTTCTCATGACCTGGGTCTGAGGATCTCTCTGTGTCCTAAGTTGCTTCCTTGATGAGGCAGGTCCTGGTTGGAACAGATAGAAAGATTCTTCAAGAAAACTGACAGCTAGGAAGAGGGGCTTTGAAGACATGCTCACTCCTGTACCTTGAGGGTGATTGGGAGACAATCTCTACTATCAACATTTACTTTACATGCTCTCTTTCAGTAAGGACATGAAGGAAAGACAATGCCCTGAGCTTAAGACTACACTCAGTAGAGTCAAGGACCCAAGTCGTTTTAACCAATCTTAAACACAATTAAACACTGAGTCTAACTGTATTCTTCCTACTGTACAGAGTATCCTTAGCATCATCAACATAATTACTAGCATCGTCATCATCAACAACAGCATTATCACCACATCAGCAGCAGCAACAGCATCAAAAGCATGACCATCAGCAGTAGCATCATCGTCAACACCATTATCATCAGCAGCATCATTATCCATCCCATGTTTAACTAGCTCCTTCCATTTTGACTAAAGTTTACCATACTTGAAATCCCTTTCATCCATGAATATAGGAAATAATTTATATAAACATGAAATGGAAGCCCAGCATGTTCTAGCTCTTAACAAAGCTAGGGTGTTTTGCTGTTGTTAGCCATATTAACGATCTATTCACATCAAGATTTATTATGGCTTCCAACATTAAACGCCCTAGGCATTCCAACCTAGCTTCCATCACAATCATCTCAGGAGACTATTGACCATAAAGTATTAGTAGCAGGATGTTTTAACTTCCAAGTAACAGATATAAATGAATAGAAAACAAATGTTCAAATTCCTTGGCACAATAAAGAAGTAGGCTTATGGAATGGGGGCAAAGTGTCTCCAATGTCTGGCCAGGTCCCCCTTCAGGACTGACCCCTTGAGCACATGCACTTCTTTGTCCTGAGGATACCCAACAGTGGCATGGCTTCTGGCTTCTCAGTGCTTCCCTCTCTACAGAATGGATGGTGGTTATTCTTCCTTTTATCATTTAAATTTCTCAGAGACATGGTCCTCTTGAGAAAGAAAACATATTTTGTTGTACAGAACACTTGGGCACAGAACATTCAAATGTTTTTCCTAGGGAACGGAATCCACAGATCCTAAGCCCCATTTCAATATGCTTTCTACACACCATGCTCTGTAACAATATGCAAACAACAAGCGAGTGACAGAAACACATATGCTTGCAGGACAGAATGGAGACTCCACAGTGACTCTCATTATCTTTAGTCTAAAAGGAACTCAGGGAGGATAAAACATGCCTACTCCGATTTACTCTAAAAATAGTGTGTACTGAGCCTGGCCGTTGTGCACTTCTGCGACTGTGAATGGTGTTATTGTCACAGTGGGCATTCACTCTGGGATGCCGTGGCCATTCACAGAGACTAGGCTGATGAAATAGAATCCTACCACAAACTGTAACTTGGCTCTTGTACCCAGGTCACACTGCTTGGTAATTCTAGAATTTTCCTTGGAGGGAGGGTACAGCGGTTGAAAGCCAATATTCAAGAGTAAGAAATTACTCTCTTTAAGTATTTTTGAAAATTAGTGATAAATCTATAAAGGAAATATAGGGCCCTTCTCTCTTTAGTTCCATATTCCAATCGGTAAAACTCACCTCCTTATAAGATATCCCACACTTCCTAGCAGAAAATACTAAAATGATCATATCATCTACATTGTTAAAAGTTTTTCTCTCATAAGTGGTTTGTAAACACAAAGCAAAGTAAACCAGCCGACAAATCACAATCCCAGAGAACTTAGATGACAATGAGGACCCTAAGAGAGACTTACATGGATCTAATCTACATGGGAAGTAGAAAAAGACAAGATCTCCTGAGTAAATTGGAAGCATGGGAACCTTGTGGGAGAGTTGAGGAGAAGGGAAGGGGAAGAGGAAGGGAAGGGGTGGGGAGGGGAGCAGAGAAAAATGTAGAGCTCAAGAAAGCTCAATAAATTTCTGGTTCTTTTTGGGTTATTTTCACAGTGAGATACAATACAACCAAAGCAGCCCCTGTTCTCTCTCTCTCTCTCTCTCTCTCTCTCTCTCTCTCTCTCTCTCTCTCTCTCTCCCCCGGACTTGTAAGATGTCTTCAGAACAGAACTGTGAAATTTCAGGAGTAGAGAGGAAGTTATTTTATTGTCAGCTTTATTTTACTGGTGCCAAGAAAATTGACCAAGCATCATTTTCAGGACACTCTGGACAGTGATGCTGGGAACGATTAGGTTGGTCAAGGACAATTACCTCAGCTTCTGTCATCATCTAATCCACAGAGAGGCTGAGCTAAACAGGTGGAGGAATGGGCCGTGGTGTTCTCTTCTCTTGAACTTGGACTTCAGCACTGTTGATCTTGAACTTCGAGGCTCAGAAAAGGCTCTACATGAGTGCTTCTGAGTCAACGGATTCACACTAGACCTGAACACTGGCTTCCCTGAACCTCAACATGGCAGTAGTTAGAATTTCACTGTCTTCAGAATCACGAGGAAATTTCTCAGGTGTAAGGGTAATCACAGAACGAGGGAAAACACAAGTGTTTCCAAGCAGACATGACCATTCTTCATGCTTCTAGAAAATGCTGGAATCTAACAGAGGCATCAACTGAAGACGTGATCAAGAGGATAATGATTAATGATAATGTATATACGTGTGTGCATATGTGTATGTATATATGTATGTATATGTGTATATCACTGTGTATATGTGTATGGGTAGATGTGCGTGTGTAGGTATATACATGTATATAAGCATGCATTTGTATACATGTGTATGTGCATATGTATAGGTGTAGATTGTATATGTGTGTATTTATGTTTATATATATGTATATATGTTGGTGCGTGTGTATGTGTGCATGTAGATGATGCACATATGTGCATGGGTATGTACATGTGTGTACATGAGTGTATATGTGTGTATAAGGGTATGTGTGGCAGTGTGGAAGTGTGTATATACACGCACATGTATGCGTATTGTGTTGGAAGTAGAACTCATGGAAAGAAGCTATGTCTAAAAAGTTTGACTGGTTGGAACCACAGTGATGTGGAGAAGCTGGAATGCCACAGATTGAGAGACAGTTTCTATGCTAGCTTTAGTCCACAGGTCCAGAGGCAGAGACAGTTCCTAGGCTAGGTTTAGTCCACAGGTCCAGAGGCAAAGACAGTTCCTATGCTAGCTTTAGTCCACAGGTCTAGGGGCAGTTCCTATGCTAGCTTTAGTCCACAGGTCTAGGAGCAGTTCCTAAGCTAGCTTTAGTCCCCTGAATGGCCTCTCCTTAGCCATCTCTTTATTAGAACTAACATTTGTGCTTAATAGACAGAACCCCTTTGAGATCTAGGAAATTAGAAGATTCCTGGTTTCCATTAACCTGAAGCTAAGAACACCATCAGACAGCATCTGAAGCCCATAGCAAAGGATCCTCCATGATTTTTAACCACCCCTTGTGTGCACCCACCAATACATTTTAAACTCCCTTGATTTATGACTCCTTTGTTCTGTAAAAATATAAAAACCTCAAGGAACTGCTTCTACTTTGGAACACAGACTATAGAGTAAGTACAATCTGTGACCACTGTCATCAAAATTGCTCCAGAATAAATTATTCCCCTTTAATGAGAGCTGTGGTTTGTGTTTTCATTTCTTTTCCTTTTTAGCATCTACAGTGTATACCTGTGTGCACACATATGTATGTGTATGCATACATATACCTGTGTATGTACATGTATATGTATATGTATACAAGATAATTACCCTGCAGAGCACTGAACATGGAAAGAATGCCAATTGTTGGTTTTTTGCAGTTTAGCCTGATTTTCTAGCATTGCTAACATTAAATTTTTGTCAAGCAACAATTCACCTGTTTTTAAATTTTTATACTGGTAACTATTTGAGCCATCACACATGTTCTGTGTGTTGAATACCCTTGCCTGTATCACCATGTCATGATCATTTGATCCTTAATATCCGTACACATTCCTCTGTCTGAAGACTATGAGTGCAGTTGACTGAAGCCTTGACTCCAGTTCGCACTTCCAGCTGAAATACCACCATCACAATTACTTAGCACCCCCAAACTGCTTTAGACTGTTGGTCTCTGCAAAGAGGTGACTCTGAAGGGTCCCCACCCCATGTGACTCAGGTTTTGAACACCACTTTTTTGGAAGGTTGTGGGATGTTTAAGGGACAATGCATTTGATGAGTTTAAGAATCGGTCATTTATAACAGATTTTAAAGGGTCCCAGTTTAAGGTATCAACTAGGCTGAGCTCTTGTCCCAGGGTGAGTCCAGCCTGCTTGGAAAGGGACTATTTCCTGGGAACTTCAGTTGCTGGCTCAATTCAGAGGCCTCCAGATCATCATTTAAAGATCTGTAAACTTAAGGAGGCCAGAGGACATTGTTCTTGTTGGGTAAACACAGAAGTGTAAGTTCATCTTAAAAGGAGAGCGCTGAGGAGAAAAGCAACTCAGCGGGAACTGATGATCAGCGCCCGAATTTTGATGAATTCCCAGCTGTCCCCGTGCACATTAATACTGGAGAAACAACGGTGTCATTGCTCCCCGCTTTCACCTGGACTTAAATCGAGACAACTCTGAAGTTGATGTCACGGGAGAGATGTCACTTTAGACTGCAATGTGTGATCTATCCCTAGGAAGGCCAGTGCCCTTGACCTCTGCTCCTCTTTGCTGGATATCTTTGATGATCCTGTGACTAAATAGCCCTGAGAAGTTCCAAGGGAATTGAAAGCAAACATTGTCGTTCTGGATGCTGGCTGCAGGGCCAGCAGGCACGTAATCTTGTTAAAAATCTATTTCCTGCTACAGGGGGGTTTTACTTGTATAATTCTAATTCTATTTAGTTTATCTATCCAGGGCCAAATAAAAAGCATAGATTAATTGAGCATGAATATTGTCACGTAGAAAACCATTTTAGGACATGAAAGAACTAAAAGTTGTTTACAAATACTGTATAGTCTTACAAAACTATCTCCCTAAGATCTCTCTATCACTATCTGTCTCAGAGTTGATCAGTGGAGCAATAGCTTGCTAACTTCCACAGTTATGGGCACATTTCACAGAACATTTGAGATAAAAGGCTACAGGTGACTTGTGAGGATGAAGCTGTAGGGAGAATAGAGGTGTCCAAAGCAAAAGCTATTGAGATGTGAGACACCCTACATCCCTAATCTGAAGGTTCTTCTCTCAAGCTTGACTATATCCCAACCAGTGATAGACCCTTTCAGCTCTAAAGTCCAATGACTCTAAATTCAGTATCATTAGATTTAGGCTTTAGAAATGCGCACCTGCAGGGAATGTGTTCAAGTATGTGTGTGAGGACGTAATGGTTGATTGAGCTAAAACAGTCATACGTATTTAATCTAAGCAACTGGGTGAGTATAACCCATCGGGTCTCTACCAGGAAACCTGTTCTGGATGCTTGTGTGAGTCCTTTTGGTGGAGAGAGCCTGTGTCCTTCCATTAGGAGGGAAGTACAGGACTCCTTTCTCAGTCGGTGATTCATGAACTAAAGCATCCATAATATTTTGTGTAGACTTTCAAAAATATTTACGGAAGCTTTTACAATGATTACATTAGAAACTTCTATCTGTCTTTTCCAGGGAAACATTTGGACCATAGAAATTTCTATTTGAAATAAAACCAAATTTTTCTCAATCCATCCAGGGCACAAATTAATTGAACATGAATATGTCAGGCAGAAAACCATTTTAAGACATGAAATAATTGAAAATTATTTACAAATATTCTATAGTATTATAAAAATACTCTTTTCCAAAATCTCTCCACTCATTATTTTCCCCATATTTGATCGATCCATCCATCCATCCATCCATCCATTCTTCTAGAGATTTATCTGTCTACCTATCTATCTATCTGTCTGTCTGTCTGTCTGGTTAGCTAGCTCTTCATCTATCATCTATCTATCCACCTATCCATCCATCTATCCATCCATCCTTCTATAGATCTATCTATCTTTCTATCTATCTATCTATCTATCTATCTATCTATCTATCTATCTATCTACCTACCTATCTATCTATTCATCTATTTATAATCTGTCTAGGTATTTAGCTATTCATTATCATCTATCTATCCATCTATTTATCTTATGTATCTATCGTAATGTATGCATGCAGGCATGTTATACACACATATATTACATATATGCATATATATTATATACAAAGATATGGACGTAGATTTAAAAGCAATTCTCTTTCCAGATGAGGGATGCAGGGCACCTGGAGTGACTTGTCACTTACCCTGGCATAGCCACAGTTTTCACTTTGCAGTGTTTGCTTGAGGAGAACTACCAGCAGAGAAGGAACAACTTCCCACGACATGAAGCCATAATTTATTCTTTCCTGGCTAATGTCAAAAGTTATTATAAACACATTCAGCCACAGCGGCAGAGAGGGTTTTATAACAGGCATTTCAAGAACATATTCGCAATGTTATAAGCAAAGCAGGCTTGGAGGAAAGCTTTAGTGGAGCATTCAGTCAGGAATGGGGGTACACTTCCAACATTCCCCTCATGCGGAAGGCTTCCCAATAGGAAACATGCATACAAGCAGCCACCATAATGAACATAATGAATGAGTGAGGTCGTCTGTAACTCAGAAGAACCTCTGCACTTTGATCACCATCATGGGAGCAACTTCAGAAAAGCCACAGCTCTACAGCATTAGCAGAGGGTAGAGGAAGCACACATCTCTGGAGAGGGGCCACAGGCAGAGAATGAATGCAGAACGTGACAGAAAGCTGTCAGGATACAAAGCAGAGAAGGTGAGAATGAGCCAGGCCACCCACCCCAGCAGCTGCTCATTAACCTCACTAAGACTCAGTGCCCACACTGGGTACTGGACTAAGTCCCAAAAGTCATGGAAGCTTTCCCAAGCTTAAGGTTTTGTCCTGGTTTAGTTTTTTAAGATCTATTTTCAATGATATGTACACATGTGAGTCTGTGTGAGGGTATCTGTACGTGTTTGCATGTGTCTGTAGAGACCAGAAGAGTACATTAGGTCCCCCAGAGCTGGGAGTTACTGCCAGTTATGAGTCTCCCCACATGGGTGCTGGGAGCCAAGCTCTGATCCTCTGCAAATGGGCTAAGTGCTTGAACCATCTTGTCATTTCTTCAGCCTTGCCTACTGCCAGTAGCTTACACTTGGAGTTCATTTTATTCACCCTGATGTGCAACAATCCTAACAAGACCTTTCACTTATTTTCTGCCATATTCAATTAATTTTGCTTTGTTTTTATTTCAATGTTGAAGATCTAATTCTGGCCTTAGTTGATATAAGTAAGAGCAGTAAGCTCCCTACCTACCCCACACCTCCTAGTTTCCTAAATCACCCTTATGAAAATGTAGCATGCTGTGTAAACAGCGGGGTGTGTCGTCTGCTGGTGTGCCCAGCTCTCATGGATGAAGACCCTAGTGGCAGGGCAGGGCAGGCAGGGCAGGCAGGGCAGGCGGGGCAGGCAGGGCAGGCGGGGCAGGCGGGGCAGGCGGGGCAGGCAGGGCAGGCGGGGCAGGCGGGGCAGGCAGGGACAGCTGTTGTGTGGCCCTGCTGCCCAAACACAGCTGTGTTAGTACTTACAGAATTCTCACTTTCTAATAAATACTATAGAGATTTAGACTACAGGTTTACAGCAGGCTTTGCTTTTAGTCTTTTAAAATTGTTCCTTTATCTGGTTATAAGATTGTTGTCGGGAGTTCCAGGTCTTGGGGGACGCTTCTAGTCTCATGGGTTCCTGCATGCATGTGGTGCATAGACAGACACTCAGGCACACACAAATCCACATAAATTAAATGTATAAATGTTTAAGTTGTTGTTGCTAAGACATGCGAATGAAAAATACTTTTAAAAATCTATAATATGGGAAAAAGATATTTCAGCAGTTTAATGTGTAGTCTACCATATAGATACATATAATTATTTATAATAATCTAATATTCATAAAATTAAAAAATAAGCTATTACACAGTATATGCATTTGCAGTATATATAGTAATAGGTTCACAATGCATATATCTGTTTTGCCATTCTTATCAAAATATATTAGACATATTCTTATTGATAATAAAATTTAAATCAAAGAACTTACAGCAATCAGTCAATATTAATATTAAAATTACCTTTGTGTGTGTGTGTGTGTGTGTGTGTGTGTGTGTGTGTGTGTGTAATGAATTGCGTGGATGTTAAATTAAAGTACAAGATGGACTTGATTATCTGCTTAGGACTAAACCAAACTTTGCATCTCTTTGCTAACTTTTATTGTCATTGTTGTTTTGAGACCCAGTCGTAATAAATAGCTTGACTGGTCATTATGCACCTTGACTCACTCTGTAGATCCGGCAAACCTCCAGCTCACAGAGATCCCAGCTACGCTGCTTAGCAGGTTAAAGACTCCTGTGCTCAGAAAAAGATAGATGTACACAGTAAAGACAGATTCAGACAGGAAAAAACTTCTGCATACAGACATTGCTGGTGAACAGAACCTGTTTGGACGTGTTCTCTGCTCCCCTAAGCACTGATGCTGAGCTTCTAAAAACCACTGTTATCTCCTGAATACTTGTGGTGAGGGAAGTATGCTTGTCATAACAGACACCTTGCCTCAGAGTTTATGCTCAAATGGTGACCAGCAGGAGACAGAGGATTGATGGTAGCTGCTTCAAGAACCAATATCAGAACAGGAAGTGAGGATTTTTATCTCATCCTTAACTTGGAGAGGAATTAATCACCTTGTGTCAGTGACATAATGAATCACTCCTAGGCAGTGGCAGCTCACTGAGATCTGAGGAACTTTGGGTTATTGAGCGTGCTGAGGTGTGGGAAGGGCAAGAGATGTAGGAGCATGCCCCAGGCCCCCTCGCTTGCATTTAGTCAGTTCTGAGGTATACCTTCTGGTTTATTTGTTTTTTAAATAAACTAATACTAGGAAGATCTCCAAGTTTTTTCACTTGTTCAAAAAATAATAGAAGCTTAGGCAGGGATATGAAGACCCTGACTCCATCAGTCAAGAATAAGTATGAGCCTTGCAGCTTTTGTGTGCAAGGATGTTAATCATGTGACCTTCATGAGTGAGGTACAAGCAGGTGGTAACTACTTTTGTAAAATCTAAGATGTTCCCAAAGCTTTTGTTTGGCAGATGACAAAGAACTCTCAAAGCTTCTAAGGTAACTTCGCTTTTCAGCATCAATACAGGTAGCGTTTCCCATTTATGACAAAATAAAGCAAGCACAAAACTATCATTTTCATTAAAATGATAATGTATGAATAATTGAACAGAAATATCTTGCAAACATGCTTTCAAATGGTAGGATTGAAAACTGTAATAACGGGAAGGAGTTCTCTGGGAGTGCTTGGTATTTCTGCATGCTTTGAGAAAAGGCAAAGACTCCACTTCCGCTGGTCTGTTTTCTTCTCTTTTTGAAGGACCTTTGTGCAACCAACAAAGGGAAAGAGAAAGAGAAAGACTCTCTCCAGAGGGCAAAGCAGGGGCATGCTTAATGCACATTATCAAATATTTGTCTCTCCCTGTCCTGACTCATGCTCCCATAAAGAAACCTCTTGGCACCCACACTTCAAGACTTGACCCTCTCTGTGTGGCATTGGGAGTTCAGCTCGTCAGGCCAAGGACAGTCTGGCTGCTGCTGTGAATAAAGTGGCCACTCTCCCTCCACTCTGATTCAGAATTCTTGTTGTTTTCACACGCTGTCATAAAGCCATGGTTGACGGCCACACCAGTTCCCAAGTCAGGTAGACCCTCAGGCTCTTCAAGGTTCTTGACAAACATATGACTACTAGCCCTACTTTGAGCAAACTCATTAGTGAGTCGACTCCTCATTTATGGCAGATAAACGTCCTTAAAGAACGGTAATTCATGTAATGGCACACCCATGTCTGGGAGTCAAATTTGTCATTCAGTTTGATTTTAATCTTTTCTATTTTTAAAAAATTCTTCAGATAAGAAATACTTTTCTCCTAAAATGTATGTCAAATCATGTCACTCCCTCAAAACATACAGGTGACAACGTCTGCATTCCACTCAGAGCAACCTTCAGAGTGTTCCCCACCTCCTACAGGTGCCCTTGGGACCCAGTCCTGGCATCAGCAGGAGCTGTGTTACCTCTGTGAGCTCTGCACAACCCCTTGGCACACCACTCTTCCTCCTCAGCCGCCGGTACCTGCTTCCCTCGCCCCAGTGCCTGGACCTCAGCTCCATCCTGGCCTCTGTCGTCACTCTAGCCCTTACAACCACAGAAGGAATAGCTCCGATCTTCTCTTGAAGCAGAATTGTGTGGAAAAAAGTGTTTTCCTAACCTACGTCCACTCTTAATCTTGTGTTCTTTTTTTCCTTACTTGGTAAATTTTGGTGTAGAGATTTTTTTTGTGTTGCAACCCAAATTTGACTTTCCTCATAATTCTTACAGGGCAGTCACTGACTGACCAGGAGAACCAGAACATTCAGCCCTTAGAACATCACTGGTGACAATAAAGCAGTCCTGGCCAAAGTGGGGTCTTGCTACTCAGTGCCTCAGCTTTTGTCCTGGAAGCTAGTCAGATGTCCTCATGCCAGGAGGGAACAAGCTGGTTGTCAGGGTGCAGTCGCTTCTACTTCAGGATAAAGAGTCACCCTCCTAGATTACTGTCCTTCCTTGGAGAGGGATTGTGTCTGCCCCAGAATGCTCTACTCTTCAGGGAAGCCAAAGTGACCCAGAGCAAAGGTGTAGGGTGGTGTCAAACCCCTGGATCTGATGTAAAAATTAAGGCAGAGATGTCAGGCTTCCACCCATCGGTGGGTTCAGTGCTTCTTAGCGAAGTCAGCTTATAGGTGCTTGTGCCATGGGGACAGTAAACCCTGAAGATAGAAAGTGAGGCCAGAGGGCACCCAGAACCCAGTCTAAGTGCTGTTCACGGCATTGCTTTGCAGATTCACAACGGGAAGAAGTAACTTCCTGCCCTGGGTGAGCCAGGGTCAGCCTGGGGTTTCTAGGCCCTGCTTCCATCAGGACTGATCCTGAAGGCCATGGCCCACTATTTTCTGTGACTCCTCACTGCCCCGTCTCCTTTTGTAATCTGCCTTTGCCTGACCAGGTTGGGCAGATGGCTCTTGTCCCTTCGCACCACACTGGAGCTAGAGTTGAAGCTCTCCAGTTCTAGAGGCCATCTGGATGATGGGTCTACTCCCAACACTCAGAAGCAGTCAATCAAAGAGTGCTGCAGGTGCCGATAAAAGCGTCTCACTTGCTACCAAGATCATCCCTACTGCACAGAGATTATGTTTCACTCTGTCATGCAAAGCTGGGCTCACAGACAAAACTTGTGCCTGCTCCCTAGCAAATCAAAGTCCCATCCTCATAAAAGGCTCAATGGACCCTTTATTAGCCAGTGCTTCATTTCATTCTACAGCTTCTGGAAGGATCTTTTGATTTTTCAAATCTGCATATCTGTGAGTGGCCTTTCTTTGGGAGGATGTCATCTTTGAATTACAAATGGAAATTTGCCCTCCAAGGAAGACGAAGGTTTGGAAAAGAGTATTCAAATCTAAGTTAGGAATCTGAGAGCCTCTGAGAGGCTCCTAAGGACTCAGTAGGCAGGTGACCAGCTATCCTCTTACACTTCAAGTGTCTTGAAGTACAGCTTTATGAACCCACCTTCCCTGTGAACTCCAGGAAGTACAGCCTCCAGCTTCTCTTGAGATCCAGGCAGGGGGTTAACGTTTTCCATTGTTTTATTTCTAAGATTACAATCGAGACTCTTAGGAACAAAGTCAAGGGGAAACTGCTTTCTACTAGTAATCGAAAAATTGAGAGAGCGATGTAGGCTCTGATGAGACATTTTATAATTAATAGAGGCTCATAAAAGAGGGTCATGAATGTTTCAGATCATCATAGGTCCAGGAGAAATGGAATAAGATCTTAGTCTCTAAGGGCTGTGCCTCTGAGTGCATCCACTTCACACTTGAGGAAGCAGGCATGGAAAATGAGTGAACCGGATGTGACATACCAGGGAGACCTGAGAGCAAACTCATCTTGGGGTGCCTTCCGCTCTCCACAGACTCCTCACATGAGGGGGCTTCAATGGAAGGTTGGCACAGCTTCCCTAGTGCATGCCTGGGTCTTTTCAGATCTTTATGAAGAAAACTGATTGCAAAATGTTAAACACAATTATACTATAACTGAAACTGAAACCAGCCCAGGGTTTAAGCCCCAATGGTTTGTGGTTTCCATGATGTGTTCTCACCTCCTGGGAACGCTTGTCTCTTCTCCCTCATTGCTGCTCCTGTTATGCCTTTTCCCATTGAGTACAATGGTTAACTATCACTCTTAGCTATCAATTAACTAATGGAAGGAATAAGGAACGTATCAGATTTTGGTGTACGACCCAAATCATATTTTTCCTACCTGTAACACAAGCTCTGAACTTCTATTACTAGATCAAGATTGATGTAAATCATAGCCTGAGTAAATGGAAAGTGCATGAATGTGTATTTGAAATGCAGTGGGTATGTGTGGGTGTGTGCCTTCACATGCATATGTATACACACATGTGTGAATAGATATTTAGCATCAAACACTTGGTCAAATGTGGGGATATAATAAAACAGTGATAGAACCAATCCTGAACAACAAGACCAAGAAAGGAGAGACCCAGAACCAAACACGGTTCTGGGGAGTCACAGGAGGTGGAGCAGAATCTTTTGGCAAGATCTTTGTCATACAGAAAGGAGCTTAATGGAACCATGCCACACAGTGAGCCGTCTGCTGTACCCGTCTGTGCTGACCCTGGTGGATGTCTGGACAGTGAGCCGTCTGCTGTAACCGTCTGCGCTGACCCTGGTAGATGCCTGGCTCCCTCCAGGATCAGTCCTGCTCAGTTCAGGAAACAATGACACAATAATCCTTCCTCCAGGTTTTACCCAACAATGAAAGGGAATCCACGTCACAGGTCTTATCAGTGCAGAGACACAGCTCCTGTCACATAAGATTGCAAACACGGCAAAACGTTCCATTTTAGAGAATAGTTGGTGTTAGCAATTTGTATGTATACATCAGCATTAGTTTCTGTCTCCAAAATTTCCTTCTATCTGAGAAACCATTCACCTAAAGAGGAGGAGACGTGTGCTTTTTCCTGAGAAATCTTTGTTTTGATGAGGCTTACAGCACAACATGTGTTAGTAAGTACAAACATGACAGGGTGAAGGAAACTAAGCAAAGGAGATCAGAGAGCCTAAAGTACAGTGAACACAAAATTACCACTTAACATGAGAAACCACAAGCCTAAGCACAAAGTTTCCATGAAGAATAATAGGGCCATTAGGTCTTAACAATGATGTGGCTTCAACAAGACACTGACATAAATAAAGAGAAAGCGTGATATCCATCAGGTGTCTTTAAAACAACAGAGAGGGTCTTAGTACCAAGTAAAAGTCTCTTCCTCTATGTTTACAGCATCAGAGCCCTCTAAGACTTCAATGGCAGAGTCGTCTGCATACCCAACACTCCTTGACTGCCTGCTTCTGAGTGCTGGGAATGTACCAGTCAGCCAGAACGTGCAGCTGGGACTGGAGAGCTTAAACTCTAGTTCCAGTGAGGTGGGAAGAGACTGGCAGCAGCCCAATGCACAGTCTGATCAAGCAAGGGTAAGATACAGAAGGAAACGATGTGGGGTGATGTCACCGAGAGAGCAACATCCAATCAAATCTATGAGGCTGTGTCATTCAGCAGCGTCATGGTACAGAAATCCCCAGGAGACCCTGGCTCACCCAGGACAGGAAGTTACCCCTCCTTCCTGTTGTGGATCTGCAAAGCAAGGCCCAAGGTGGGTTTAACTGTTGTGTAACTGATCCAGAAATGGCTTCCTGACATGGGTGTTTCAGAATGATGTATAAACCTGATAAAGACAGGAAAAGGCCAACTCAGAAAGAAGGGAAATCTATGCAATACAAAAACCTAGATTATCTCCCTGTTACATCATAAATCTTGGTCATTTTAATTTTTCTTGTCCCATGTTCATGGTGAAATGAGTTATAAATAGCAAATATTTGTTCATCATCAAAGTGATACCTAGATTCTGGGGGAATAGAACCACAAACAGAGATGCATAGAACTTTGCTGTCTATTGAGAGTTTCTTAACCAATTTTTGTTTCATTTCTCAAGTAGACCACCATGTGTATAATCTTTAAAGCCTTAAGGAAAACATAAGGGCTCATTTGGGATTTTTCCCTCTCTATTCTCCCCACTTCTCAAATCAGCAGGTCTCATTGTTTCTGCTAAATAACTTGAAATCTGCTGCTTTGATCTGAACTATCATTGTCTGTTTTTGGAATGTTCATAAATCATTCTTCAGTCGGCCATGCCCGTGTACTTCTTCCAGTATTACTTTTAATTAGCAATATTTGTCATTTCATGCATGCTTACTCTGTAACATGTGTTGTTTAGTCGAGAAGATGAAGCCAGGAAACAAAGACCTCTAGACTTAAATGAAGTCCACATTCATACTGGACCCCATATAATCCTGTTCTTAGGAATTCTTGCTTTTCAGTTCACAGTCCCTTCTTTTTTGTCTTCAGATGTTCCTACTCAGCTACTGTGTGCTTTTAGATCCATCTGTTCTCCATGGGCCACTTCTTATGACTCAACCCCAAGGGCTCACCCTGGGTGATTATCCAAAAAGAACATCTTCTGTTCCACTTGGTTTTGAGCATCAATGTTTCTCCTCATCCTCTTAGTCTTTGGTGTCGTATTATTGATCTTGGGTATGCTTTCCAGTGTCACAGAAGAGGGCACCCTACCTGACTCCTTGCCTCATTTCTTTTGGTGAAAGCAATGCTTGGCATATGTGAAGTCATCAGCAGATACCTGTTTCACGGGAAGAACTCTGAGCAGACACTCTTTCTGAGCTGCATGAAAAGTTTATAATTATAGGGGAGTCACATGAGTGTACAGAGCTTTCCATTCTTTTTCTACCATAACTGAACATTTCAGTAACAGTAGAAAGGAATGTCAGACTTTGTTCCATGAGAGATAGAGGCTAAGTGGAGATTCAGAAGTCAGGGGAAAAAGCTACTACAAACAAACAGCAAGCAAAAAAAATAATCCCGCCCTTCCCTGTGCCAATCAGCACAGGAGCCAAGAGAGGCACAAATGTGCTGGAGACCAGACACGAGTTGTCAACACAGTAAGCCCAGATAAGAGACAAGAACAAAGGCTCTGGCTTTGAAAACTAAGACTAAGAAATGGCTTCAATTTTTGATAAAAGGTAGAAGAATAGAACTTCCTCTGCTCTGTGCACATTGCTGATTCCTTCAAGGCATCTCAGTGAGACTAAGTCAGGCTAGCTCTTGTTTCAGAAGAGCGCTGTCAAAGCTGGGAGATTTCTGTCTGTCTTTCTCTCTCTTGTTTTTCCTTGATGCTTTTTGAATGTGGCCATAAAATCTCCTTTTGTATAAATATAAATAGACAACACACTAGTGCAGGCCACAGAAAGATGACTAATTTCACTGACAAGGCTCCATCTCTACAAACTGTCTTTCTGTTGGCTGACCAGTCATGAATTTACCACTTGTTACATTATTAATTGTTATGTTATGAAAGTTTAATAATATATCGGTTTCACTAAGAAAGAAGCAGCCCACAGGATGTGGCCTTCTTGATGTAACTAATACTTAACCTATAAAATCTTGAGCAGTAGCTAAATAGTATGTGAAAATAAAGACACTCAAACAATGAGCAAAGTAAGTAGACTGTTCTATTTCCAGTTGGGAGCAAGTTTTAGTGAGACAGCAAAGAACCTGTATTCCCAACAATGCCTGAATTCTCCCTGTGTGGACATTGAAGAGGATGGTGTCAGGCACACTCAGAGGCCTCATCTGCACGTAGCTGAAGAAGAGGCCACGCTGACCTGCTGTGCTTTCTCTCTCGGTACGGCTGAGATACCCAAAGCTTTCTGGTCCTCCGCGCTCTATGTGTCGCTTTGCTCCTGCTCGGGAAGCTTTCAGTGTCAATCATCCACCACGAATGGCTTGGCCTTTCTCAGTAACGCTTCTGAGAAAAGGATGATTTTAGCAGGAGAATTTCTGGGCGTCCTTCACTGTGAGCCCCTCCCTCCCGCTCTGCCTTGTCCAGGCTGTCACTGCAATTCTGCAGTGGAACAAAAGAGCAATTGTGGATCAGTTCGAGGAGGCTTAAATGAAATGCTTCGTTCCCACCCCACCTAAAGACCAACTGTCATTTCTAAAGCCTAATGCGGTGAAATGTGTGCGCTCTCCTTCGGTCCAATGAGGACTTCTGCACTCTTGGCTGCGTTGTGAGGGGTGGGGAAGAATTACAGCACAATGACCCACTAAGAAGATGTTCTCTAAAGAAAAATTCTCAGGTTTGCACCCCATCATGAAGACTTACAGAGTAGATAGGAGTCCTCGGTGTAACCACAGCAGACCTTCACAGAGGTACCTGGAAAACCACGAGACTCTTTGGCAGATACACAGAGGGCAGATGAGGTTTCCATGTGTGCCTGGTAGCGTGCTCTTGTTTCCATTCAGGGAGACCAATCAGAGCTAAAGAACTGCTCTTCAGAGTCTTCATTCATTCCAAGGAGGACAAGGGGTGCCTCTTACCTAGGGGGACACAACTTCTTAACCTGATGTGACCGAAGGAGTACTTTCGGAAGTATTCAAGCTTTCGGGAAGAGTGAGTGATGTCTTCTGTGATTGCCCAACTTGTAGGAGAGCAAATGGGTGGCTTTATCATACATTCAAAGCAGCCTATGTTCTTGATTGTCACTTTGCCTAGTATATGTGGTCTTTCTCTTTCTCCTTACCCCATGTCTTTCTCTTTTCTCACAATTTTCCCAACTTCTACTTGAGAGAAATGTTTTACACATCTCAATCCCAAGAAGAAAATACTCTCTCTAATATCTTTCTATCTTTTATGTGGAAGGACCAAACAGCAGACCTAACTATAAATTCAGATCCTATGTTAAACTCTGAAAGATACGTGGTCCCTGAAATGTCCACAAACAAGGCATGTTTTTTTTAAGAAGAAAAACGTTCAGATATGTACCAGATCCTATGAATTCTCCAATACACAATCCTCCCTTGCATTTTTAAAAGGATTAAACACACACACACACACACACACACACACACCACATGTATTAATCAATGACATTCAGTAATAAAAATGCCAGTAAAATAACCACTTGCTATGTCAAGATAAATATACACAAAGTAAAGAAGAAAATTATATAGGTCTAACATTATTTAAGGGGTCCGATGGCAGCTGTATTTTGGAATATCAAATCGTCTGAAGCTTCCACTTACAAACCAGATACTTATAAGTAAATAATTGAGAGCATTTAACACGGGGCAGTTTCAAGAGATGATATTTTTTCTTCTAGACTTAGGTTTGAAACCCTGCATTTCTCATCATTTAATCCTGCACTTTAACATTCTGAGTTAAACTTAAAAGAAGCATTGATGAATGTGTCAAATAGAAACAACAGTTAGAAGACACCTCTAAGTCATTGCCTCCTGGAACGTTATGTGATGCTCTTCGGTTACCACAGCATTGGGCAGTATTAAACCATGGCAGCTGTTAACTGTCATGTTAGTGAGCTGTCTGTGCTCGTCACTTGTGGTAGTGAGCTGGTCCATTCAGGCAACAGCAGGTGTCTGCTCAGTTCGCCACACCCCAGGGTGTCTTCAAGCGCATGGGCTTGTGCCCTATGCACTGTTTTGGAGATCCTTCCTTCCATTTCATCTGAAGACCGTGGTGGAAAGGATTACTATTTACTTCAGGTCACCAGGTCTTAAGGAGCGAATTTCCCACTTCCTGCTGGTTTTAAAAATAATTAAAAATAATTTATCCTCACTATGCCTTAAATGGGACAGAAAATTTCCATTATGAAGATTAAAGTAGAAGTTGGCACTGATACAAGCACACTGATAAGACCATGAACCAAATTTATTCATACATCAAAGACTTAACCCACTCTATTGAGGTACCACTCTCCTTCGGACAAAATAGGTTAATCTTATCCACCCTTGAGTCCCAAAATTTACCTTCCATTGAAAAGATTCTTAATAATCAAATCTTAAACCAAATAAAGAATTCTCTTTGTTGTCACCTGAAAATAGATACAAATAAACTTTGAAAGCTACTGAAAGTTCTTTCACCGGACAGACAGACCAACCAGCATCAGTAGGGCAAGTTGAGCAAATACGAAATGTTCTGATCTGAAAACCCATATGCCCAACAAGAGGAATGAAACCTTGATTAATTTCAAAATAAATGTGGGGCTTACTTCTAAGTCAAAAATTCTATCTCAGGAGCAAGCAAATGCGAGTTCGCTTTCTCAAGATTTCATAGAACTGAAGGACAAGGCACCAGCCTTTGGTCGACTTGCAGCAGAAACAGAATTCTTGGATGAGATTCCAGAGCTGATGCTGTAGCCCCACATCTCTCCATCTAAGCTCGGCCTCTGCGTGTGGCTTCACTCTGGGAAATCACCAGCCATTCGTCATCACCTGCTTCCTGCTTGCAGGGGCCTCGTAGCCCAGCTGACAGCCTCTCCCGTCTGTTCTTGGGTAACAGTCAGGGAGAATAAGTACCCAGGAACAACAAAGCGCCCATTTTGGAGTTTATTTATTTATTTATTTTTGACATTACCACATACTGACCTCATAAACACTCTGCGTGCTATTTAATTAATTTAATCACTGACTTTGCAAAATCCACTCTGCTGGGGACAATGTCAATCCTCTGAAATCCCAGGCAAACCACGTATTTCATTACTTTTGTGCCTACATTTAGCGCTATAAGTTTTGTCTATGATGAACTTGAGGTTCAAACGGTCCTCTCAAGCATCTAATAGAGAGGGCTGGAGATCTGCATGGGCATGAGCACCTTGGGAGGGGACAAGGACAAGTGCATCTCCAGTCACTGCGTCCCTTCTGAAAAGCAAGGTACTAGAGATCTGGAGAATGGCGACAAGGAAGGCCGGTCACCCATGATCCAGACATTCTAGAAAGTTCTTTGACCTGCAGTTCTGTCACTTACATTGTAGAAGTTTAGATCTATTTTCTTCTTCAAAGAGTGTGATCAGTTTTTATCTTATCATCTTAAAAGGCTGGTAGAGGGGCGGAGCACTGTGAAGTTTAACCTGGATTTACCACCGGCAACCACAGACCTCAACAAGGATTAGCATCCAGCACACCTCCAACAGGCATGGACAGGGGCTCCAGTCCTCTGCGGCTCTGAACAGAGAGAGTGGGAAACCCTGCATTCTCATACAACACTATTGTTTTTGTGTTTCTTTGCAATTACTTTTATAAAGAGTGCTCCTCAAGGTGCTTTCTCAGCACCCCAGGCTTCTAGCACCCACACCTGACTCTTCCTAACATTCACGATGACTGACAATGGGGTCTAGACTCCTCATTCAGAGAAAAGCTTGGCTTGTAATTATGAATAGATAAATAAATAAGACATCACTGTGGAAAGAGAAACGAAGTTCTTTACATTTGCTATGATTAATGCTACGCTAATGCACTTCAGGAAATCCATGGGTTAGAGACAGGTTGTAGAAGTCTCCTGGAACTCTCCACTTGAAAAAAAAAGTTGTTTTTTAAGGCTTATTTATAATTATGTGCATATGTGGGGAAATTATATGAACATAGATCCAGCTATGCACAGAGACAAGAAGAGGCTCTCAATTCCCTAGAGATATTTGTGAGCTACCCACCATGGGTGCTGGGAACAAACTTTTGTCTTCTGCAAGAGCAGCACATGTTCTCACCACTGAGTCACCTTTACAGACACAGGAAAAAAAGTCTTCAACTTAGTTCCGACTGTTGCTCCTGAATACAACATCTTTGGATGGAGATAGCCCCTGGTCCATCTTTGGCTATCAAAATCCAGATGCTCAGGTAAATAAAGATGGTGTAATATACACATGTAACCTACATGTAGGTCATAATAGATTACTTATAATTCCCAACACAATGTAAACACAGTAATTGTGCTTTATTTATAGACTAATGATAAGAAAAAACATGGGCATGGATGGAGTACACATGTGATTTTTTTTCCAAATAGATTTGATCTATAGATACAGAACCCATTGACTGAATCTACAGTCAAGGAACCTAAGTATACAGAGGACTGACACATTCAGTTCTTCCTTATGAGAATGTGTGATGCTACTACTTAAAGATCTGCCCAGTATTCATGCTAGTGCCAGTCAACTGAGGTTAATCAGATTTCAAATGGCTCCCCCAATGGCTCTGAGGGTTGACACGGCAGAAAATTCCATGATCGAGACTGATAAAACCATCTGTCTGTATGGTTCTTCTGACTCGGGTGTGGATTCTGTGAGAGCAAAGACCTCAAATACGAGGCAGTGCAAAGATCAATAACCAGTCTCTAAGGAGGATCAATCTGACAAGAGATAAAACATCCCGGCTACCAGGCTATCCCGTTGAGGGCCGTCTTTCCCTGTCTGCGCTGTGCTGTGATTTAATCTCTGCTACGAGGCAGAAAAAATAAGATCACCAACACAAATGTCACTTTAGAGATGGTAATTGCGACCACAAGCTCAGTTTCATTCTTTGACCTGGGCAGAAGGGAATGAGGAAAAAAGATGAAAGAAATAATGAGTGGTAAACCAGGCAGCTGGATGGGAGGAAGCAAAGCATTTGATCCTGGTGTGAGAGAAAAGCATGGAGGAGCCATTCACATGGCAAAAATTAGTCTGGGGTTCAGAAAGTTCCAGAACTTTGCCTAGGAGTGAAGGAGACATACATGCTCTGACCCAATACCCAAAGTTATGCTTGTCCTGATTTTTATTAACAAAATTGTTATCCTCTTTTTCCTTTTCAGTAGGACGATGTTCTGAGCAGCAGAGGAATGTGCAGAGTTTTGTTACAGGCCCGTACAGCTGGACTGTAAACAATACTTGTTGGTTTTCCTGTGTGTAGTGGCATTTCAATTTTATTTTAATAAATAAAGCTTACCTGCAAATCTCAGAGTAAAATAGCCCCTCTGGTCAGCCTTACAGACCAGGCAGGGGTAACACACACCTTTAATCCCAGTAGCCACACTAGTTTACCACAGAAACTGGGCGGTACATGCCTTTAATCCCAGTGCTGCATGCCTCTAATCCCAGAACTAGAGAAGATTATAAAATGGGAGGAAACAGCTCTCAGACACAGTCTCATTCTGAGATTCCTGGAGGCAGGGTCACTGGACTGAGGTCGAGGTAAGAATCAGAGGCTGGCTGCTTTGCTTTTCGGATCTTCAGGTTGAACCCTAACTTCTCTCCCTGAGTTTTTATTAATTGGGTTTCAGCTGTGGCATGGCACAATAAACAACTGAACGAGTAAAGGTAAGAATGAATTAAGCCTTGAGTACCCAGGTCATCTTCTTGTTGTCTTGATTTATCGTAATATTTACTTTCAGATATTTACTTAATTAATAAAATGCTGCTCATTCATCAAAGTCATTCCCTCAATTTTTTTTTCTGAAGTGGGCCAACTTAGAACATACTGCAACACTTACTCTGGTCTCCCTACTACCCAGTGACATCCAAAAGGGTCTTTAGAGGCCATTACTGATAGACATCCACTTCAGTGGAGAATTAAGCCCAGAGGCTTAACAGAAATTAATTCATCAAATAAATTTATGATCTACATTATTTTAAGCAATTTTGAGTCTCTGTCTTGATGCAGTATGACTGTGTGTGGATGGGGTACAAAGTCTGGGGAAAATGAGTTGAGAAACATTACTATGGCAACCCTGCAGACTCGGGCTATAAAGCACCTTGGGAAAGGGGAACAGAGTTAACTGTGTCTACAAAACAACAACAACAAAAACAAAAACAAAACCCCCATGTAATTGGGCAATGGCCAAGCATTGAACGAAGACAATTTTGCCTTAGAGGAGAGGAGAAGAATCAGCTGAGAGCCACAGCACTGGCCAGTTCTGTGTATCGACGAACACTGTTCCATATTTATAAACTTAATACTTGTGAATAGAAAAATTACAGCCAATGGAAATACACTGTATTGGGTAATCTCTGGTGTGTCACCCTTTAAATAGCCACCTCTACACATGGTGTAGGAAAATTATCCTTTTAATTTTGGTCTTTTCTTGCCCTTGGTAATATGGCGATATCTTTCTACATGTAAATAAAACTGAATTAATTGCATTTCCAGGAAGATTGGAGGGGAAAAAAGATAAACCCAGACTTGTGAATGTCTGCTAATGGCTTATTATAACCTGATGCTATTTGAAGAAATAATGTATTTTAAAATGCCGAAGTGATCAACTTAATTAAAGGTGAGCAAATATTACTTCTCCACATAATTAAATTATTATCCATTTTAATTGAAAAATTGCCTAAACTCTTCAATACAGAGAATGGTAAACATGATATTGCCAAGATATTTTGGACCCGGCTTTTATTCCTAGCTTCTCGCTGTTTGGGGAGTAGTGTGTCTAATGAAATGTCAGCAATCAAGAGTCAAATGCCTGCTTATGATTTTACAAATTGCTGTTTATCTCGTCCTCTTCTTCCTGCCTGTCAACATGCCTGATGAATACTGACTCAATCGAAGCCATTATAAAAATCCACAAGATAAATTTAAATGAACGATTTTCACCATCATTAAAATTTTAGATTTGTTTCCAGGTCACAAGAGAAGCCAGCGGCAAATTTCAGCTGCCTGAATTTTGGTTTAGCATTCAATAAATAGAAAGCAGTAAATGCTTTCCTTCTGTGAAAAAACTCACGTGGGATGGAGACTCATGAGCATTATTTTGGGGGGATTTTATGTGAATTGAACCACCAACAATTGGGATATTTTGTTAAGTATTCTACAGGTTAACATTTCATTTTATAGATATATTTTAATACATAAACTGATATTTGTCTTTCTTTTATTCCTTGTTTTTTTATTTTATTTTATTTGTTTAAGACATGGTCCTGTAACCCAAGCTGGCCTGAAGCTCCCAGTCACCCATCCTTGTGCTCCTGATCACTGAAATTATTGTTGGACCACCATGAGGGTAGCTCTTCGGTAAGTAATTTAACCAGGAGATTTTCCCCTGTACATTAAATAATAGCTTACGGTTGTCTCCAAGCCTTAAATTAATTTCACGAGAGCTCAACTGCTATTGTTTGGCTCTCATAACATTTCATATGAATCCCTCTGAATTATATGTAATTAGGCTGTGATTGTGATACAAAACATAGAAATGAAATGTTTCCAAAACACAATAATACACACACAATTAGATTCTGATTAAGAGTGAGATTATCTGGTAAGCTAGCGTGTTCTTTGATTGCCTGAGTTCTAGAACCTCTCCTGAGTCATCCTTCACATGCTACAGTTACACTGTCACTGTTCACAAGTAACTTGTTAATGAACAAAACGGTCAAACAGATCACATGTCTACACCAGCTGGAAGTGTCGTGTCATGGGAGGAGGGTGCGGTAGTCCGCGGCACCCTTTTACTCTTGCCGTTACTTAGCAGACAGCCGCGCTTTATTGTGTCATTTGCAAGGAATGAAATTTCCTTGCCACCTCCCCTCTTCCTCTACGGCAGGAAAGAGGCTGGAGATGCAGTGAGATCATAATTACCATAGTCATGTGACCGCTTTGACAAATACTCTAGGCATGACAAATATCACCCCCATACAGTTAGCGAAAGGTCTTATCACTGTTTGTCATGTAAAGATGAATGTGATGGCTTTAAAACGTAGGTGAATAGTAAGCGTCGCTAGTAAGCGTCGCAGGGACGCTTCAACATCTGCCTCGCAGGCGAGGGTTTTTATTTATGTAAGATATTCTCATCGCAAAGAGAAATGAGTTCATTAGCGTCCCTGTTTCTAAACTGTTTAGAGCAATTTAGAACAGAGCACAGCATCCAGCCTATTCTTCTGACGCACTCTGCAGCCTTAGGGATGACGTCCGGAACAAGCGTGCCTGTTGGCTGAAAGAGATTATAGCGGTTTAAGTTACAGACGGCTACTTAAGGAGTGAACCGTCAACCTGCCGATTAATCACCAGGAAAAGGTCTGCTTATCCTAGGAAAGAATACAGTGAAATATGCTACATATTTCTCGCACTTTAGCTCAGAAAGGGTTCACGGATCAAGGTGGTAGAGATACTCTCAAAGGTTGGAGCCAGGCTCCAAGGTTTCTCACTCCTCGCCTAGACATTTGCACACCTGCCACTGGTCTCTAGGACACCCGTTGGTACCACAGAGTGTGATTTACTGTTGTCTGCTAACTCAGTTCGTGTCTCAGCTTGCCGGCTCTGGCATGGTTTTTACTGCTGATGTCATGAAGGTTTCCAGAGAGAACTGGGAGGAGAGAGCGGAGCGGAGAGAGTATGCAGCTCTGCCAGTCTGGCTTGTTTACTTCGGGGCCAAGGAAGTTATGGTTGCTAAAGAAAGTGGGGCCATTAGACTGAGAGCATCGGCTAACCTCAAGTGGTACTGCGCAGATAGGGATGCAGGGGGCCGCGGTTGCCCATCACCAGAAAATCCAAGTCCTCTGCAGCTACAGCCCAGGGGCTACAGCCACGGCTCAGACTCCCTTCTCCCAGCCTTGCAGATAACGATCCATCCAGCCATCTCCTTCCTTTGGACCCCTATTGTCTAAAAGCCTCCACCATGGTCCCTCCTTCTGTTCTCCAACTCCCTGAGCCTGGATGCACAGGGACTGGCACTTTCATCAGCAGATTCCCACGATGTGCTGTGCTTCTGCACTGGGGGATTAATAACTCACTGTGCTAATTTGCCTCAACACGGTCCCCTGGATTACTGCTTGGAAAATCAAGCAATCAATGAAGTTTGATGAGTTAATTTATGAATAAGAGAAAAGAATGATTTGTATGAATCTGAACAGAAATGTGCTGTTAATTACTTTGTTCCATTAATACAATCAATCTCTCTCCTTCCCCCTTTCTTTTCTTGCTACCCAATACTTCTGTCTCGGTGTAATCGTATAGATATAGATACAGATACATAAGTGTTTCCAATTGAATGCATATTTCTTCTGCTCATTTGATCAGTCTGGACATTCTCAAAACACTACACACCATTCTCTTTCAAAGACATTCTACATGTTCTAGCCATTAACATTTATTATAGACATGAACAATGAAACCCAAAATAGCAAAACTATGTCCCACAGCCTCATACAGTTATGTTTAAAGTATAATACAGCTTACAGTAGTTTCTAGGTAAACCAGGATTCAATGGCAACTGTCCTTTTAGGTTAAAATTAAGGCAGCTGTTGCTTTCTGTTGGTTTGATTGCTTGTTTGTTTTTCCCCCCCTAAAGCATAGGTTAGGGCGCTGGGTTCTCAACCAACTCTGGTAAAGCTTAGATGCCGCTCCTATATAGTGTGGCTGCATTAGCTGTCATGTCAGTACTTTATTATCTGGTTATTATGCAATTTTGAATATTAGACGTCCTGAGAATTGCACCTGTTAGATGCACACTCTGACACGGGTACCTTGAAAGCATTTAAGGACGTGTGTCATTCATCCTGTCCCCTGTGGTGATATTTATTTGTGTGGTAAAACAAACACAGCCTGCCTGAGGATCAGAGGGTAGAGCTAGTCACCCTAGTCAGCCATAGAGCCCCCGTAGTAGTGGCTCACACCTTTGATCCCAACACTTGGGAGGCAGAGGCAGATGAAGCTCTGTGAGTTCAAGGCCACCCTGGGCTACAGGAGACTGATCCTGTCTCAAAGGGAGCCAGATTCAGGCAGTCATGGCTCACACTTTTAATCCCAGTACTAGGAAGTCTTGCGCCTTTGATCCCAGGACTAGGAGGTTGGAGACAGGAAGGGTTATGAGTGGGCAGAGAGAGGAATATAAGGCAGGAGGAGACAGGACATTCAGCCTGAGGATTCAGAGGGACAGGATCGACCCTTTAACCTAAAGGTTCAGTGAAGGTAAAATCTAGAGGCCGGCTGCTCTGCCTCTCTGATCTGTCAGCATTCACCCCTATATTTGACTCTGGAATTTTATTATTAAAACCAACTACAATTCGTGCTACAGTCACCAGTACCACAATAAAGGGAAATCACACTCTTCACCCTCTTCGAACTGATTTTACTTTCATAAGCATGTACTGACTGTACAAAGTAAAGCAAGTGTTTCTTCAGGCTCCTTACACTGGAACTGCTAACCTAGTTACCTTGACTTTACCCTTCTGCCCATAACCTAGGAAAATTTCCCTGCATTCAAAGTGTTTTGATGACATCGTATTATGTGGCCCTTAGCAAAATCACTTATGTGCACAACACCCTGAGGGCAGAATCCTGTGTTTTCCATGATTGGTACTAAATTAGAATTGGTACTAAGAGCCAAATGAAACTATAATGACCTCCTCTGGACATGTCCACGGCCCATCATCAATATGAATTCCATTTCATAGCCAGCTAAAATAGCTCAGACTAAATGAGCCCAGTTCCATGTCTCAGTTCTAAGGCTGATATTGATTTTCATAACAGTGAAAACGGCCTTGTTGTTAATGCACATTTTAAAGCTACCTCATCTTGCCAGCCATGTCTTAAGATACACACCGATTTATCTAAATATCTCTGTCTGACAGCGCTCCCGCGTATCAGCCTCGACCCTGCATGGCATGGGAGTGAATCCTAGCAACAGCAAGCAAGTACAAAGATGGGGCTCCCAGAATTCCACCTGTTTTCACACCAGCAGGAGGAGGGTCCCACTCTACAGACGGTCACAGAATCTGCCTGCCACCGTACTCAGAGACTTCCCCCCTTATTAATATAGAACACCATCTGTGTTGTGAGCTCAGATTTTGGGTATCCCAGAGGCTCTGGTTTACATATTTAGCTCTTAGCCACTGGTACCAAAAAAGAAAAAGGAAAATATTAAAGGATGGGACAGATATCGCAAGAACACAACATAGTATTTGTGTGTGTGTGGGGGGGGACTAGGGCATGGGCAACAAAAAGAAACCCGTCTCCAGTGGAGGAGTGATGGAATTGAGAAGAGAGAAGTAAAGTTAAGCCGGAAGAGGTCTTCCTGCACCAAGGCCTCCATCTTGCCAGGAGGGTAGTTATGTCTATCAACTACTAGAAAGCATGTCTCCCGATAGGTGAAGGAAGTTCTCCTTTCTTTGGCTTAGCACTTTTATTCTCAAATTGGTATCATGCTCTTTTAAGGTGAGTTCTCAGAGGCTGACACATGTCACTTAAGGAACAAGGACCGGTTGTCCTGTCTGTCATTTCACCTTACCCCTTTCTTCATGATATCTTTCTGAAAGGAGAACATAATCACACCGTTTCTCTTCAAATGCATGTGTGCGCGCGCACACACACGTGCGCGCGCGCACACACACACACAAATACAACCGCTCAAACTCAATCTGTATGTCACCAAAATGTTCCTTCAGAGAGGGAGCAAATGTTTCCTTGGAAGTCACTCTTTGACATGGGTGTGATTGTTAACAACATTGGTACACGGCAGTATGTGCATTGTCTTGTGCTTCAGACCACTACTGTACACACTCACACATGGAGAAACGCACACTTGGCACTCTTACACACTCAGAGGTATAAATCACAGTAAAATGGTGTTTCCTGTGCCCAATTTACGAGTCCCGCTCAGCAAGTCATCCTGTGTCCCTGGGAAACAAATCTCTGCGCTCTGTCCACAGGACAACCAAGATGGTTGGGTGTCAGCCTGCACTTTGGGCTCCAACCGAGGCCATTGCACAGGCATTGGGATTATCATCTTCCCAGAACCTCTACTCTTCTATAATAGAGGAACCATCCAAGTACTGAACTGTGTAAATGACTTGCTCTAGAAAAACATGCAAAAGCTACCACAGGGAAATGGTCGGCACTGGGCTGTTGAATACAATTATAGATTAGAGCAGACTGTATCCTGGCACCAAGACTAGGTAGGAGTGTATAGAATTTTAAAATGGAAATAGTTTTTGGTGCTAATTACAAAGATTATGTAATGACTTAAAAGTCAATCCGTACTTTAACGAATAAAACATGAAGTCGAATCGTACGCCCTATAGCTTTAATGGTAAACATTTTCTGTCTGTCCCAAACACACAGACAAGCACACGCATCCACACACAGCCTAACTTGAAATGCTAGTGCGACTGTGTTTTCACTGAGGTTTGTGTTATGAACACCAGCGTTCACTCATCTCCACTTTGTCTTTAGTAATAATTTCTTATCCTTTTGGCTGACTGCTTGCATTTTCTAATTTCTAAATATCTGAGCCACTGAAAACTCAGCTCCTTTCTGGTAGTTGCAGCCTGCATCATGGTGTTGAAGGAATTCAATAGGACAGCATCCCAAATATCCAACTCCAGCCCTCACACTATAACGCCAGCTTCATAGAAACCAACCTGACACCATTAATTGGATGCCCCAGGTAACTGTCAAAACCAATGCCACCAGAAAGATTCGGAAGAAAATTTTTTGTTGCTTTATCTAGCCAAAAATTTCAATCTATACTGTCCATACTTCGGAACTTATCTTTCGGGTGAGGTCATCTTTCCCATATAACCATGTCACATACATGTTTACAGAGTTGAAGTCTGGTAAAACCACATTCTTACAGACAGCCCACTGCCCCGTCTGTCAGAGGCAGTCAGTGTGCATGCTGCCCTCTCCCCTGTCACAAGGCATGGAGTGGCCCTTGTCTTCTCCTCACTATTATGGCCCTACGTGGCTTTCTTTTGTGAGTTCAAATTAATTCAGCAAGATTGGACTTGGGACGTAGTGTTGTTCCATTGCTGTCGACGTTTCTTCCAAGGCTAAGAGTACCTGATGCTCAGTAAGCATTTGTGACGCTAATCCTGCCCAGTTCTCTACTTGAACAGGTTTTTCTGCTTTCTATCTAGACATGGATTGAATGAAGTCCAGCATGAAACGTCCTGCTGAGACCTGTACAGTCCATTGCAGATGGGGATGAGAGCCGGATGAGGGTGGATGTTGGCCTGAATCAGAAAAAGAAGGAGAAAGCAGAGGGTTCTGGGCATCTGTAGCATGTGCAGACTTTTCAGTGTATGTGTATTATGTGTATTCCTTAGTAAATGTGTGGCCAGTCCTTCTGTGCCAGATGAAGAACCTGGCAAAGATATGGAGTGAGTAGAAGAGGCAGAGCAGGTTACCAACTATCTCAACACAGACTCTCTGGCCAAAGTTATGTGTCAGAAAGAAACGGTTGGCAAATTCAACATTTATTTTCATTTATTTCAATTTTTAATTAAAATTGATCTTCTAATTGTTTCATAAAGCAATGTAAAACTCAATCTAAATGAAAACTGTTTCATTTCATTCATATTCAATTTAATAATTAGCTGTAAAATGGAAAGGCTGCTGAAACATTACTGCAAAAACCATTTCGAAAGAAAAAGGCATTTTAATTCACATATTCTAGGTAAGCAATAAACTCATAGCCCCATGGTCTACAGGAAAATCAAATCTACAGAAGTTCAGTTCCTTACTTTAAAAAAAACTGATCATATTATATCTGCTTAGAAAATTCACAGAGTCTAGTGGCATTTCCTCCTTTATAAGGATTTGGAGCACAGCTTCCCTCCCATTTATATGGTCAGACTGCTTAGAAGATTCAAAATCAAAAAAACATAATACAGCATCACTTGAACCCAGGTCAGCAGATTTGCTTTAATTCCTTAGGGAATCTGTCTGAGCGAAGCACTGTTGATTTTAGAGAAGTAGAGAATGTACTATTGTCCACATATCTGACACTCTTTAGAAGGGTCAGTGAATTAGAAACTTAGTTATTCTGTGATCTAGACCTAAGGCTACAGAAATAAAACTCACAGCAAGAGGAAGGCAGTATACTGTTGGGTGTGTCATTCAAACACCATGTTTTCGTTGTAGAAAGTTAAGTTCATGACAAGAAGACTATTTACAAAGGCTTCTATGCTGCCTGCAATTCCCCCAGTGACCACAGCCAATAGGCGAGTCTCATGAAGTCACCTTCATCTTCAGAGTATTGTAGCTAACCCCTCAGCTGGAAGGGGCTGATGTTGCAGCCCCGCTACCTCCGCTGTTACACAGAATGTAATAATCCTACAAACAGTAGAGACAGCCGCTCTCAGTTTTCTGGCACTAATACATCAGTTGTAATTCTCAGAGCTTTCCATGTGTCTTATGTAGACTAGAGTAGTGTGACCTGAAGTTTATAGAGCATCATTCTTGATTATAGATAAAAGAATTGAAGTTTTATCATCTACCCAAGGGCACAGAATGATGGACTTGTGGGTTTTATCGCAGATTATCTTCAGAGGGAAGTCTCCATTTTGCCTTCTTATGCCCTAAAGGATGTTTGAAAGAGAGAACATCCAAGTCTGGCTTCCACTGTGATGAGAGCCTCTTGTCTTATTAGCACAACTGATAAATTCTCGTGTTTTCTTTCAATCAAAGTGCTAAGAGGTCGGTGTGCTTCTAGTATACACTGAGCAGCTGTTTAAGAAGCAAAGCCATGTAGTGGGAGGCAAGGACATCCTCCTAACTTCTTGTTAACCATTTTAGGGCTTGGCTTACAAATTCATAGTAGATTCAACAACTAATACGAACTTACCTGCCCACTTTCTTCCTCGTATTTTAGGATTCTCTGTCTTATGACTTATTTCTTTTATCTATTACTTTTACTGTGGTTCCTACTTATGAACTTTTTCACAAGATGATTTATTTATAAATCAGGAACCTATGAAGGGAGGACTCATAAGTAGAACCTTCTTTGAAATTCATTTACCTAGGACATCAAATGTTCTCCTACTGGGAAAGGGGACTCTTTTTCCATATGGCAGGTTTCCCGAAGGCCCGGCACAGGTGCCACAGTCTAAACAAAGTGGATCTCGTCACCACTTCTGAGAAACATCCCTCCACACAGGGAAACACACTTGATGAAGAGAACATTCGCTCCAACATCTTCTAACAGAGTACCCGTTCCCATGCTGGGAAGCTAATGCCTTACTGCTGAGTCATTCGGACCCAGCTAGGCTGAACCATTAAAATCATAATCCATCAGGGAACACAGGACTTGGAATGTTTCAATTTTAATGCTCAAACATCAAATTTCCATTGTATTTCCCCGGGGAACAGAATTCATCACTCATGTATACAGGGCAGACAAAGTATGTTTTTAAACACTCAAAGTTAGCTGTACGATAGAAAGTTAGAAATTGAACACTTTGGAATCTACTGTGTTACTGAATCAAGGACACCGACGGCCGCCGTGACACCACAGGACATTAGTCACTCACTGTCTACCTCCCAGTCTCGTGCTCCTGCGCATATTTTGAAAGGAAGGGCTTGAAGTAACAATAGATGAGAGAAAAATTCCAACGGAAAACTATTACTTTCCTAATAAAATTCTTGTTTCCAAGATGAGCCCCCATTTGCTTGCTTGACTGATTTGACATTGTCTGCTATGACGCTCTGCCTCTGAGGAATCCCTGCGTGGAATTTCTTAAAGATAAATTAAATCTGTCTCAAAAGGCAAAGTGATAGATTGGCCTTGATTTGTTTTCCTTTCACAGCTCCCTAACTTCACTCAATTAACAAGGACAGGGTCTGACGCTTGCTCTGCCCCAATCTGTTTGTGACTGGAGGCAGCGTTCTCTCTGCTCCTCTGGGGGCTGATTTCTACGACACTCAGACTCTAGTTCTTGAGGTGCCCTTGGAACACATGCAGGGAGTCTGCAAGCTCGAAGATGCCCAACAACGAGGATTTAGAGGTGATTCGGCTGAAATAAAGAGTTAAGATAAAGTCATATTGACCTTACAACTAATAAGATCACTACATAAGGAATTCAGTTTCGTCTCATTTACACATGTGAAGGCACTGGTACAACATACAAACTAGAAATCCTCTGAGCTTACCATTCAGAAGGCTAAGAATTACATAGGCAGGAAACTGCCCAACCAAAAAAATGTAGGTTTAATGAATTAAAAGGCAAAGGAATATTGTGTATATATACATATATAAATCACACACACACACAAATGGATTTTTTTTTCAAACTTGTGGTGCCAAAACTCTTGAGATCAGGACAACACTGTAAAGAGCGATGATCTCAAATGAACAAGCAACAGCTGCATCTCTTTGATCGTATTGATTTGTTAAGGACCAGGACCAAGCTTTCCTTCCATGATGCTCCATACCTGCACGGGCATCTCTGTTGCTCCCTCTCTCCTCCTCCTCCCTGGCTCTGCATGGGCCCCACTGGCCACTGTTGCATAGTTAAAATGATGCCACAGTCAAAACCTTGCAGGCTGGCTTTGGCCAAGCTGGGCCAAACTAATTGTTCTCACTAACGGCATCTCGCTGGGAATGTACTTAACCATCCTGGTTTTACTTTCCATTCTTTAACAGGAGATTAATTTCAGAAACTACCTTATAAAGTTTCTTGATTATTGGATGAACATTGTGTGGGAAAGAGTTGCCTCTGAAGCTACACAGAAGCAAGTCATGAGCCCACTTCCCCTGACTTTTGGCTGTGGAAGAATGATGGTTAATTTATGGATCTCATTGTCTGCACTCAAGATTGTTGGCCTACAAATATTGTCCCAAGGGAAACATCATTGCATTTGAAATGTCCACCTCTGATATTCAAAGATAACTGACAAGGCCTTTGCCTTTCGGTATGGACTAAACTCAGTATCTTATTTTAATGGATGGGATGTTGAAAGATCTGAAAAAAGAGACCAGATCTGAGATCAGGTTGTGAAATCTGTCTCAGAAGCTATTGACTTTCCCTTGGGAATCTAGGCATAGTACTGAGAGCAAACCCAGGCAGCATGGAGAAATGCCAGTACAGCACCATAGCTGCAATTCAACTCGCACATCCACCAATATGTAGTCTCAATCATTGCCACACACAGGGAGACACAAATGTGTCTACATGGCTCTTCTAGTCAACACACACGGTACAAAACAAAGCAGAGCAGGCTAAGTCTATAGACTTCTACACTGCTTGTACGTCAACTATCATTTTGTTTTCTACATTTACAGCCTTACTTATTTGGTTTGTTTGCTTGTATATGTGTACATGTGCACTTGTGAGTTAGTCTCTCCCTCTGCATTGTGGATTCTATGAATAGAACTCAGGTCCTCAGGCTTGGTAACAAACTTAATCTGTTCATTTTGACTCATTCTACCCTGGGTGACCTGCTAAACAATACCAGCATAGGGCACTACTGTATGAGAAATCATTTAAGTTTATATTAGTAGATTCCAGTTAGAAGCTATTCTTGGTGATACACAGCTCTCATGATCTAAGAGTATACTTTGGGAAGGGGTGGGTTTAACCACTTCATTTGGGGCATTCTTTGTGTTGAAAGACCACGGGCATAGGTTTAGAAAGCTGTATCAGTTGAGATAAGATGAGCAGAGGGGTAACAATGTACAATGTTTGCAAGATGGATACCAACATCTAAGCTATGGGTCTTTGAGGTGTGCCTGTTTCCATATGTTGTTTCATGTAATTATTTCATCTGCCTCTCTACCATGGTATGTAACTAAGTACCATGCTTGGCATAAAGTGGTCATGATGTGAACAATTTTGAGTTAGTTTAAAATAGGTTTCCTTGCTATCACCCACTGATACAAGGGAACGGATCTAATGAGAGTTTACCAAGTCCAGTTGGACTGGGACTGAACGAGGACATGATCTAACCAGATTCTCGGAATTTGGCCGGACTCTCTGAATGTGGCTGGCCCGAAGTCTTCCTGAAAAGCCATTGACTATGATACTGGGACTTGTTTCCTCTGCATATACTGGATTTTGGGGATCCAGTCTGTTTGGATACTCACCTTCCTGGACCTGGAGGGAGGGGGGAGGAACTTGAACTTCCCACAGGGCAGGAAACCCTGACTGCCCTAAGGGACGAAGAGGGAGGAGGAGAGGGAGTGGGGGGAGTGGGAGGGTGTTGGGAAGCGGGGCGGAAATGGAAACTTTTATAATTTAATAAAATTTACTTTAAAAAAAATAGGTTTCCTTGAAAATCATATTTGAGGAATGAAAATGTAAGCAGCTTTCTCATTGGGCAGAAGACGAATTCAGCAGAACATGATGGGAGAGAGTGTTTGTGGGGCAGAGGCTCTATGCTCATCACTTCCTTGTGGCCCTAAGCTTACTTTATCTATGATACTTAGGCTCTCAGGAAGGTAAAGTCTGTGCTGTGTTTTACAGTATCCTTCAGGTTAGAGTGCCCAGAGACTCTAATGTTCAAACATTTCCATATTCCCATTACCAGCAGGAGTTACGTGACTCGCATGATGGTACACGTTACTTGCTCTCATTGCCAGAAGGAGATACACAACCCCTGTGTTTGTACCTCTTCCATGTTCTCATTATGAGTATGAGCTATATAACTCATAAGCTAGTCCATGTTCCATAGTATCACTACCAGCAGGAGCTATGCATTTCCCATGTTTGTACATGTTCCATGTTCTCATTATGAGCATGAGCTATGTGACTCCCATGTTAGTTCATGTTCCATGTTCTCATTACCAGCAGGAGCTATGTGACTCCCATGTTGGTCCATGTTCCATGTTCTCACTACCAGAAGGAGCTATGGGACTTTCATGTTGGTATATGTTACATGTTTTCATTACCAGCACGAGTTATGTGACTCTCATGTTTGTACATGTTTCATATTCTCATTACCAGTAGGAGCTATGTGACTCCCCTGTTTGTACATGTTACATATTTACATTACGATCAGTAGCTAGAAGAAAGGGTTTTGCCAATGGACTCAGGGAGAGGGTCTTCCTATCAGAATGAGCTCTAACATTTCCATAGCAAAGAAACATCTTGAAACAAAAGTTCCCTAGTTTAAAAGTGACCAAAGTCACTGCTTTAAGCCATGTATAATTGAAGCACTGCGTCTCTACTGATCGACTTCCATTCTCTCCAAGAACTTGCCCTGCCACACCCAGGTGCGTCACAGACACATGTTGGGATTAGTTCATTAAAGGATTTGCTATAACCAAAATTAAAGCTGAATAATAAACATACCATTGGAGCCATTGATTTCCTTCTCTTTGGGTGGAAAACCTAAAGCAAAGAAGAAAATGCAGGTGTGGGTTTGAGGGAGAACTCGGGAGAAGCTCGGGAAGGCAACACTGTGGCTGGGCTAAGCTCAGCAGCAAGGTCCTCCGTCTTCCTTCTTAGCCCAAAGCAAATGTCAGTAGCTTCATCCCATCCACCCTTTGCAGAGCAAATGCCAGACAGGCTGACATATAAGAAGGCTCACAGGGGTTTGGGGCATCAGGAACTGGGTGGACGTAAAAGGACATTCAGTCTGGCAGCTTCCTGGGGACTCTTCGGATCAGAGTGTGCTAGGTGTGGTCGGTACCATTCTGCCTGCTTGTTTTGTCTTGGCACTCTGACCCCAGGGCGAAACAAACGCTCTTCCTGGTCTAACGTCACCATAGAGAGAAATGCAGACATAAAAACTAGATATTGAAAAATAAAAGCTCTCCCAGGGTGAATTTTCACAGATAGCCTGGCACTTAGCAATTTTGAAGACTTTGCTTTTAATCCAAGCACAGCGGGGCATGGACAAAATGACATTTCTCCTGAAAACGTAAATAAATGCCTAGTTTCGAGCTAAAGTAATCAAAGTACATGATTTGACATAAGAGTTGGTCATTCAGATAATAGCAGTTGGACATCTTATACCTTAACTCATATTTATTAAATTTGAACACACAATTTTAAACATCTTGTCTAATCTTAAATGAAAAAAGAGGAGCCTCACTTCTACTTGGAAAAGCCCCCACTGCTGGGATGGATCCTCTTCCATTAGTGCCCCAATGGAAGCAACATCTATTGGTTGTGGTCAGCAGTCTTCACAGGAGATCATTACCTATTGATCATCCAAAAAATGTTCTACAATGTTCCATTCCTTTCTACATCAATGAGGAAAAATATAGTTTCTTGGGGGGGGGCAGATTTCAAGACAGGGTCTTTCTGTCCTTGTCTTTGGTCTTTGTAGCCTTGGCTGTCCTGGAACTCGCTCTGTAGACCAGACTAGGCTTTAGCTCACAGAGATCTGCCTGCCTCCGCCTCCCGAGTGTTAGGATTATAGGTGTGCGCCTCCACCACCCAACAGAATACAGATTTTTTTAAAAATAATAAACTGAATGTAGAGTGATGACATTAAGGAATAAGGATTTGGATTAGGGATAAGTCTGTGAAAGGAAAAGAAACAAGACCAAGTATTTGGGTATGGGTGAAGCATCAGCCAGAGGCATCAGATGAAATGCCTTTCTTCCTAGCTGCCACACTGGACCCTCTTCATTAGTCATGGTCTTCCCTCTCTGTCACATCCTCAACCCCCAGATGGGAAAGAACTTGTCGCAGTGGATTTTCTGACTATGGGAAGGTCTACATTTCCAACATGGCGGCCTCCAGGCCCGTGTAGCTACTGAGCATGTGCCATGTGAGAACCAAGAGAACTGAGTAGGTTCTGTTCACTTAAATGCTTGTGGAGAGTATTCCAATATCTGAGAGTCTAGTGATAGGCAGAAATAGCGGTCAGCTCCAATAAGAGAAGGTATGAGGACTCAGCCTTTCTGCCCTCAGTTCTAAAGAACAGAGCAGCGAGACACCTGCAGTCGTCATAACTGGCTGGTAATATGTGATCTGAAGCAGGTAATACACCTCACAGGAACGCCTGTACTACATGAATCCTGACAGTTGCTGGAGAGGCCATGACAAAAAAACAAACAAAAATAAACTCAGATCAGTTGACACAGATTAATTAGCATTAACCTTCCCCACAAATGCATGCTTCCTTATCCAGTTATAGTCAAACATACAATCTTACAAATTAAAGGTTCTGAACTGATAAGAAAACGTAATAATTATCTAATGAGATGGCTACCCTGTGGGAGAAGATCAGACTGGGCAAGATGTGCTCAGAGATCTAGTCCTGGCACGTGACAGGCATGGCAGCTGGCTGGCAAAAGAGCAATGACTTAGCACCGCGGTCCTCCCTTAGGCTCATCTGCCCGGACACTTAGGTTTTTTAACAGAGTAGTTAGGGAGGAAAAGGCAAGCATCCTTCCTTTTGTGTGTCTATCACTAAGTCATCTGGCACACACCGGGTGAATCTTTCAGCTGGTGTTGTAAAGCTTCAAAGAAGACTGATCACTAATTGTGATGTTTGAAACCTAATCAAAAGAAAAATTTCCCCTAGGCCCTGAAGAAAAGGTGCCAACACTTAGCCAGGGAGCTTATCAATGAAGCCCCGAAATACACATGGGGACCAAAGTTGTTGGTGGGCCAGGGAAGAGATTTCAAAAGAATGGGACTGATTTGGTCAAGTGGGAAATGCTCCAGCATAAAGGCCTGGGCTACAAAGGAGCCCATCACGGTCTGATAGAGATAGACTATATAAAAACTATTTGCCATTGTTTCATCAAGACAGAGTAATCAGTGTGTGTGTGTGTGCGAGAGAGAGAGAGAGAGAGAGAGAGAGAGAGAGAGAGAGAGAGAGAGAGAGAGAGAGGTGGAAATTCAAAGCGGGATAGAAAATCCCCAGCCTTATGCTTACATAATTGGATGCACGAGCATCTTTAATGGGTTCCTAACTATACTACTTCTAGCCTCTGTCACCCTTTCTGATGAAAGCTTTACTAAGTATGAACCACAGAGGTACGTGTTTCACACATGTCTCCAGGGGTCAATTCTGCCATATGGGAATGGGGATTGGAATCAATGGGACATTGATGGGATATGTGTGGCCCTAGTCATGATGAAATTTCCCAAGTACAACTCTTCTGTTGGTCATTTCCCTCTGTTCAGTCCTGTTCATTTCACAGGTAAGATCCGAGAGAGAGAAAGAGAGAGAGAGAGAGAGAGAGAGAGAGAGAGAGAGAGAGAGAGAGCATAATGTCCTGAGGTTGATTTTGCTCTAGAGGTTTACAAATCAATTTGTTTCTGTGGAAGTTTTAATATTTATCTAACAAAGAAGTCTCTGTTCACTAATAAAAGCCACTTCAATTCCGATACACATCAGGTTGATTCATTGATTTATTTTTCTTTCTATAAACGGTGTGGCATTGTAAATAATTCTGAGACTATAGCAGGAGCCCTCTGAAGAGGGAAAGTGAGGGCAGTTGATAGCACCCATGGAGTTTTACTGAAAGTTAGACAGGCAGATAGATAGATAGATAGATAGATAGATAGATAGATAGATAGATAGATATCTAAGAGATTCATAGAAACATATTAAATTATAGACATATCCCAAAAGCCTGACATGGTTGACAAGCCTGCAGGAGTCCACTGTGTTTTAAACTTCCGGGGTAGATAGAAAGTTGTCAGACATGTGTGCACAAGGTTGAAGCGGGCTGTAGTCCAAGCCTAACACAAGGTGCAGTCATGTGTCTCTGCAGCTGCCTCAGGAGAGCTCATGGTTGGCTCCGATGACAGACACACACAGAGTCAACCCCGTATGACCTGTACTAGTCTACTCTTATACAGATAGTGGTGTGATTAAGCTGAGGGTTTGTGAACTGTGGGAGATTTACCATCTTCCATCTTGGCTTATCTGTTACATAACTGCCATTCAGTTACAGAAAAAAAAAGCATTTTTGCCTTTCAAAACAACTTTTTTTCATAAAAGTGTTCTTCATGTAAGATCAGGTTGTTTAAGGTGATGTTTACTTTGCCAAAAATGAAATGATTTCAGGCTTAGAAATGCGCTAAAATTCTTTAGAAAACTAATCTCTCTCTCTCTCTCTCTCTCTCTCTCTCTCTCTCTCTCTCTCTCTGTCTGTCACTCACACACACACACACACACACACACACACACACATACACACACACCCTGGGCTATCTCTAAAGATATTTTAAAAGTATTTTTGAAAGTTTTGAAACTCCACGTTAAAAAAATTCCAATGCCATACATGAAACCCAAATGAATGCTTTTCAGCATGACAGAGTCTTTGCTTTCTGCATGGTTCAAGAGAGCTGCAGAGAGCAACCTGGGAAACATATAACATGCCAGCCTTGCTGTGAGCTGAGGAATGCAGCTGCAACTGATCCTGCAGGCGTGAAAGCAGGCGTCAGTTAACGCTGATTCGCTGCCCAAGCAATGGCAGCGTTGACATGTGGGAGGAATATTAATTAGGAAAGTCTTTATAACCTAGATATTTGTCAGAGTTATAGAAGAAAGAAAATAGCCAGGGTTTCAGTGGTCCCTACGTGTTGGCTGAGGCTTCTCTCCCTCTCGGACCCACAGCCATTTCATCCCAAAGAAACACAGAGAGATCTACATTAATCATAAACTGGTTGGCCTATTAGCTCAGGTTTCTTATTAACTTTCTTACATCTTAAATTAGTCCATAACTCTTGTCCGTGTTAGCCATGTGACTTGGTACCTTTCTTAGTGAGGCGTTCTCATCTTGCTTCCTCTGCATCTGTAGACTGACCTTTCCTCTCCCCAGAATTCTCCTGTTCTAGTTTCCTTGCCTCTACTTCCCATCTGGTCACTCCCGCCTACACTTCCTGCCTGGTTACTGGCCAATCAGCATTTTATTAAAACAATACAAGTGAGAGGATAAGAGACCATTGTCCCACAGCACCTAAGTCAGACTTTGCTGAAGATTTAAGAGAAGGGCAGTCTTTTAAACAAAAATGTACGAATTGCACACAGAGAACATCGTTTATCAACATGTAGCCATCACGACTGAAGAGAGTTCACATGTCATTCAGCTTTATGGAAAATGAGTCTACTATCATAGCACTGTAACTTCAAACAAGCATGTCTGAAGTGCTCTGAAGTACATTAAGTTTTCAATTGAGAATTACTGATTGAGAAAGCCACCGCCCTACCATTCCCATATGGAGACCAAGGTAAGAAACCAGGGAAGCCGCAAAGGGAATGGAATTCAGTGTGTTTCAGTCTGGCTTCGGTGACCTACAGCAAATCAGGGCATGGTTTATTCAAATGCTTTACCTGCATATGATCATGTTCTGCCTGGTTAATGGGGAGGGAAGATGAGAAAATGGAAGGTGTTTCTATGACTCTGAAAATCCAAACTGCTCATGACAACTCTTGTTGCCTGGAGTACATGGGCATTTCTTCATGAAGGTCTTATGAAAAAAGAAACTCTTGTCTGTAGTTCTGGAAAACACCACAGGATGTCATCCTGTGTAATGCCCTCCCTGTTTATGTGAATTATTATTTCTTTTGACATTCTTTGTGTATATCTTGCTTTTAACGTAGCACAAGACTCAAAGCTCCAAGACAAATTTTGGACAGTGACTCATGTCTTAGGAATCAAAATGCTTTTAGAAATAACAGATTAAAAAGCCTCACTTACTCTTTCCTTGCAGTTCTCAGTCCACCCACCAGCCAGCCAACCCTCTCCTCCTACAGGGAGTGTGCCACGATGTGTTACGCATACACATGCAAACATAAACACACATACATATAACCATGCACATATGCATGTGTGCATACACATACACATAATCACCTCTCTCTTCGCTGCACAGAACTTAGTATGTCAGACACATGGCTCAGTTGCCTCATAATTTATCATTAATGAAAGTATTCTCCTTAGTTCACAAGGGATCGCCCCTGTTTTTTCAGTGGTTGCTGACTAGTTCACTATAGGGAGATTCAGGGAAAGATTTGAGTTCTTTCTGTCTGGGGGCCGTAAAACTATTTAATGAGAACCACAGAACAGAAAGGGCTAAACGAACAGCGGGGCCTGTCCCTGTCTGTAGCCTCTGAGGTTAGATATCTGTGCCCACATAGATTTCTCTTCTCGTGCTTGTAAGTCTTCTGGCCAGTGCTCAGCTCCCCACTTCCATCCCCTGTCTTCCTGACAAGGGAGGACATTAATGGAAGACAGAACAGCGTCAAGAAAAGATGCCCCAGTTTCAAAACATTCAGGGAAATGCTACTTAACAAAAGATTTTAAGCCAGCTTTAAAAGCAGCGCTTCCAAATGTGCTAGGACATCAACATTTACAAATCTCTATTGTTACACATAGATTTATGCTGAACGGTTCATGATTTCCCAGCATGCACCAACCTCCCCACATGAGATAATTCCCGTTGTCTATCTGACTCTTGAGTCATTTGCTGTGAGGAATTATTAGCTGTCAAAGGCAGACGCAGGACACCCACACAGAGGATCGTCGTTTTTCTTTCCTGCCTTTCAACATTAAATTTCACTGGTTCCTGATAAGTTGATCCTAACCTATCTCCATGTAGCCTTATGTAGAAACAGTATTAAATTCATCTCTACCCAGAGGCAACACGGCTTTAAATTAGAAAGAGGGGGGAGAAACAGCTATGAAATGTTTTATTGAAAGAGGTTGAAGGAAGAATACCCCCATAATTAAGAGAAAGATAATTTCCTTAACTTGAGAAGATGCAGTGCAGGGATAGGGCCTGCCTAGGACAAATGACCCGGGTGTGAGGGGGAAAACTCATTGTTGTAAAGTATACTGACTTTATGTTAGACATACATTAGAGCCTGACCAGACGTCCATGAGGCATAGTGTGGACCCTGACAGCCTTCACGTTGGTGTGTGTTAGTCCTGCGCTACGCACGAGGGGCTGCCTGTACCACTGGAATACCAAAATCTAGAAATGCCCTGCGTAAGGGCAAAAATGAGCAGGGCTTCTTTGGCCCAGTGTCCATGTAATTCCAACATCCGTCTCCCCACTGTGGCCTTGAACAGCCCTTCACCTGTCTTCCAGGCTGGGGAACAGCACTGCTTCCCAAAAGGGATAATAATTTCGGAACAGACGCGGTCTGAGTCAGCAACTACATGACGCCAGCAAAACCTGTTGAAAATGGAAAAATCATTTCCACCTGACACCAAATAACTGTTTTGACTGATTATTTTCTCGGAGCTGACAGGTTGTTTTGGCAATGTAGATACAAGGCTTCGTCAATTTTGTGCATGAATGATACATGAAGTTCCGCATTCAAAGCAGGGAAAGTGCAGTTCTTCGTTGAATACTTAGAGCGCTTGTTTTCCTCAATAACAACTATTTAGAAAGGATCCACTTTGTAGATTTTGAAAGGATTTAAAAAAAAAACCTCCTTAATCATATGAAGGAATGATACTGGAAAATATTGCCAATGGCTGTTTGGTAAAAAAATAAATGAAAAAATGAAATTGATGTCCTGGCAATTGTGAAGCCTGCATGGGCAGCCTCTGTATGGCGGCTCTGTGGTTCTGTTGAACTTGTCCATACTGGGTTTTATGGTCTAAGTTGATGAGGACAACTGACCAGGCCTCTTCCTCAAGAGGGTGCCAGATCTCATTACAGATGGTTGTGAGCCACCATGTAGTTGCTGGGAATTGAACTCAGGACCTCTGAAAGAGCAGGCAGTGCTCCTAGCCTCTGAGCCATCTCTCCAGCAGAGTTTGCTGAATCTAATGAGGAGATGGTTTCCTCCAAACCTTTACCCCGGGTTGCTGTTTTGGTCAGTCTCTCTTAACCAGACACACACTGGAGAAGAATTATGTGCGTAGGTGTGGCTTCTAGAAATCTTTCTAAGGGAAGTTTTATTAAATAGAATCACTTTATTGTAATGAATTCACAAATCCAAACATTGCATTGCTAGATTAAGGAAGCCACTCAAATGCTCGCAGAGTTCCTGACCCTGTGAATCTTACTGAATTTCTGTATAGTTAGAATGGGCATTCAGAGGCCTCAGAACTTCATTACTTTAGGTTTTATCTATTGCATTTTTATTTATTTATCAGCATGAAGGGGGAATCATGGCAGAGTTGAAACTGAAAGAAAGAAGTTTTCTAGACTCCTCTGTTATTCTTCACAGCCTAAAGAGTACATACAACCAACAGGAAAGAACCAAATCAACCAGGGTCCTTTCCTCCAGCAACACAGAGAGATTCTCAACACTGAGCTGAGCATAACTCTGCATGGCTGACCCCACACTTCCCATTCCATCCTGCACTCTGCAACAATTCCATTTCTAAGTGCTACCAAAAAATTGAATCCAAACCTGGAGGCTAAGGTGATTTCTGTCCCCAACTGAAATATTTCTAATCTGACTGATTTAGTTGCCACTCTGTGTTCCAAAGAACCCAGGAAAGTCTTAATTATATGAGAACTACATCATTATTTCCCCTGGGGTATGGGAATTAGAGAGTGATTTTCAAAATTTGCATGAGAGGAAATGAATACCTAGCAAAGTGAAGCATGACACGGGCTTAATTCTATTGCAGTCATTTACTAGAATGTACTTAAAAAGAGCAGATTTCTTGAAATATTGTTCTTTTTATGGTTATTATTAGAGAACTCAATACTGGATTCCCTAACTTGAAGCTGAACCCTACCTAGGGTTATAAAGCAGAGGAGGCTTTCAATGGGTGCCACTGAAACCTTAATGAAGGCGCCTCCACACCTCTATTTTCTCTGCATGTAAAGCTGCATGAATGTAAGCAGCCAGGACAGGACGCGGTGTTCCTGATGAAGCTCAGAGAGCAATTTCCTACAAAATGTGTATGTTAAGCCTACACGTAAGACTTGAGAACAATACCACTCAGAAAGCCACTTGGAACAAAACATCCCACAGAAAACCCCTTTGGAGAAGAGTTGCACCCACAGGGCTCTCTGTTCCCCACATCCTCCGCCCATCCGTCGCTTACAGGGCATCAGCATCCTGCTTGCCAGAGGGAGAGTACAACTCGGTGTGCGTTCAGTACAAGCGCCTCTCAGAGCCTCCCTCCATTTGCCTTCAACTCCAGAGAGGTGAAGTTGTTGATTCTAAGTTGCTCTGAAGGCAGTGCTAAAGGTATCTTCTGGCTGGAAAGTGGAGAAATAGAAACAAACACTGAACACGGTGACGACTGCATAGAATCTACACGAGTTATACGAGGAACGTGTGTGTGTGTGTGTGTGTGTGTGTGTGTGTGTGTGTGTGTGTGTGTGTCGTTAAACAGGAGAGTGATCACGCTCCTCCTTTTCTTCTGAGGGACAATCCCTCCCGTCCTCACGTCATTCAGAATTATCCAGACGACTGATGTCTGCTTCTTTTTAAGACTCTGTCGTGAAACTACGCTGTCTTTGTAACAGACACCACCTCCCCAGAGTGGGCCATTTCATTGCCAAAGACTACAGTTCGGGCCATTTTGAACTGCCCTTGAGCTGAGTCTCTGACCCCTTCCCCACACTTATGGACTTAACAGTTAGATGACCAGGGCACAAGCCAAAGTTCTCTTGGTGAGATGCACACGGTGTGTCTCCACCTCCGGTTCTTTTTCCCCAAGAAACCTGCAGAACACTGCTCACAAAAGGATGCCAAACAATATGCCAAGAGCCATCTTGCTGTTTAGCTGAGCCCCACTTAGAAACAGGTCCAGGGCAGAGAGGTAGGGAGAAGATGGTCATTCAATTCTGCAGGCACTCTATGTCTTCTTGTTCTGTTATGTAGAGCTGCCTGAGAACTACTTCCCCATTTTTATATTTCATGAAATACCTACTGCGTTATTAAAAGGTGTATTGATTCAATGTCTTCACAACTGTACAGCAAAGGGAAAGGGTGATTAGCTGAGTGAGTGAGCCAGCGCGCTTTGCATATGAAAAGGTAAGTGTTTCTTTTCAGTTGCTTGAGGGCATTCTCAATGCTCTTTCAAAAGGAGAGACGATGGGTTTTAAATAATATTCCAAACATAATTTCCATCATAATTTATTTTTCCTCATTCAGGAAAGAAGACATTGACTAAAGTAATCCTGCCAATTTGTAAATGTTACTGAAATAAAACAAAGCAAAACGCAGACAGACACAACCCTGAGCATTTTCCCAGAGAATGCCCAAGAAGACTGTCTTTTTTGAAAGGGACCTGTTCATGCTTTCATTTAAAAATGTTTAATCAAGGGGGAGACTTTTAATAACTATAACCCAGAGATATCAAAAGAATTTCGAAGACAAACACATTATTAGGAAGTTGAAAACCTGCTGCGATTTTCCCACAAGTCTTTTCTTCCTACTGATGTCTAGTCAAATCTCATGCCTCTTAGAATCCAATGGCCTTGTTTGATACAGAACAGCATATCTGATCTCTTAGACATAAAACTTCCCTGGGGAAAAAAATTATTCTTTTACTTTTCTATCCATCCCACACAAAGACCAGGCAGAATGTAGAATCAAATCAACTGAGAGCAATGTGCACTAAGTTCAGCATGTAGACTCAAAGGTCACACAGCCAGGAAGAGACACTTGGCATCAGCAAAGGCAGTTTTATTTATTTGGATGTTGCTTGTAAATTGTTCTTTGTGGGAATTAATACAGCTCCGATTTCACTCACTACACACAGACATAATACACACTCACACTGGCATAATAAGGGTTTTCAAATCTATTTTATACTACCTTAATGGAATTTATAATAATGTTCTCTATGGGAAGAAATCACTTTATAGAAATGGAGACTAAGCAAGGCAGTGGTGGCACACACCTCTAATCCCAGCACTTGAGAGGCAGAGGCAGAGGCAGGCAGATCTCTGTGAGTTAAAGGCCAGCCTGGTCTGCAGAGTTAGTTCCAGGACAGGCTCCAAAGCTACAGAGAAACCCTGTCTCAAAAAACAAAAACAAAACAGGAAAAAGAAAAAGACAAAAAAGAAAAATAAATGGAAACTAAAATTTTTAGCAAATATATAATTTTGAGAAAAAAGTCCTTTTCCTTGTTATTAATTTATTCATGACATAGAATGTGTGGGTTGAGTGCAACATGTATGTGGTGCACTCGGGTGGTTGTGAGAAGGTGTGCAAGCTCATTGGCACATCTTGGCAGGCCAGAAGAAGGTGGCAGGTGTATCTTACTTATTGCCTTGTGGCAGGTATTATCTCTGAACTGGAAGCTTGCCATCGTGGCTAGGCTGGCTAGCCAACCAGTATCCAGAGCCCACCTTTCTCGGCTCTCCACCATGGGGAGACAGGCACATCATTATGTCTGATTTCTTTACATGGGTGCCCAAGATAAAAATCCAAGTCCCTATACATACATAAGAAATCCTTTACACCCTCCAGGCCGTCTCCCCTAGCCCTGTTTTTTGTTTTTGATTGTCCCCTGCTTTTGATTTTTTTTAAATTGATATTCACAATGGTTTATTATATATATTAGTGCTAAAATGTAATAGTCTGATTCACGTGTATATTACATAATAAAATCAGGGTAGCTGACCTAACCTGCTTGAATGTCTACTGTTAGCCATAAAAGGATAAAGAGAATTTTGTATATGTACGTGAGGGAAGACAGTGTGCTCACAGAGAAGAACTCCTGTTGCCTGTAATAAAATGGTTGCTTTTAAGAGAAATAATTTGTGAACTACATAATCTCATTCACATATAGGATCTACAGAAAGCTGATTTTACACAGGTTTAAGATAACAAAATGAATCTCAGAGTCTGGAGAATCAGGGATGCTCAGTGTGTATGAGGTCACGGGTGGAAGGGAGATGAGGTAACAGCCATGAGCTATACACATCTGGGAACGCTAGAAGCAAGAACTCTAGAAGTTTTACTCCCAAAGTATGGATGAGTGATGTATGACACTGTGTGTGTGTGTGCACGCACATGCGTGTATGTGAGAGAGACAGAGGTAGACACACACATAGAGAGCGCTTGTTTTAAAATGGGAGGTGGGCTGGAGAAATATACCTAGTATTTCAGTGCACTGTGCACCCAGAGGTTCCCAGCACCCACATGGTGGCTCATAACCATCTGTAACTCTGCTTCCAGGGGTTCTGGTGCACTATTCTGACCTCCACGGGCACTGCATGCATATATATATGGTGCGTGTGTGTGGCCTACGTCCATAGCCAATCGGGCTGCCCTTCTCTTCCCTCAGTTGGAAATGGCTCCCATTACTGTACATGTGAAGACAGGAATCAGAGCCTACTACCTTCAGGTCAGAAACATGCAAGTGGAGAAACGTGAACACAGGAGAATAGGGAACTATTCTCGATACCACACACTTGGAAAAGACCTCAGTTTTCACCTCCTCTGCTTCAGTCCAGCACAGACCTGCAGATGCCTTTGTAGACAGATTGCTTGTTTTCTTTATGATAATCCTCCACCCCAGTCTGCTGGCTACAAACTGAGGGAGAAGCCACCTTGCATGATACAGATTTCATGTAGTGAGAATATTACAAATATTTTTAACTTCTTCTAACCCTACTGATCCCATCAAATATTTAGAAAAGAAAAAAAAAAGACTAGCAGGCCACAGAAATGATAATGCTCGCTTTCGTTGTCCACATTCCACATATTTTAGGTTCAAAATTTAAATTTATATGTTAATAAATAAGGTTACATTTACACAGACACATAGGGTTTACAAAACGTCGTTCTATAACATGTAAACTAGGCTAATATACCACCCTCTGGGTTATGAAAATGTCTGTGATAGAACATGTACATTTTCAATGCTCCAGTAACAGATACTGTATCTATTTATGTAACTATCTCATGGACCTCAATCACTCCTTTTACCTCTTCACACGCACATGTGCACACGAGTGCATGCACACACACACACACACATACACGTTCACACCCAATTTGGAGGGTAACCTTCACCATTGCCTCCTTGGGTGACTCTGATCCCTGGTAAATGAAGAGTAGATGTGGCAGGCTGGAAATCTGTGCTCAGGACTGATGTCCTGACAGATCTTTTCTGGAATTTTACCGCAGTCCTCTCCTCTCTTTTGCTCTCCCTTCTCTTGCTCTCACCTTCTTAATGAACATGCGTTCCCAATATCCATCACTTCCAGACTGCATCTTTCCTCAGGTGGGCATCCTCCAGGATCACAGATGCCTTCTGACTTTCTCTCTCTTCTGGCTATCTTGTAATGGCTCCTCCTCACTATGTCCTCTGCTGCTTTCTGCTCTGGACCAATGTCATTTGTCCCTACTGCCTCACTAAAGCCCATAACTGAGGAGAAATACCCCACTTTTAGCCGGTTCCATCCTGTGCCAAGACATGCACATGGGAATCAGAGGGCAGCTTTCATGAGTTGTCTCTCTTTTTCTCCTGAGCCCCTGACCTGCTGAGCCATCTTTCTAGCCCCCACATTTCTATTGCTAGAAGTTGTAATGTAATCTCACATACACACACACACACACACACACACACACACACAACACACAGAGAGAGAAAGAGAGACAGAATCAATCACACACAAACACATCTCTATCTGTTTTAAAAACTGAAAGTAAACATTTATCACTAAGATAAGTGAGACAAAAAAATGGAACGTAATTATTTCATAATAACTTTTAGAAACAGCAGGTCCAGAAAAATGGAAATTAAAGCAGAACAACAAGCCCCTCCCTCTCTCTCACACACACACATACACTCACACATACACACTCATGCACATACACACATTCTTATACCCACATAGACTCATACACTCACACACTCATACACACACACCACACACATACACTCACACACATACACACACACACTCCACATTCATAAACTCACACACATACACACACACACTCACTCACATACACGCACACACTCACACACATATACACTCACACATATACACACACAGACATACACACACACACACACACACACACGAATCCTTGAATTCTAGTTCCCCTCATTTCACTCAGTGATGACAGGGAACGCAGCTCTCTTGAAAAGGAGATACTAGGCCAGGACCTCCACAAGGTTCTAAGCTGCTCTCCCTCTGGCTCCTGGACCTCATGTGAGTGGCTAACTTGTCCTTCTGAGTCATTTTGAACTCTATTTTCCTAACACAGACTTCTGTATTACCAAAGGCAGGAACCTTATGGGGTCACTTAGTTTCACTCTGATCTAATCTACTTGCCACCCTCCAGCTGATCTTGGTAATGCCTTTGAGCCCAGGACTATTAAGGGTCATATTACACCTTTCTAACTTTCTTTATAATCTCCGCTACCAATAGAATAAAATTGAAATTAGACACTTTAAAAATATCTACCATGTTTGCCTAATATTTTAATTTTCATATATATGTATGCAGTATCCTAGTTAACAAAATTATTTTTATATTTCATTCTACTTATTGTCATTGAATGATATGGGTTTTAATAATAGTTTAAAGTTTTTATTGATTCATGCGTTTGTTTCTTTACATGTCGTGACACCCGAAACAGCTCCCTGAGGTGGCAGTGCTGGTGACGAGGTCCTGCAGAGAAGCACTCTGACTAGGGAAACAGAACGATTGCTCCTGCATAAACAGAGCCATAAGGGTGGGTTTCTGCTTACCAGGAGTCTCCTTTGCTCTGCCCCCACATGGCAGCTATTTCCCACAGTTCCTGGTCAATCTGAAGAACCTAGATCAGGTCAAGGCCCTGCACCCTGCCGACTGTCGTATAAAATCTGTCTGCTTTTCTCCGTTTTGTTTCTCTCTGCCCTCTGCCTTGACAGATTGGTCCCCCAACAAACCTTCGCTTCCAACCATGGAGTTGCCTTGCTCGGTGGTTTCACTGTCCTCACTTACTTATGTAGGTGTGCCCTTGTGAGCTGATGTCCAGAGATCAGAAGATGGCATCTGATGCCCTGGAACTAGAGTTAAACGTGGCTTTGAGTTGCCTCATCTGGGTGTTTAATAGCTGAGGGTAGTGATATTTCATTTGTATTTTAATAAATAAAGCTGGCCTGAAGATGAGAGAGTAAAACAGCCACCCTCCTCAGTCTTACAGACCAGGCAGTGGTAGCACACACCTTTAATCCCAGTAGCCACACTAGTTTGCCATAGAAACCAGGTAGTGGTTGTGCACAACCTTTAATCCCAGCCCTAGAGAGGAATATAAGACGGGAGGAAATGGCTCTCACTCACAGTCTCACCCTGAGATTCCTGGAGGCAGGATTGCCATTTTCAGACTAAGGTAGAGGTAAGAACCAGTGGCTGGCTGCTTTGTTTTTCTAATTGTCAGGATGAATCCCAATATCTGTCTCTGGGTTTTTAGTAATCATGCTACAGGTGAGCCATCTCTCCAGTGCCCTTGGTTTCAATGATGGTTTCAGAGAATTGGGAGAGATACTAAGCACCAGTTACTTAGTCTTTTATAAAACTGTACAGAATTATAGGGCTGTCTCTCTGTGTTCATTCGCAGGTCAATCCACAAGACTGTATTGTCCATAGAGAAGGCACATAGCAAAGAGCCTGCAAGGCCCAGGAGGCATGGTAATAGCCCAGGGCTTTCAGAGAGACTAAACATATCAATGGACTTTGCACAACAAACATAATTTCCAATTAGTTTCAATTATCACAAGTTCCCCCAATCAAAATAAAACCCAACAGCTGTGCAGTTTCATTAGGAAGAGTAATGGGGTCCCAACCACAGGTTTACACGTGTGACTTAGGCCTTTTCTAGATGGTTACTAACTGGTCTTTCTTTATCAATGTACTTCAGACTGTGAGCTGCAGTAGGAGGAAACTCACATACCAGGCTGAAAACGGAACCTTCTCTGGGTCTCTTGAAATAGAAAGAAAATCACAGGGTGTCCTGATGCAGAGAACCCTTGCCTGAATTAGTGCAGCTTGGATTTGTAGCAGAGAAGCCAAAGCAGAAGGTCAACCAAGTCCCTCCTGTGCAGTAGGAAAGCAGAGACTCTCGGGACAGCACACAGTTGAGTTATTGGATCTATTATCCAGGATAACTTCATCCAAAAAAAAAAAAATCAAAGCTGACAAACAAGAAAGAAATTGGAATGAAATATGGATGAGCCTCCTCAGCATCCATCTATTGAAACACAATTGTTTGGACTTGGCTGTGCCAATTCCATAGAACACACAGGACGACACAGAGTGTTCTTCATTGTGTGATGTGTAAAAGGTTGACTTCTGCTGGCCCACAGAGACATTGATCAAGGAGGCTCTGCCACGCAGCCATCAGGTTTCAAGAGGACACCTTGCAGGACGAAGCCGACCCACCACTTCTTGGTCCCGTTTTGTAGAAGGCCGCCCTAACTCAGGGATGTTTTTCTTGTGTTGCTACCAAACACTATTTATTTAGCTTCCTGGTTGTTTTTCTAAGCAATAGAAACTAATTAGTCCATAGCCCTTTTTACACACTTTAGTATGGTAAAAAGAAACAGAGTTAAGCATAAGAATTGGAGTATTTTATGAATCTGCCTTAGTTTGATAGCATACTTAAATTAATTAACAGCATCTGTGAATCTTTGACTGTGTGTGCCAACCATTTTACGTTTTTCTTCATACTTGCGAGTGTGATATTTCATTTACACTTTCATTAGGTAGACTGAACGTTCATGATGTGAGGGGAAAGACTATTTTATTGATCTGATTTTCTCTCCTTTGAAACCATTTTCTTCTCTTTCTCTTTCTATTTATTTTGATTTTTGAGAAAAGGTATCACACTGTGTAAACCAGGCTGGCTTCCAGCTCTCAGAGAGACTCACCTGCCTTTGCCTGCTGAGCTCTGTGATCAAAGGACTTGTTCCACGACCAGCGAGACTAGCGAGTGCTGCTTTCTTTTAAGCTCTCTCTCCCTCCCTCTCCCTCCCTCTCTTGCCGTCTCTTTCTCTCTCTCCTCTTTCTCCTCCCCATCTCTCAATTAACGAAAGCAGAACTTTATTATAAGTTGTTGAGGGACTTCATTATATTTTATGTGATTACTGTGATTTTTTTTTAAAAAAAAAGTTTTCTCCTTTGCCCTAAACCTCAAACCACAACCAAACTAACAGCTGCAAGCTAGTTGGTTTGTTTGTTTTGCCTATGGCATCCAGTATTCACGGGCAATCTCCCTTCCAAGCACTAACAAGGCCCAGCCTTGCTTACCTTCCAAGAGCTGATGAGGTTGGGTGTGTTCAGGGTGGTGAGGTTGTAGAAAGACTTAGTCACTAATTTAAAGCATCTCCTCACAAGAAGTAAAGGTCTCTCTTGTCCTATAACAGTCCGGTTCTCCTATAGCACTGTCTCAGAAAAATGCCCACTGGTCAGGTCTGCTTTTTGCCCTTTGGCCCTTCAGCCAGTGAATAGTGTGGGGACAATCCTACGTGGAGATCTTCTTTCTGAGTACTGAGTGCCCTTGGCTCCCATGGAGACCTTCCCCTACCTTTGCATTGTCCTCCATGTTTGCAGCAATACCTTGCAGATGGACGGGTGCCACACCTCGTGTCACCGTGCGAGATGTGGAGATGCCATCGCCAAGGGATCCAGACGGCCACTGTCCATATTAAATAACACACCGGAGGCCATTTGATTGTGTCTGCCTCATACAAACAACCCAGAAATGTTTAAGAAGGCAGAAGGACAGCCAAGAAATCCTGACCAAAAGGAATACCAAAAAGAGGTATGGCCACACTCATTTCAGATTATACTACTGAGTCACAGTAATCAAACCAGCCTGGTACTGGCACAAAGCAAACACGTTGCTCGGTGAGATAGAATTCCACAAGACTAGTCACCTGATGTTTATTTTCACACAGATACTCGATCATTCAGCAATGTTGCAGGGGCGCCTGAGCTGCAGCATGCACACAAAGAAAGCTTGAATTTTACTTTTCATTGTGCACAGACTAAGTTCAAATGAGTCAAGGATATCAACAGAAAACCCGATACCCTGCAACAGCTAGAAAAGAAAAAGGGAGAGCGTTCCAATGTATAGTCACATGTAAGGGCTTTCTGAGCAAGAGTCTGGGAACCCAGGAGAAAGGATCGAAAATCAGTGAGTGGGATCTCATGAGGCTAAAAAGCTTGTGCGGAGTCAAAGGAACTCAAGGCAGTGAAGAGGCAGTCCACAGAATGGGAGAAAACTGTTGCTAGCTATTGTTCACCTGGGAGAGAATTCGTGGCTAGGATATATAAAGAACTCAAATAATTATCTTAAAAAAATAAACAAAGAGTGCTCAACATTCTTAACCATCAGGGAAACACAGATTAAAACTCTGCTGGTTTGCTTCAGCCAGGACGGCTATCATCGGGAACATCAATAACTCCGTGTAGGGCAAGAGGAACATTTGCACACTGTTGCTGGGAGTGTAAACTAGTATGACTACTTTGTAGATTGGTCTTTCAGTTTCTTAAAAAAAACAAAGAAGAAAAAAAATGAATTATGATGATGATGATGATGATGATGCTAGAAATAGAACAGTCGTACACCCCAGCTAGCGCACTCCCGGGCATCCACTTCTACTTCAGAGACACAGGCCCTCGTGTTCCTTGCTGCTGTCTTCACTATAGCTTAGGCATTAAATCAACACTAATTTCTATTAACAAATGAATGAACACAGTGTACCTGTGCACAACGGAAAGTTACTCAGGTGTGAAGAAAAATGAATCACGAAGTTAACAGGTAAATGGATGGAACCAGAAACAGTTATACCAAGCGAGGTAACACAGGCCTGGAAAGACAAAGGCCGTATGTTCTATCACATGTGGAGCCCAGCAGCAAACCTTTTGTTTTCTGTATTTCACAAGAAGTATAAGTGGAAGTCAGTAGAGCCGAAAGGGGTTAATTTTTCGTGGAGAGGAAATCCAGCAGGGAAGGAAGAATAATAGATTATGTGCAAAATTAAAATAGGTGGAATACCAGGGATGGAATAGCTTAAACAGAGAGAGACATAGCAGTATCTGAAAAAATCAAGGGGTGTAGGGGAAGCCACCCAAAGGAGCACACAAAGCTGGACGGAAGCCTGCGGTTTCAAAACACACACTGACTTTTCCGTGGTGACTCCTGGTTTAGGTAGTCAAATTCAACCCTCATAATCCATCCCATTTAAGCCAAAGGAGGCAGCAGGTTGAGTGTGATACTGAGACACGACGAACTTCAACTGCTCTGTGCAGACAGTACTTCGTGGCCACCTCTCACAACTCCTCTCCTCAACTGTGCAGCCTTACAGGTGTATCTTCTTCCCTGTTAGGGTTGTCATAGAAACCAATGTGGGAAAGAAGCAATATGAATATGAAATGCTGCAAAGTGTATATTTATATCTCTCAGGGAAAACTTATTACCTAAGGAAAACATTGACAGTACTTCTGCCTCCCGTGGAATTGAAACAGGCAGATTCCAGGTTGTAGGCTCAACATCGCTAACCTGTTTACGGAGGTGGGTTATTCCAGCTGTGTAGCTTTGATGGGGAGCTTCCTCCTGTGGATTTACTCACTGCATAATAACTACCCAAAAAACATTTATTCAGGGCTGATTATGGACGGATACTGCCCAAAGGACTGCTTCACAATGTGCCAAGGCAGGGACTGTCTCACAGTGTGCCTAGGCGGGGGATATCCCACAGTGTGCCTAGGCAGGGCATATTCCACATTGTGTCTGGACGGGATATCCCACATAGTGCCTAGGAGGGACATCCTTGCTTGTGGTAGAGCATGGGAAGAAGAGGGTGTCAAACAGTAACAGTGGATATTGTAAGGGATGAGGCAACGCCTGGGAATGGTTGTTTTTCTGTAAAGAGACAACAGGTGTGGAACATGGAGGAGAAGGCTACAGAGGTCACTTCGCGTGGAGAAGACCTTCCTGGGGAACGGCACGCAGAACAAACCAGAAGGCAGCAATGGAAGATCCTGGCAACAAAGTTGGTGGGAAGAGGAAACACAGTACAATTACCTTCAGGCAAATAGAGACTGGTTTGAAGAAGACTGTAAAGGGGAGGAAGGGTGGTATCAAGGTGGAGAAGAAGTCAGCCAATTCTGTCCTCATGGAAGACATGAGGACACCTGAGGACTGATCCCTGGCTTCTGTTCACACATGACATGTGAATTCATTACAGCAACAGAACTTAAATAAAGGCATGGTCTGATTATTCTAAGAGGAGGTATTTGATTCACTTGTGTTCTTGGCAAGGCATGTTCTTCAGAGAGAAGCAATGAAAAGAGCCGGCTGTACACACGGAAGAGAGACCTTACTTACTTTATGTCATTTATTTTGGTTCAGTGAACTTGTGAGGCAAAGATGAATCCATCCCCCTCTCCCACTTCCTAGAACATTGCTGGATGCTTCTACCCAGACACGGATCCTGCATGCTATGGTTCTTGCCTGCATTGGCAGGTTTATCTCTCAACAAACTCCTTTTCCTTCCCTGTGCCTGTAGGAACCTCCTCAAAACTTCAGAGTTCAGTAGTCATGAGTTGTACTTCTGCATCTGCTCGTTGCCCTTGCTCTGAACACAGTGTTCCTGCCATAGCCTCTCACAAATTACTGTAAGAGTCAGGTAAGAATGTGCTTCAAAATTTCATCTAAGAGATTCTCCCAACACCACCCCGTGCCTTAACTCTGTGCAGCGACAAGCACACCATCTTTAGCATGGCAGACATTGACCTTGTTAGTCTTAATTTCCCTAACAATTTACATAAATTTCCTATTCATCTCAACATGTCTGTTGCCTGAGAGAGGCAGTTGTCACCTAATAAATGCTTGCCAAGCATACAAACCTTTGAGAATTATCACTCAACTTACTTTTTATTATGGTCCTTTTGAACTGAATCTGATCAAACGTCTTCCAGGATAACATACTTTATCTCCAGGAGTATGAGATCATTGAATTACTTTAAATATTTATGATTTGCTTTGCCTTATTTATTGTTGCATTGCCTGGTGAGCAAAGAGGCAATTATTTAAAATTATAATGGGGAGATCTTTCTGTGACAGAAGAAAACGAGTTTTTTACAGTGTTGACATTTATGAAGACATTTGACATCTCAACCACCAAGCATTACAACAGTAAGGGGCAAAATAAAATTAAAATTATAAGAAGGTGGCAATGACACAGCCCAGAGCTAAACTGTGGGGAGCAGCTGGCGTGTGCACTCATTTTTAGCTGGAGAGAGTCAAGGAGGAGACTTTAGTCTATGATTTATGAGAAACATTCTGAGCAACTTAGCTTATCTACATTTACGTTACTATTATCTTTTATGTTACAGTGAGAATGTGTTGGAACTATTTGACCAGTTTTTCAAGCGTCCACTCATAATCGATTAATTGATCTCATAGTCATGCTACTTTATAAGATTTCATATTGAAAATACGAAAACAAAGAGGTCGTCAATACAGCAATACCGTCAGTCAGATTTCATCCATCAACTCATGGAAGTTTATCTACTTTGCATTAGACAGTCTTCCTGGAGACTTTTTTCTTAGGACTTCATTTGTGTGAATATTTCTTTAGGAATCAAACGTGGTGAAGGAAGTACATTTTGTGTTTGTGTTTTGCTGCTAGGAAAGACATAACCATAATAGCTAAAGGGAAAACAGAGTTTCTCGTATCCGTTGAGCCCCTGCTGGGCCTTCGAGCCAGCGTGAGGCCTGTGGCAGGATCCTGAGTGGAAGGATGAAGTAAACATGCTGCTTTCAACTGCACCTCCAGTCCACCAGGTGGCTGTACCATGTCCCTCAAGGGAGACGTTCAGTTCTCTAAGTGATCCCAGGAAGTGGCCATCTTTATGGCTTCATTTCATGTTTACAAGAACGGCAGCTGAGAAGCTCAGCAGTGTGCCCAGGGTCATGCGTTGGAATTCGATGAGGCTCTCATAAAAGTAGGTGACAATGGAGCTCGAAGTCCTGAATTTGACTCCATTAGATCAGTGTGAGTGAAAAGAGACCCAAGGGGAAGGCTCAGCTGAGCTCTCAGCACTGCCAGCTGCAGCAAATGCAGATGCTGCCCATTGAGTGAAGAGCATGAAACTCACCCACCTTATTTAATGGCCTGTCCTTGCCATCAAACCACAGGCACCACGTTTTTATATAGGATTTTATATAGCTTTTCAAATTAGCTTATAAAGTATTACATTTCATCATATAATTTCAAAAATAATTTATTGTGTTGATCCCCTGTTCTCCTTCTATAACCCCCCTTATACCCTTTCATGCTTAAATAACCTCCCCTCTGCTTTAAATCCAATTGTAATCCATTGCCCTCTTCCCTTTCTCAGCTCCTCCTTGCCCCCAGCTCCTGGCCTTCTTTTTCTTGGCTTTAGGCTCTGTACTCATACTCAAATATATACACTGAAAGCTAAGGTCAGTGTATGAGAGGAACTATGTAATATTTATCTTTTGAAGTCTGGATGATAATGCTTAACAAAATAATTTCCAGGTTCCTCTATTTGTCTGCAAATATTCTAACTTCATCTTGCTGCACAGCTGTGCAAAATTGCACACATGAACCAGAGGTGGAAGGTTCTCCCCTTTGTTGATGGGCATCCAGCAACTCCACACCTCGCTGCCATGAATAGTGCAACTCTAACACCACGACTTTAAATCTAGGTATCTCCAGTCCAGCTGGCATTGGCAGGCATTCTGCCCCGACAGTTCTACATCTTGTTGTAAGAACTAAGATAAGCCAGCAAACTCCCTTGTGGTTCACATAGCTCTTATCTCTCTTGAGGCTCCTATGGCAGTCATCCACTGTAGGATACCAGGGGCAGTTACCAACAAAAAAGATGGGCAATCTGTTTCTTGGCATTCATCCACTTCATGCCCTCTTGCTATTTTTTTTCCATGGAAGATGCTATTTATGTTGTATATTTCTATGAAAACCATGAACACACGTACTTATTTATGATATAATAATCAGTAGGACTTCCAAACCTCGATGCTTAAATTGATCAGCAATGGTCTAAGTCCAGATCCGTTTAATAACAGCTTAAAAAAAAGACCAGCTAGTCCACAAGGGATGTTTATTTCCAAGACACAGAGATACAGAGCTATTTCCTCTAGACTAAAGGCAGGTAGAGCAGTTGGAGCTCAGAGAATACAAACCCCAGTGCTCTGATAGCTTAGATTCATTACCCAACCTCAAAATACATAGCATATCTGCTTCCTAAAGACCAGAAATCAACAACAGCTCAAACTCTCCTGACTCTTTCCCTTCTTGCTGGGTGACAATAGAGCATCATGGCCTCCACAGCGAGGAAGAGAACAGAACGTAGCTGAAGTCTCCAAGCCTGGATTTTGGTGGGGAGCAGTTCCAGAGTGGGCGACAGAGTTAGTTATATGCTCTTCCTCCATGTTTTTCATATAATTCAGTGCTAGAACCACCCAAGGAACATAGCAAACTTGAAACCCAATCTCAGGCAATGGCCAGAGTGCAAACAAGCTGTGGCGGTATTCAGCGCTCAGCATTCCTCTGGCTTTAGCTCTGAGCATTCAGAACTCAACATACAACACTCGCAGCCCATTTCCCATCCCAGCTTGGCTCATCCAGCTCTGTGAGCAGGTGAGGTCCCCAGTTCAGCAGCATCTGCCTTGTCTGGGACATGCTGGAAAGAAGAAGGTGCAATGGGCAGAAGCCAGAGTGATATTTGAAATTTATTGCCATTTCCATGTGATGTCGTGCATGATTTTAAGAGAAAATCAAAACTTTAACTCTTCACAGCAGATGCTGGACAATGATAGCCCTAACCAATAAGATTTCATTTTCACTGAAAGTGAAGGTCAAATTTCATGTGTTCATTTCTCAAGGAATCTGTTAACTGCACAACAATTATTGGCCATGTTTTCATGAAAAGAAAATTCTTGAAATCATAATTTGTTTATTTACAACAAAGATTCACTAAGTCAATTCTGTGTCCAGTCCTGTTCTAGAACTGTGCATTTTTCTGTTTCTGGGAAACTAAACAATGGACTTCATATAGTCAGTAGAGAAAAGGGTGATTGTTGCACACATTGCATGATGGTGGGCCGAGAACTGTCAACAGTTCCTGATCTGGGAGAGCCAGCAGGCATCTCTTAGAGGAACAAAGCTGATAAGAAGGCTCAGCTGGTAAAGATATTGAGGCACCACCAAGCCCAATGACCTGAGTTTGATCCTATGGGCCCCATGGTAAGAGAGAACCAACTTTCAGTTTTCCATCTGAAAGGTGTCTTCTGACCTTCATGTGTGCACTGTGACAAGCTTGTGTGTGTGTGTGTGTGTGTGTGTGTACAAAAATGCATAATAAATAAATGTAAAAAGATCAAAACTGTATCCTCATCAAGGGCCAATTTATTTACTTCAGAAATGTGCACTGCAAATTTTATGACCGTAGATATCTGGGCGTTGTACTGCTATGAATACCTGGCACATAGATAAATGATATCATAGCAACTCAAGTTGGAAGAAACAAAGCAGAGATGCAGAAATGACCACACAGCCTGAAAGCCTGGCACTCCATGGCTAGAGCCCAAGATGCATCATTGGCATACAGGCTCGGTCACCATCATTACCTCAGAGAAGCCCTGCTAGCATTAATTAGAAATGGCTGCCCTGCTCTGCCATCAACTTGGGCTGTCAATGAAAAGGAGCCCTCACCAAGACCACACACTGGAGTTCCTGCCTTGTCATAGTATCACATGGACACAGATGCTGCACAGAAAGCAGACAACGCATCACATGTGATAACTTGACAGACCGCAGCCAGCTGTCAAGTCAGAAGTGTGTGAGGTTGACTTTAAAGTTCTTTCTTTGCTCAGAGCACTTGGCCAAAGGAGCTCCAGGTTCTGACTTCTCAGCCTGAACTTTGGGCCTGAGCAGAGTTTCATTGTTGTGTTTATTCCTTTAGAGAGGTTTGAGAGGTTACTCGTTATCAACACAAGATCAGAGCGTCATTAAGTATGAGTTACAAAGCTCAAATATCATGGTTGATAGGATTGTTTCCACAGGTGAAGCAGCTGACTGAGTGAAATCAGGAGGGGGAAATCTATAGAAACAATATATTAGTCTAATTAAAAACTAATGCATAAAACGCATGCTTGGCAAGCTAATGGGTTACAGGTGAATAAACTATTCCACCAAAAAGACAAATAGTATTGTTATTCATAATTAGGTTTCCAAATAAAGGTTAAACTGGAAGGAAGCCTCCAAACAAAATAAAAAAGGCAACGTCAGGGTATAAAATGAACAAAGAGGGCAGTCTCCAAGCATATGAATCTATAGCAGGTCTCAGAAGAGTCACACTGTGCGCAGGATGCACAGAGAGGGCAGTCTCAATGCATATGAACCTATAGCAGGTCTCATAAGAGTCACACTGTGTGCAGAATTGACAAAATTCAAGTAGAGAGAGAGAAATGTGTACTCAATAAAGAACTGCACACAGGCTGGTTAGGACAAAGGAATCTACACAGAGAAAAAATAAGTTGAGAAATGAATGAGTTGTATTTTCTCCTCCATCATTTAGTTTGTTTCCATTATATATTATGTATATTATAATATATAATATTATATATAATGGCCTTCTATTTTGAGAAGAATATGCATCCCATATACAACTTGTTGGGGGTTACAGATCCCTGGTCCCTTGACTTTCTTTGCCGGCCTCAGACCCTTTGCCTGCCGGAGTGAAACACTCTGTTTTCCTGCGCCTGCAGCTGCTCTGAGCACGAGACCCTCATGAGCTCCTGATGGCAGGGGAGTGAATTCTGGTGGGTTTTACAGCTGGAAATCCCAAGAGCTGGGGTGTGGCTATCAGTTAAGGATCCCTATGTAAGCTTCCCTAGAGCAAAATAAAGTTGGCATTCTTATTTCAAGGAAGACCCATGTCCCCGTGTTTTGTCTCTGTGTGTCTGTATGTTTTTAAATCTCCAGCCTAGGTCCTGACTCATGTACCATCCCATAGTGCAGGCGCTACAGTGACTCCTGTTTTATTATGATTATTTATGTGGTTTGTGGAGTGGGGGAGGTGTATGTCTGTGTGATATGTTTCCGTGTGTGAGTTTAGATGCCTGTTTCCCCCAGAAGGTATGTAGACTCCAGATGGCAGCTTTGGGTATAGGTCTTTGCTTTCTGTCTTGTTTGAGGCAGGTTCTCTCTCATTTAGTGCTATATATGCCTGACTAGTGATGGAATCTCCCATCACTGCATCCTATCTTGCCTTGGGAGCCCTGAGACTACTGATGTAGAGAGTGCTGTGTTCAGCTTTAGGTACGCCCTGGGGATCTGACCCAGGTTCTCATGCTTGTTGACAAGTACCATACCCACTCAGTCCTTGGTCCTATGGACAATCAATTCCCTTCCATATACACAGAGACTAAAGGAATAACCATCAAATACTAACAAAAGAACCCAAAATACAAGAGCTGTATTCGAGCCCCAGTCTAATCGACTGTGAGTCCACATTTCCTCGATTCGATCACAAATACAAATTCTGCTAAGTAATTTCAGTATTATAAGATGGGAAAGTAATTTCCAAGGCACTTAGAGTATGTGTTTGTTGTGAAGCAGCAATCTCCAAGGTCCCGCTGTTCTGAGAAAGATTATTCATAGACTAAAAGATTATATCAAATATTTCCATGCTCGGTGTTTCTTTTGAAGTAAACATGTTTTCTAAAACCAGACACATAGAAGAAATCAAGGAATGTCTGGGGCCACCCATACTGGGTCACTACCCTTGCCTCACCCTGCTTCTGGCCTTGTGGCTACTACAGTGAATTGAATTTGAACTTTAAACAAAGGTTTCTGGCCTCTGTGTTTTCTTTTTCTTTGTGCAGCAAGAGCTTTACTCAACCGCATGGCTTCATGCCATTCTATGACTGTGCTATGGTCTCTGCCATTCTGTGACTGTCCTATGGTCTCTGCCATTCTGTGACTGTGCTATGGTCTCTGCGGTTTATGTTTTCTTCAGTGGTGGGCATTGAAGCTTCCAAGTTTCAGTTATTATGGAGAAGAATATGAGCATTGCTGTTGGCGGACAGGGATTACAATTGCGGATGCTAAGGTCCACAGAGGTTTGCCAGTAGATGCTGCCCCACACGCCTTCGACGTGGTGTTCCTGCTCCACAGTCCCCCAAACACGGTTGCCCTACATGCTCACCAACACTTAGCGATGCTCTTTTAATTTTAGCTGGTCTGGTGGCAGCGAGGCAGCCCGCTCGTTTCTAGTGGGCAGCTGTTTGGCGACAATGGCAGGCAGTGGACTATGTCCTCACAATCTGTGAAGATGTCATATTGCTCAGGAATGTCCTTGGAGCAGCAACAATAGTGGCTGGTGATCAGCTGATACCCACAGGAAGTCTGTCTGCTTATTTCTCTCATGGATGGAGAAATATTGAATTTTTTCCCTACAGTCTTTTTTGATTTTGTTGGGTTTTATTCGGTGCCTGTCAATTTTGACAGTTTGCATTTTTTTTAGAAACTTTTTCACTTTATTTGAATTTCCATACCTGTTTCTGCCAAGTGACACTTGATAACTTGCTGTGAATATTTCAGTATTTGTAGAATCTGTGTGGTGTGCCATTTTCTCTCCCCAATATTGCTAATATGTGAGTGTGTGAGTGTGTGTGCGTGTATGCGTGTGTTTTGTTTTTCATCCTGATAAGTCTCATGAAGTTTTTTCAAATGTGTTTATCTCATCAGTGACCATGTTTAGAGTTGCATTATATATTCAATTTAATTTATACGAGCTCTTACATTTTTAGCATAGATATCTACATTTTTAAATATTATGTAAGCTTTCTCTAACTTCTGAAATGAATTTTTGTTGTTGAGTTTTTCAAGACAGGGTTTCCGTGAAATAGTCCTAGCTGGCCTATAGAACTCACTTTGTAGACCAGGCTGGCCTCGAACTCATAGAGATCCACCTGCCTCTGACTCCTAAGTGCTGGGATTAAAGGCATGTGCCATCACCACCTAGACTGAGATGAATATTTTATTTATTGACTTATTTTTATTTCTATCTTAGAAATATCTGTTTATAGATGCACATTTCCTTCTAAGTACACATTCCAGAGCTTTCTATAAGTTTTTATCTACTACTAATATTTAATTACTATTAAATTTATTTTATGTGAATCATTATTGGCACAATTGATATAACAATCTCTTTGGTTTCCAACAGAGAAGAGCAGCATTGTACGCATTCACTAATTGGATGAGGCTTCTTTTCTTGACTTAATTTAATCATGTCATGGGTATAAATATAAGCCTTATAGCATTGACAGTTGTCCTTAAGAACTTGTCAGTTAAAATATGGTCTCTATAAAAATCCATACATCAACAAATTGCTAAGGGCAATAATATTCTGATTTGTGTTCGTGAGGACAGAAAACGCGAGGGGAAGGGAGTTGGTGCCTTGTGCATGTTGGTCAAGTCCTGCTCCTCAGCTGCAATGGAACCCCACAATCATGTTAATTTACATAATCTTTCCTGAATGACTTGACAACGCTCATTGCAAATTGAGATGAATTCTACATATTAATAAAAAATAGCACTTATAGGAATCTATTTCATAGATTTCATCATTCATGTGAAGAAAGGTAACATTAGAATGCTGGGTGACACCCTGAGAACCCATCAATAAGAAACTGATTAAGTAAACCATGTCCAGACAGTAAGTGAATCACTGTATAGATGGGGTGATTTGACACAATACAACCATTATCAAAATTTTTTAGTTAAAAAAAAACTGTAAGTAAATACAAAATAAATAAATTCTGTAATTAGGATTCTCCATGGAAAACCAGGCAAGAAGTGGCTGTGGCTTTTGGTGAATGCACATGCCATGTATCCAGCACCAGAGTGCCATCCAGATTGATATTAGAGCCCCGCGCATCCATGGAGTCTTCCAAACCCATAACAACCATGACCTTGTACCTGTCCCATCCATGTTGGAATCAGTGCTTCGCCAACTGGCTTATTTCCCTTAGCAATGCACATGTGATGTTCTTCCTCATTGTTATAGGAAGGAGCCGGCTGCGTCCTGGCTCTCTGTTGTAGGAGGAGCGGGCTGCTTCCCCGTCTCCCGGCTAGCTTAACCCCCAAAATAGTGACACAGAACTTGTATTAATTAAATCACTGCCTGGCCCATTAGCTCTAGCCTCTTGTTGGCTAACTCTCACATCTTGATTCAACCCATTTCTAATAATCTGTATGTCACCACGAGATCGTGGCTTACCGGGAGAGATTGTAACCTACGTTGGTCTCAGGCTGGAGATTCATGGCACCTCTCTCTGACTTTTTCTTCTTTCTCCCAGCATTCAGTTCTCTTTTCCCCGCCTATCTAAGTTTTGCCCTATCAAAAGGCCAAAGCAGCCTCTTTATTTGACCAATGAAAGCAACACATAAAAAGAAGAACCTCCTACACTACTTCATCCTCCAGCAGTCTGATATCTCTTTCCTTCGTTACTGAATAATATTCCATTGTAAGGCTATGCCATAGTCTGTGTACCCATTCACCTTTTATAGATGATTGACATTCCATTGTATCCATTCATCTTTTGTAGATTTGATCATTTAGGACAAACAGGCTTGTATATGAGTTTTTAACTCTAAACATTAATTTAACTTTTAAACATTAGGGATCATGAGTGTTGGATGAGAAGGCGTGTGTGTGGTTTTGTAAGAACTGAGCAAATCCAGGGTTCTGCATCAGTTTTCACCCCCACCTCAGGGAGTACACGTTACTACGGGACTTCTCATTGTAGTGGGCGGTGTCATTAGTACTGCTGCACCATCCTTCAGGGGCTGAGGAGGAGCTTATTTGAGTTAGTATTTCCTAATAACGTCCCAGCTTGAGGACCTTTCCGTAGGGTTGCTAGCATTTGAATATCTTCTCTAACACCCAAACTCTGTTCAGTTCTCCTGCTCAATTTTATTAGTGCTGAACTTTGAGGGTTTGCTGTATTTGTTTGTTTTGTTTAGTTTTTTAAGACAGGGTTTTTCTGTTTAGCCCTGGTTCTCCCAGAACTTGATCTATATACCAGGCTGGCCTCAAACTCAGAAATCCTCCTGCCACTGTCCATCACATAAGGGGATTAAAGGTGTGCATCACCTTGCTTTCTTGTATCATTTTAATACAAGATCTTAATTGGGTATGTGTCTTTTTATTAAACATTTCTTTCAAGTTATGCCTTGAATCTTTACTCTGTTACTGGCACTGATTTCGGCATTTGAAAAGAGGCATATTGTTCTTTTCTTATGAGAACTTAAGAGTCTCCAGGGTTTGTGTGACAGGTTAGATTAGTCATACAAGGATTCTGATGTCTTGAATTAAACATCTGGAGATTAAAATGTCAACACCACCAGAGGACATCAGGCTGTATTCTGCTTCTACTGACAAAGGTCTGAAGGCGCTCTCTGGGGTTTCATGAGCGTGGGCAATAATCACACTTATGTAAGAGGTTTTGAAGGTTCACTGACAGTGCAGTTGTTGGAGGGGTTTATGAGTTATATATTTTGCTGTATTTAAAATGAATAAATCAGGTATTTTCTTTGGCAAACACCTGCATTTAACACCTGGATTATAGGATTAATTATTTCATACTAAACTGCTTTTTCTAGAAGGCATATTTACCGAATCTTCTATGTATTTATTTTTACTGACTCTTTTTATATGCAAATAAAACTTTTCGTAGAAAAAAAGGTCAGAAAATTTTATGGTTTGTTCTTGAGGAATACTTCTGAACCGTTAATGGTTCTGCTCATGGAATTTAAGAGGGAAGCTGTGGCAAACTGTGACAGCTCTGTGGCGTCATCACTTTATATAACAGCCTCTCCTGGAGGAGACCTTACACCTGGTGTCATACTGTATCCTACAGCCATGCTGAAACAATGGTCCCCAGCACCATGACACAAACATGTCAGGTCCTATCCACTCAGCTACCCAGTGTTTAAGATGAAGTTTATGTGACTGGTCAACAGTGTGGTTAAAGGAAAAGCCACAGGGCCAGCCTACCAATCAGGCCAAAGTCTAAGGGGGCACCACGGATCCACCTACAGGGCATGTACAATGAAGTTGCACCATCTGGTGGCTGTAATTGTAAGTCTTTCGCAAAATGCGGCCATTGTCAAACACTTAAGGATTATACGTTCCTTAGTTATCTGACATTTAAAGATGTATGACATGGAAAGAGACCCGCTGAAAGACTCACAGTGGGTTCATCAGTTTTGGCTTTGGTGTTAATCTGCAGTTTCTCGATCCTGAATTCTTTCTTTGTGAAGAGCAACAAACTGGAAGTGACAGGCCCTGGGTATGCCAAGACACGCTAACCTCACACCACTGCAGTTATATATGTCAAATCACACAACCCAATCTTGATTTATCTTACATGAATGAACATCTGAGATTTCTGTCAGTATTTATATATGACTAGGAGACCAGATTTGATTCTATGTATGAAGGTGAGGAATTCTCAGCAATATATAAGAAAGTATTAAAATGAAACAGTTACAATAATTAAAAAGTCTATGGATACAAAGTAAACAGATTGGAAAGCAAGCAGGCTCAAGGCAGCAATGCTACCTTAGGGACCAAGCATTGTTGTTTTCTTCTCTCTTGGTTGAAGGTGGAACAGTGTGCCCACTCACACCCACCCCTTCCAGGACTGTTGCTGAAGGCAGCAGAGGTATTGGTTGTTATGCAAGTTCCATAAAGCTATGTATTCATAACATAACATGTGTGTGATAATTACTGGGCTGCAGGCACTAAGAGCCTGACTGAAGGCATCAGGGCAGAACCAAAAGCAGAAGATGGAAGAATGATGTGGGATGCCCTTCTGTCTGTGTGTTGCTTTTATTGGCTAATGAATAAAGCTGCTTTGGCCTAGGGAAGGGCAGAATATAGCTAGACTGAAAGAGACACATAGAGAGAATAGGCAGAGTCAGGGAGATGCCATGGAGCTGTTGAAGGAGAACGACACCAGAACACCAGAACCTTACCAGTAGGCCACAACCTCGTGACAATACATAGATTAATAGAAATGGATTAATTTAAGATACAAGAGTTAGCAAGAAATATGCCTAAGCTATTGGCCAAAGTGTAACTAATACAGTTTCTGTGTGATTATTTTAGTCTGGGTAGCCAGAAATGAATGAACAGTCTCTGTTTACAAAATGGCACAGCGATATGGGTCAACTACATTCACATAAATGCTGAGAGACCTTGGGAAGGAATTGTAGACACAAAAAACAAAAGTTAAGCAATACTTCTTCATAGCAGCATTTTCTTGAGTGGGCTATGTTAGAGGCAAGCAGAGACATAATTCCTTCAAGAAGAGGCTTCCTGACTTAGCATCAGCTGCAAACAAACAAAAAAAAGCAAAAAAACAAAAACAAAACAAAAGCAAAACAAACAAACAAAAAACCCTGCATGTCTTCTTTAAGAGCTGGCTTCCTGGTTCATGTTGGAGCAGTTATGAAGCACTTAAATGGGGTCTGTGAGCAGCATGCTACAAATTGCTTAATGGCAACGTAGACCTGCTGCATCCCTGGAGTTGGGACGGTGAGCATGCCTCCCCCTTGTTGGACAAGGTGGAACAAACAGGCAGGGCTGTGGGCTGTGGGGTTGGTCCTAGTCATGCACACTTAGCATTAAAAAAAAGGCACTCATGGTCAGAAAATGATTACAGATATGCAATAAAGAAAGATTCAGACAAAAATAACCTTGAAACAAGACACAGTGTGATTAAAAAATGTACATAGGCTTCGGAGAAAGAAAAAAATAGAGTATAGAGAGTTATATAAAGAAATAGGTTTGAAAAATAAAACAAAGTCTTTAAAGAGACAGTAAAAGTAATATAAAATAGTACAGACATAGATTAAAGGAGTAAAGAAAAGTAAGCCATGCAGGATGGAATATATATATGTATTTGACTGCAGAGAGAGACATATGTATGATTCTGGGGGCTCCTAAGCTATACCAACATAAATGTATCTTGACTTCAAAATTTGGGTCTAAACATATGTCACTTTGGAAAAGAGGTTCTGTTTTTGCTTCCCCAAAACATGAGAACCTATGGATCCTTCCAGGCTAACATGGTTTGATGGAACAAGATCCCTCCAAAAAGGTCTCCATAAACCGTAAAAATGCTTCGCCCAACAAACAGCAGGAAACAGTTTAGAGAGAACTACATTCAAATTCTCAAAATGATTGTTTACAAATGCTTGTTTTCATTTAAAAGGGGTTGAGTATAAATGGCTAATGACCACAGTCAACCTCTTTCTAAAAGAAAATATGTAAGAGATGATATAGAGATGAATACTTTGCATTGGTATGGATCTTGGTCTATTGATACAAATTTAAGGTCAAATTTGTTTTATGTAATTTCTGTTCTTGTTTAAGGTATTATGTTTAATAATTTAAAAATGAAATGTATAATTAAAATTGAAGATTAATAGGTAGTCATTTATAATAGTCAAACTTATAGTCATGTTAGTTAGGTTTCCTAGGTATATAGAGATATATTTTAGTTAGATAGAAAATCTTCAACACTTCAAAGACCTACAGAATATAGCATTTAAAATGTTTAAGAACTTAGACTTTTCATGACAATGAGACACATCTGGCCAGGAATATGCCTAAGATATTGGCTAAGCAGTGTTGTAATTAACATAGTTTCTGTGTGATTATTTGGGTCTGGGTAGCCATAAATGAAAGAGCAGTCTCCATTTACAAAGAACAATATTTGATTCCGTCTTCATATTGAGGAGTCTTGAAGTTACTCTCTAACATAGACAGAGAATTTCAAACTTGGGGGCCATTCGTGTTGGTGGAAATGAAGTCACAAATTGTTGGGAAATATGATTTTCAGATGTGTGACTTTTGTTTATGTTGCATTTGTTTAACTCTATGAAGCTGTGTTACTGTGCCTGTCTAGAACAGCTGATGGTCCTAATAAAGAGCTGAACGGCCAATAGCAAGGCAGGAGCGAGGGCAGGCAGGGCTGCAGGAAGAGAAGATAAATAGAAGAAACGAGGGAAAGGAGGAGCGTGAGAAGGAGAGAATGACATCAGGGCCAGCCACCCAGCCACCCAGCTACACCGCCAGACACAGAGAAAGTAGTAAAGAATACAGACATAGACAAAGATAAGAGCCCAGAGGCCAAAGGTCAATGGGATAATTTAAGACAACCACCAACATGGCTTCATGTAGCTGGTAAAGCCTTTTGGTATTGGGAAGATAAGGATTTTGATGACCCAAAAGAAAAGAAAATGTGCCAGTAGCCATCAACCAGCATGCTTTCATCCCAGGAGCTGCGAGATTCACTGGCAATCCAGACTGTCCCCCTAAGAACACCAAGAGGCTCATTTCATGTCCCCAAGTTTAATTTCTGATAATGAAAGATATATTGACTACACTTCTGGAGGATTCTAGCCAACCTTACATTGTAGATGAATTCATGCCAGACAGCTTAGTGATCATTTTGGCTGGACAGGAAAATATGCAATTAGCAGGAACCCTCCAGACTCAGACTCCATTAACCGTCCTCCATAACCACGAGGCTAAAATGAACATTACAGAATGTTGTCGCAAAGCACTGCATTAACTGGAATTTTTACATTTATTTTTCACACTCTAAATTGACAGTGAGAATTCTTACCAGTCTCTTGAAATCCTTACAATGCTCACGTTGCTCAAAAGCGGTAATTTCCCATAAAACGAGGATATGGAACTCAACCCTTATCTCATTTGAGTGTGTGTGTGGTGGGGGAACACGCACACGCCTTGGCATGCATGTGGAGGCCAGAGAGCAACGTGAGAGAGTAGGCTTTCTTCTTCTACCGTTCGAGTCCTAGAGATTGAGCTCAGGTCATCCTGTTTGGCAGCACGTGTCAATACCACCTGAACCATTTTGGCAGCCCTACCTTTAGTTCTGGATAAGAGGCAAGAAGAGTCTGAGAGCCTACATGTTATTAGCCTTGCTGCATTCCAGTGGTACACAGAGAGGGTTGGAGCCTGCCCTTTCCCTGAGGATGTATCATAGTGAGAAGGTCACATTTGTATATATGTGTTCCATCCTCAGTCTGTGAGATCTGCCAGGCAGGGTCCTTACTTCTTTCAAAACACCTTGTAAAAATATCACAGAACAGGTAGGAACAAAAGTCTAAAAGCATGAGGCTAGGAATCAAACAGATAAATCTGCCCATGCTTGTCTGTATCACTAAATTCATGGTTGTATTAAGGGCTTTCAAAACCCTCCCCCAAGAAAAGCATTTTGTAAACAATTATAAAATGTGCGAAGAAACGTTTTTTTATTTGCGGTTTCCTTCATCTCTTTGCTCCTTCCTCTCTTCTCTTCCTCCCTCTAGAATGAAGAGGCATGGTCCCTGCAGTGCAGTGTTCCAAAGGAGGCAGCAATTCCACCTCCTATTCTGCACATGCCTGGTGTAATAAGAGTATAAGAGTCCATCTTTTCAGTAAAGGCTTTTACCCTTGAATTACTCTGTAGATCACAACAGAGAAAACAGCAAAGAACAGAACCGTTCACAGACATGATGCCCTCAGGATCCTGCTTGGAACTAGGAGTTGGCCCTCTACTCAGCAGAAGCCATTATTATTCTCTCTCTCTCTCTCTCTCTCTCTCTCTCTCTCTCTCTCTCTCTGTCTCCATATATATATATATATATATATATATATATATATATATATATATATATATGTCTTTTCAATGTGCAGCCTCTGGATTTATGTACAACCTAAAAATAAAAAAGGGGTTTATCAGAGGGAAAGAAGTCAACCAGTGGGAAACAGGAACATGGACAATGGTGGGTACGGGGAGAGATGGTCTATATGACCATAGTTGAGTGATATATAATTAGGAACATACCATAATGTATTCAATTATCTGCATGCTAAAAAATTAATAAAAAGAGCATTTGAATTTGTCACCTGCCGTAACAAATCAAAAACTTTCCTTAGTAATTCCCTAACCACCCACATCCTGACAGGAAAGTCCTAAACTGACACTGTTATGCTGGCAGAAAAGCCTTTATATTATTATATTTTTCCTTCTCATTTAGAGCTTGCTATGTTACTTTCCCTGTGAGTACTGGAGTAATGATGCTGAGAAGAATTTAACCTTGTTCAATAAATGCCTTTCCATGAGGAGAGTAGTCCCTGGAGAATAAACTTCATGCTTCCTTACCAGTGCGAGGTGTTCCATCACCTGAGAAAACTAGATTTCTGTCAGCAGTGTGGAGGTATTTGCGCTGCTTGTATTCCTCTGCCAGCCTTGAGTTTCTTCTCACCTTTCCGCCCTCGGGCATTCTCTGCCACTCAGAGCATGTTCAGGAGCCCATGTATCAACCGTCTTAAAAACAGGCTTTACCACTTCATTGTATTAGGAAGCTAATACAAAACATTCTAAAATTCTTATCCTTGATGAATAAAGAAAATAGATTAAAGAAAAACCTATGAACTATAATAATAACCAACATGGTAAGATGTCCCAAAAAGTTCAGTAGTGGCATTTATATCTTAGGTCAATTGGTTGGACTTAAGGTCTGTTCCATAGTAGGAAATTCATGCCTGGTGATGTAAAGCCAATTAGCTACGCATGGCTGGCAAGTTCTGAGACCCTGGTGGGGTAACTATTACTGCCAGTTACCTAAACCAGTGTAGTTTCTAACTTACCTACAGAGTTAACTACAGCTCTCACTCGTCACTGTAGAAGATGCTTCTTTTGACGATGAACAGGGACAGTTACAGAAAGACACAACCGGTTAAAGGGCAAAGAACAACTAAGTGTGCGATGCCCAGACCTCACCTGAGAAATCTACAACAAGAGTCTTTCACGTGGGGCTCAGAAAACATCCTGGAAGATGGGACAGAAAGACTTCTAGAGGCAGCGGACAAGGATGTCTGTGTGAAATTGTCTTCTGTCTACGGAAAAGAAGTTGCACCTATGAAATCCCAACACTACAGTTACCTAAACAAAGAGCAGCGCAATGACAGCGCAGCTGACATGTAAATGCAGACATGGGAAGTTCTCAAGAGGCTGCACCTGGGATGAAGAGGTGAGAGGTGTAGACAATGGTTGCTGAGAGGGAAAGAATCAGTCTTCTTGCTAGGTTACCCAGTATCATGGAGTCAGTCCTAAATGCATGTAAATATAAATAACACTGGATGGATTCAGCAGGACTCTCTCTCTCTCTCTCTTTCTCTCTCCCTCCCTCCCTCTTGCTCTCCCTCTCCTTCTCCCTCCTCCCACTTCTCTCCCTCCCTCCCTCCCTCCCTCCTTCCCTCTCTCTCTCTCCTTCCCTCCCTCTCCCTCTCCTTCTCCCTCCTCCCACTTCTTTCCCTCCCTCCCTCCCTCCCTCCCTCCCTCCCTCCCTCCCTTCCTCCCTCTCTCTCCCTCCCTCCCTCTTTTTCTCTCTCCCTCTCTCTCTCTCTCTGTCTTTCTGTCTCTCTCCTCTCTATCCCCTGTCATATATATGAGAGAAAAAGTCATCGCCTTGAGAGGGAGTAAAGGAGACAAGGGGAGGAGCTGAAGGTGGAAGAGAAGGGAGGGGATATGATGCAGCTATAATTCTCACGTATGCAAGTCTCAAAAATACTTTAACTTTTCAAAAAGTATGTCTGGGTTTAATGACAGTACTATATATTTTCAGGAACCTCTGTCTCCCTGATTTTCACATTCTGACTTTATGAAAACCTAGACATCTAGATGAAATAAACACTTCTCTATTGGTGTATGGGACCTTTTCAGAGACCCCTCAGTACTGCCTGCATAGAGTCCCGTTAGTGTGCTGCACAAAGTGTATATATGTGTGCGAGGCTGATACGTGAAATAGGTCAGAGAGGAGCCAGAGAAAAGCACTGGCTATGCAGAATAAATGCAAAACCATCACTCTAAATATCGCTTGACACAAATGGCCAAGATACTAAAAGGCCATCTCGCACATCCCATTTTATCAAAAGGTATGCTGCCAAGGTGTGCCAACATGCTATAAAATGAGAATAAGAACAAAAGTTTGATGAAAATAAAACAACAACTTTCTGTTGGATTAAAATAGTGTGTTTTATAGACTAGTTTTCCCAGTGTTAGAAGGAAAAACAAGGTGTTGACAATGGTTCAAAAGTGACTTGAGATCCTATATATCATATAGACAATGTTAGCGCCGGGGGCTTAGACATCACGGCAGTGCTGGATGTAGGGCTCAGCTCATTAGGTTGCTCCTCCAGAATACCATGCTGCTAGTGTGCAGTTTGGATAAAACTGCAAGTAATTACATGAATTTTTTAAACAAGTGAAGCCCACCTTAGATATTCCGTGAAATTTAAATATCTACTTTTGAAGGACCCCAATTCGCTTTAACCACAGTCATACCGTTCTTGCAAAGGATGAGCAAATAACAAACTTAGCTCAGGACCTCCTGGAATGCTGAACAAATAACAAGCTCCATAAAAGGCCTCCGCTGAGCAAAGATACCTACCTGAGGTTAGAGCAAGGACAGCCTTATCTGGCTGCAAAACAGGGAATTTATGAACTGGCCATAGAAACAAAGAAAGAGAAGATTGCGAGGCCTGAGTCACGTAGAAAGCGGGGCTCATCACGGATCAGGGGCTATGCTATCAGACATCTAGTCGCCAGCCAGAAAAGGGGAAGGCAGGATGAGAGGAACAATAAACCGCCAAGCAGTCCCCTCAATGTTATCTAGGTTAACAATTTACCACCCTGCATCTCGCTTCTGTAAACCTTGCTTTTTGCTCCCCTATAAAAACCCCTCACCCCCAACCTGCGGGGCGCAAAGTTCTCCGAGAGACCTTGTCGCCCACAGGTGCCTGTGTACCCCAAATAAACCTCTTGCATTTTGCATCCGGCTGCGTGCTTTCGACTGGTCTTTGGACATGGGGGTCTCTCCCGAGGGAAGACGCCCAGCGGGGAGTCTTTCATTTGGTGCATGGGCCGGGAAGTTGAGGCCCCTATCCCAGAGACCGCCGAATCACTGCTGGGAGGTGAGGTGAGCTGGCCAGCATTCTATGTTCTATGTTTTATGTTCTATGTTGTATGTCCTGCGTCGTTTGCGTCTGATTGTTGCGCTGCGAATTTGAATTTGTACGATTCAGCTGGGTCGATTTGTATTTGGCGGGCCTTGGAGAGGAGCTGACGAGCTCAGACTTTCCCCCCCGCACCCCGGGAGACGTCCCGCGGGAATTTGGGAGCTCGAATTTTCGGGCTCATTTGTCTGAACCCACGACCAGAGTCGGACTTTTGTCCGAGGTACGAGGTTCGTTTGTCTGAACCCACGGCCAGAGTCGGACTTTTGTCCGAGGTACGAGGTTCGTTTGGGGGGCCGAGGTGTCCGGAGCCTCTTTGTAATAGCCCCGTTTGAGCAGCGTGTTTGATTGTCAGTCTGTTCTATTGTGCAGCTTATGGTTTGTCTGTTTGTTTAAAGAATCAAAGTTAAGGTATCTGGAAGAAGGTACAAAAAGCAACGGGGAAGAAAAATCCCTTAAGTTCAGCGCAGGAGGAATTTGAAAAAACAGCAGAAAAAAAATGAGGTAACTGAAGGCGGGACTATGAGGACAATGGGGTACGGGAAACCACGGCTTCCGTCCCCTCTCCATCCACCTGCGTACCGGCTGATAAAGACTTGGGGCAGGAGTCTCGTAGGGAGGCGGGGTTTGATCGTGTCTGACAACTGTCTTCCCTGTTCTTAAAGAGCCACAGAGTTTTTGAGGTGATTCTCGCCTAATTTTGATGGGAGAGCTCTATGCCTGGCTCTCATATGTATGTTTGAAATACTGGGCAACCGTTGCAGTGGCTAACTGACACGGAGTTGGGCCAGGCGCGGTGGCGCACGCCTATGGTCCCGGCTGCTCGGGAGGGAGGTGCAGAACAGCACCGGAGAGTGCTGGCTCGTCCGGGAGGCGTGGCCATGCTAACCAGATGCTGGCGGGAATTTGCTGGAGTCCGCAGAGGCGTCTAGGAAAAGCCAGGTCACTGCTGCGGCTTGGGCGGGCTAAAGTGACTGACATCAGAGGCTATGTGTCCCGGCCTTCTGGCAGGGTTGCGGTTTTCGGAGGACCTTTTCTGCACCTGAGCACGGGCTGTGCGGAAAGTTGCGTTTCCATAGCAACATGGGCGGGCTCATTCAGGGTGTACAGATCGCCGGCGGAAACGCGCAAGGCCCGGGCAGGGCCATGCCTTTGTTTGAGCGCGCCACAGTGGGCCGTGCCTCAGAGGCGGAGCTGTCGAAGCCGCCGCCTTCTGCTGCTGGTTACCCGTATCCTAGGTAACAGAGGCGGACTTATCCTCAGGCAACGGATAAGATAAGATAAACAATGCTAGACTTAGAGGCTTTTTTTCATCTGAATAGCAGAGCTGAAGAGATGGCTCAGAGGTTAAGAGCACTGCCTTCCCTTCCAGAGGTTGTAAGTTCGATTCCCAGTGACTGTGTTATCTTAGGACTCCAGGCTGGGAACAGGAAAGCGGTTTTCTCATATTTTTAGAGCAATAATCTCATCTGTGCCAGATTTAAAACGGTTTAATTCTAAGGCCTGCTTTTATGGCACGGGCAAACAAGATTTGCTCTTTGAAACAGAGACTTATAGGTCTCTAAGTTCAAAACCAGCCTACTTCCAGTACTGATTGTGCTGAATTTTTACACTGAGATTTTTAATACTCTTAAATATTAATTTGGGAGGAGAGTTTTGTTTATGTTTTTCTAGGAATGCTGACATACATTTGGGTGCCAGCAAGACTGACAAGAGAAATAAAGAAAAAAAGATGACCCAGTAGATGCTGAATGTCCTGCTGTGGAAGATTCATATGAAGGCAGCAGAGATGACCTTCAACCTCTTATCTCTTACTCTATTTTGCCTTTTCCTTCCTTAGGAATGGGTGGGAACAGAGATATTCTTGGCATGCTGTGTCTAGGTGGAAGTGCTGTATGTCATTGATTGGTGTGCTACATGCCAGCTCAAATGAGGAGGGACAAGGTCTTTGTGGCACAGGCCTTGACAGCCTTGAAATATGTATCCTCACCCCAAGTTTGGCTCTCAGCCTTAAAGAGCTCTTTCAGATCCTATGGGTTATAACTATTATAAATATCTGTCATCATTTATAGGGGCTGGTTACAAATTATTGTCGGTTAATGTTAAAAAAAAAATTGCTGGTCTCAAATGTTTCGTACTGGTATGTGCTGTTCTTGTTTAAAAATTATCATTGGTTAATGTTTTATTTTTTTTAAAAAAGAGCCTATCGCTGATCTCAAATGTTTCACACTGGTATAGGATTTTATATGCTGTTCTTGTATGCTGTTCTAGTTTAAAACATAGCCATATATCCCCACTGAGAAAAACCACAAGAAAGACTTTGGTAAGAGTTTTTATGTTGTCTAAAAGCAAGAGAAATTTTTGCTATGTTGTCTAAAAGCAAGGAAAAATTTTGGTTAAAAAAATATATAAACAGATGGGCCTTATCTAGGTCCCCATGTATAACTTAAAGCAGGTGGGGAGCAGCTGACAGTCCATCACTGCAGGGCTCTGCCATCTATGTTTCTTGAGCATTTAAAGGAGGCTTACAGGCATTATACTCCCCATTGACCCTCAGAGGTTGTCTTGGCAGAAGGAGGTCAATGGTACCTATGGCCTTTATAGGACAGTCAGCATCAGATATTATGGTTAAAAAGAGTTACAGGATTTAATTAAGGAGGCAGAGAAAATGTTTCATAAGCGAAAAACTGAGAAAGAGAGATGGAGGCAGAAGAAAGAGGACTGGAGGGATCATAGACAAAAGGGAATTTTGGCCGCAATGGTAGGAGAGAAAGAAAAGATAGAACATAGACAGATAGGGAACCTGGGCAACAGAAGACCAAAGATGAACATGGACAGGCACCCCTTGGACAAAGGACGATGTGCTTATTGCAAAGAAAAAGAACATTGGGCAAGAAATTGCCCAAAGAAGAAAGGAAGGGACTCTAAGGTACTGACCCTAGCAAAAGATGATTAGAGGGGAGAGAATAAAAGACTTTAATAATTGGAGCAACTGGATAGAAACAGTATCTGTGGACCACCTCACGAACTGTAGATTTGGGGAGAGGACAAATGACTCATTCCTTCCTGGCTATCCCCGAGCGTCCTATCTTTATTAGAAGGAGACTTGCTAATGAAGCTGAAGGCCCAGATCGGGTTTACTCAAACCAGGCTGGAGATGATTAAAGCCTTTTGTTGACTGAACCAGTGACCTTCGCTCCCCCTGCTGTCCTCCATCCCGCTACCCTACTGCCTGAGACTGATGACATCTCGTCTACTCATCAATGCGCTGAGAAGCTGGCACCAGAAATGATCTGAAGGATCAGCCGTGGCCTGAAAGTCCGAGCTGGTGTACAGATGGCAGCTGTTTCGTGATTGAAGGTAAGCGGAAGGCGGGGACAGCAATGGTGGATGGGAAGCAAATGGCCTGGGCATAGCCTCCCTGAAGGACGTTGGCACAAAAAGCCGGACTTGCTGCTTGGATACGAATGACAGAGGGAGAAGTCTCAGCATCTACACTGGCAGCAGGTATGCTTTTGCCACTGCTCATATTCATGGAGCAATATACAGAACATCTGCAGGAAAAGACATATACTTGGCCAAGACACCAAAAAGCTTGAGATGCTGTGGCTGAAAGAAAATCAGACGACAGACTCTCTGTCTTGGCAGAAGAAGTAGTCAAAAACTGCAAGGACTGTGCTATGATTAATGCAGGACACTCCATATATGCTCCTGGGAAGAGGCTCAGGGGCGATTGGCCTGGAGCCTATTGGAAAGTATATTTTGCAGAAATTAAGCCAGCCAGATATGGCAACAAGTACTTATTAGTTTTTATAGATACCTTTTCAGGCTGGGTAGAAGCTTTTCCTACCAGGACTGAGACAGCCAATGCGGTGGCTAAGAAGATCAAAGAAGAAATCTTCCCAAGGTTTGGGATACCCAAGGTAATTGGATCTGATAATGGACCTGCATTTGTTGCCCAGGTAAGTCAGGGACTGGCCGCCCAATTGGGGATCTATTGGAAATTACATTGTGCTTACCGACCCCAGAGTCAGGACAGATAGAAAGGATAAATAGAATTCTAAAAGAGACCTGCGGAAATGACTGGACAGCCCTCCTTCCCTTTTGCCCTGTTCCAGGTTTGGAATACCCCAGGGGCGATTTAAACTCATCCCCTATGAGATCCTATGTGGAGAACTACCACTGCTCACTGAGTTGGATAAAATGTGTAATCCTGACGTTACTCTTTCTAGACCTTTATTTTCCCTGTCTAAAGGTCCTTGAAATGGAGAGACATCAGATCTGAAAACAACTGAAAGAAGTATGCATCTCTGCCTGGATCCACGCCCCCCACATGAAGCGAGCTCCTGAACTACCCAAACTACAGTATCCGAGGCTTTTGACAAAGCTACCAGTCAAAAGGCTTGGGTTTAGAGGACTAATCATAGACAGACTTTTACTGAGGTTATGTAATGAGACTCTAAAGGGCCCTAAGACTCCTGACACTTGGTACTTGGTTCCTGGTTTAGATAGATGATGGGTTTGTAGTACAGGTTTGATGCCTTGCATGTCAATGTTAATTTTTGACGTTACCAAAGATTACTATGTGCTTGCACAACTGGTATGAGTTTGACAGGCACCCATCTCGCTTTCGACGAGAACCTATTTCTCTGACACTAGCAGTAATCCTGGGCCTTAGAGAAGCTGCCGGTGTTGGGACAGGTACCGCTGCCCTAATGCAGGCCCCTCAGTACTTCAATGTATTAAGATTTGAGGGCTTTAGAACAATCTGTTTCCAAACTCGAAGAGTCATTGACTTCCCTCTCAGAAATGGTCTTACAGGATAGAAGGAAATTAGATTTGTTATTCTTAAAGGATGGAGGATTATGCGAATAGATCTCCCTGGATGACTACTTTGATATCCTCCCTTATGGGACCACTCCTAACTTTGCTTCTGCTACTAATATTGCCTTTATTAGAAAAAGAACAGGTGCTGTTCAGGTTTTGATGTTGCACCTCCAACACAATGTTTTTTTTAGGGTCAAGAGGATACTGAAATCTAGTTCTATGGTTAGAACTAGGCACTAAAAAAAAAAAAAAAAAAAAAATTGGGGAATGAAGGACCCCAATTCGCTTTAACCACAGTCATACCGTTCTTGCAAAGGATGAGCAAATAACAAACTTAGCTCAGGACCTCCTGGAATGCTGAACAAATAACAAGCTCCATAAAAGGCCTCCGCTGAGCAAAGATACCTACCTGAGGTTAGAGCAAGGACAGCCTTATCTGGCTGCAAAACAGGGAATTTATGAACTGGCCATAGAAACAAAGAAAGAGAAGATTGCGAGGCCTGAGTCACGTAGAAAGCGGGGCTCATCACGGATCAGGGGCTATGCTATCAGACATCTAGTCGCCAGCCAGAAAAGGGGAAGGCAGGATGAGAGGAACAATAAACCGCCAAGCAGTCCCCTCAATGTTATCTAGGTTAACAATTTACCACCCTGCATCTCGCTTCTGTAAACCTTGCTTTTTGCTCCCCTATAAAAACCCCTCACCCCCAACCTGCGGGGCGCAAAGTTCTCCGAGAGACCTTGTCGCCCACAGGTGCCTGTGTACCCCAAATAAACCTCTTGCATTTTGCATCCGGCTGCGTGCTTTCGACTGGTCTTTGGACATGGGGGTCTCTCCCGAGGGAAGACGCCCAGCGGGGAGTCTTTCACTTTGAGGATCAGTGTTTTTCTGAAGCATTATTTAAATTGCATAGTAATTCTTAGACTGCAGTAGTTAAATTTAAATTGCAAATCGTTGCACATATATGCTGCGTGCACAGAGGTGCAGATAGCAACCTTATGCCATATTTTCATTTCACCTCTTGAGGATGCTGAGAGCAGTCATATTTGGAGACAAATATGCATGCGGATGTTGGTAAATAGATTTTAAGAGGAATAAATATTTGTATCTATATGTAATAATATTTAATATTTTTATGGTACCTTTTCTATATAATTAATAACTTTATAGTCTTACATGAAGTAAAAGTAAAAATTTGAATAGGCATCATGAGTATATGCAATTAATGGATATTAAGCACTCCAAATCTCTTTCTTCTGGGTTTTTTTGTTGCTTTCTGTAAGTCAAAGAGACTCTAACATTTCTCCCTGCTATCCGGCTGAGAACAGGGTTGGATGCACACGACCACATGGAGTAGACCACTAGAGTACTGAGCTGCACTTCCTCGGTGTGGAGCGGACGTGCACACTCAGGAGGGTAGCAATTCTGCCCTGACATCCATTCTCCCTGTGACTGTTTATGGAGTGCTGGATGTCAGAGAAGAGCAATCCACTAGGGATGGACAATGCTCAGCGATTCGTGATTTGATTCCCAACTCTTCCAGATTAACTGTACACAGTCAAGACTCAGCAATATTAGTTGAGATCATCTATTCAAGGAAAATCTAGATGAGCTTCTCAAGGGAAGAGAAGAAGCAAGTTTTTGCATTCCAAAATATATGTGCCTTATTAAAAAAAAAGAAGAAAAATAAATTAACCAAGATTTCTTTAAGCAGAAACTGTCTTCTGTGAGGTTAAAGAATAAAATTATAAACAAACTGAATAATTGAAAGCTTTGTGAAACGTGGCAGTAGTCCGTTCCATTTGATTTTGCCACATTAAATGTGGACAGTCTGGTTCTGAGTCCATGCTTAGCTATTGTCTCAGTACCTCGCCTACAAACCAGTTCTGCGGTTGTTTTTGCAAGGGAGAAGGCGATTCGTTAATTGCCAGTCTAGACTCATTTCAGCAAACATTTCTCTGAAAGAGAAAATTAGGTAGTAAAAAGAATTGTCTACCTATATTTGCATGGAGAGGGCTTTTCTTTTAACCCTTAGTTACCTAACATCAAAAAATATAATTCAGTATTGCCGTTCTTAATATAAAGACAGTTCCTTCTTTTTACTTCAAAAATCACTTAGAAATAAGGCCACTATTCTTTAAATCCATTGTTTCAGGATTCCCAGGGGGTTCCTGCCTTACACAGAAGTGGGGCATGCCTGGAGCAGAATATATTCTCTTGACTTTTCCCAACAATACTTGCAAGGACTTCTGAAGATTTCCTTCCGTGAGCACGACCTTCAGAACAGCGGGGTGCCGACAACTACAGCAACTGCTCTGCAGGAAACGGCCTGGAGGGAGTTTCAAGGTTAAACCTAACTGCCACTTTTAGGGGCTCTTCATCCTCCACAACACCTGTACTACCGGAAGGAAGCATTGAATAAAAGCTTAAGGAAGCAGAAGTGGGATCTCCCACTTGAATCACTGGGCTTGCAGATGCTCCTCATCACTGCTTTGGAAAACAGGAGGGGTCAGTCTCGCCTCCTTGGGTCCTCAGGTGGGTTATGCATAGCAACAGCATAGGTCGTTGTCACCGTGGGTAAGGCACATGGGATGAGAGCAGGGATGAGATGCGGCTCCACACCCCTGAAACTTTCACAGACAAGGCTGTGCGGCAGTCACTCAGCACATTGTAGCTGCTGTCAGGCTGCACAGAGATGAACGCCAGTCAGCTTGTGGCTCCTTGCTTTTCTCTTGTTCATTCAAGGCCTCCAGCCCATGGAATGGTGCCACCCACAATCAACAACTCTCTCTCCCGTTAGGTCAAATGTCTCTGGAAGCACCCTCCCAGTTGTGTGTCTCCCAGTGGTTCTAACTGCGGTTTACAATGAAGGTCAGTCATCATCGCTCCAGGAAAGAAAAAAAAAATGTGTTGTTTTTGTTCATTTGATTGCTTTGCAACTTGGAAAATTGCATGGTGTGCCCCACATGACCAAAACAGACGGTGCTGTAAATACATAACATTTGTGTAAAGTCTGGATAGACTTCGGCACCCGTGAGTCACAGATTTTACAGACCTGAATATCTAGTGGTCCCTGTCTACACGATCGTGAGCATCAGAAACAAATAGGAGGTGCTGAGGTTGGGGGGATATGGGGTCATCCTTAGTGTCACAGTGGCCGCTCATTCTGCCCTTCAGAGCCTTGCGTTTCCCATAACTGCGATCCTCACACACGTGTCACAGTGGAGGAGTAGGGAAGGGCAGCGCAATGACGTCATGCATCACGCCTACGCCCTCTCCAAGCCCCGGTTTGGTATGGATGAGATGGTTTACCTACAGAAATTGAAACTGAATCCTGTCACCACCGCCCTCACAGCCCCCAACAGGGGGTCTCACCTGTGGTCTACTCAACAATTGAAACATTGACTAAAGAATTAAACACATAAATAAAACTTGGGAATGAGAGCTCCAGGCTCATTACATAGAAAGACTGAGAAAGAGAGAGGGTAAAATGTTTAGATCACTGAAAATAAAGTGAACTTTCACAAGGACCTTTAGGTCACATTTCCAAAGATTAAAAAGAAGAAAAGCAAAATGAGGAAAAAAAAAAAGCGAAAGGCTACGCTAAACTCGACCACCATATTCCTTCTGTGTCTTTATAGATATCAAAAGACATGCTTATTTTTTATCTCTGTACTGCAAAATATTCTTTTGATTATGACAAAAGGAAACTTAGGAAAATACTAAAAAGGGGTATTTATGAAAAATTTAGTCCATTTTCTTTCAATTAAACTACTGCAGCATTGATTATTCACTAGATCATGGTGTGTGCAAATCTGTTGATTCACAAAACAAATTTTATGTGTTTATCTCTTAAGATGTATATGCGCTGATGTTTGTCCCATAGAACACAATTTCATGGGCACGCATTTGGAGGGGTGCTTTAATTACTTTTCCTTGTCACTCCCTGATGCTCTTTGATGCCAGTGTTTGTTCTCAAGGTGACACCATTATAGATAACTTTGAACATCTCCTCTTCCTCGTTCATACATTTTATTATAATGTCTCTTGGTGTGGATGTGGCTTTATCGTTGTTGGGATTTGAAGGTTCCTGAGAGCAGGATTGGTAGATATTTATGATGGTGTAGAATCCCCACCTGTCTTCCTGCCTCTGATCTTTCTTCACTCTTGTGTGCTTCACTTGCTGTCTATAGACTGACCTTCCTACCCTTGCTCATTTTGCTTTTCATATTCTTCACCCGCTTGTCTTGTTTTTAATCCCCATCGCTGGAGACTGGGAAAGTGCAGAACTCTTCCTTTCACTCCATTTAGCAGAAGAAGTCCTAAAAGTCAGTCTAAATATTGTAATCTCTGAGGATATAATATGAAAATATTTTTTAATGATGTGATTTAATTTGGAAATTTTCATGGATGGGACATCTTGGAGTTATTGTAAAGTATTTTACCAGTAGGGGAAATAGAAAACGTCATCCGGCTGGAATGGTATTATGCATTCCCAAGAGTCCTCAAATTTAGATCTGCTGTGGCTTCAACTGTTCATTCTTTTAATTGAGGTCTTGCTGCATAGCCTTCGCTGGTCTGTTATTTTTTGTGTAGTTTAGGGTGGTTAACCATGGTGTAACCCTCCTGGCCCTGTCTGTCAAAGGCTGTGAGGTGGGATGTCCTTATATATACTGCGAATATGTGTCATTTTTATGGGCTGGTGAAGAAAGTTGCTTTGGCCTATGGCAGGGCAGAGTATAGCTAGGCAGGGAAAAGAAGACAGAGTCATCGGGAGACGCCAGCAACCCACTGGAGCATCGAGATGTACTAGATAATAGGTAACACCATGAAGCCATGTGGTGACGAACAGGTTATTAGATATGGGTTAATTTATATGCAGGAGCTGGCAAGTGATAAGCCTGAGCCATCAGCCAAGCAATTATAATTAATAGTACCAAGTCTCTGAATGATTATTTTATAAGCAGTCCAGCAGGAACCAGAAGACACAGAGAGAAACATCCAACTACAAGTATGTCCAGTTCATGACTACAAATAATTGAAGTCAGTTAAATCAGTTCATGATTTAAAAATAATTATCAAGCAGCATAAACTGAGGCCTAGGATTTTTCAGCCACCATCAGCGGCTCCCCAGCTCCCTTGTCTTCTCATCATGATGTAAACAAACCTCCTTCCATTGTGAGAAATGGACACATCGAGTACTCTCCATCTGATATTTTTAATTTAATGTTTAAAATATGCAGTTTGGTTAACTCGGGAAAGTACCTTCTGTTTCACCTTCACCTCTGATGCTAAAAATATATTCAAGGGCATAGAGAAAACAGCCCCAGACTAGGTCCTCTGACAAGCAAATTAGTAGCCTTGTCTTTACAAGTGGCCACTTTAACCAGGACTGCAGATAGCCGAATAGAAATTGCATCACAGTGAACCTTTTGAATAAATAAAATCAGAAAAGCAGAGAATAAGTTAAGCAAGATATGCCACATCACCCGAGGATTAATGCAATTAGCATTACATAAATGTTCTGTGGAGAGAGAATCACCTCCCCTCTCACAGCTGGAGATAACATCCTGTCATCCCCCATGACGGGGAAAATCATGGGCTCCCCAGCCCTATTCACATCGAGGTAATTATGTCTATCTAATAAGCGATGTCAAGGAATAAATACATTCTACAACACTAATTTTGTATATATTTTAAGCCTTGTGCTTGAATGTGCTGGAGCTTTATCCAACAGAAAAAGACAACGAAAAGGGGAAACAAGAAATCCACATGAGTTCATTAGCTTTTCCACTCTTTTAAAGTAATCTATAATTTTATAATTCCCATGGATTCATTTTAAATATTTATTATTATTATCATTATTATCATATGGATGTATGCACATGGTATGTGTGCATGTGTGGCATGTGTATGTAGTCATATGTGTGTGTGCATGTGTGTGTATGCAGTCATGCAGTCATGTCTGTGTGTGTGTGTGTGGGTGCCATGTGTGCAACAGTGTGTATCTGGAGGTTTGAGAACAACTCTGTGGTTGCCTCTCTCCTCCTGTGGGCTTCATGGACCAGGTCATTAGGCTTGCATGGCTCGGACCTTTCACCCACTGAGCCATTTCACCAGCCGTTTGTGGATTATTTCTATGACTATAATCTTTTTAAAATGTCATGACATTACGAACGCTTTCTTCTGGTCCAAGAAGACTCAACTTCATGACTCATCCTCGGACACAGAGGAGGCTTCCAGGGCAGGGTTTCTGCTATTCCATTAACGCTAAGCCTCTCCTTCCGCTGCCTGGGGTCACAGGACTCTCCTGATGGATCTTTTCTCCTGGCTTTGCATCCATGCCTCTGATTGGTTGATGTCCTTAACTTGTGCATCCCAGCCAGACCAGGACTGTCAATTAGTCAAGGCCACAGCTCATAGCAAAGCATATTCAGCGGCTCCTTCAGGTGATCAGCCTGGTGGTGCCAGTACGCCATGTTTGTGAACTGTCCCTCCAACAGGCAGGGAAACCCCCACATGCTATACAGTACCCCAAGAAGTATCAACCGTATGGGTAACACATCCTTACACAGAGGAAATGAGTTCTATCACCCATCAGTACCCTGAGAAGTGTTAACCATGTAGGTCACACTTCCTTACACAGAGGAAGTGAGTTCTATCACCCATCAGTACCCCGAGAAGTAGCAACCATGTAGGTCACACTTCCTTACACAGAGGAAGTGAGTTCTATCACCCATCAGGCTCACAGACACTACCAGAGCAAACACAGGCACATAACTGTTCTGCAGTACTGAGACCGCATAATGAAACGGAGCTTACCCTCTTCCTGCCGTCTAGCATGTACCACTTACAACAATGTAGAAAGTAATCAGCATCAAACAATTCTCCTTTTCATTGCATTCTATGACTGCAAAGGAACCACACATAAATATGGGGGAAGGGAGAGCTGTGCCTACATGCTGGCCCCAGCTTCATGACTATGATCTCATCACTAGCAGCAGAAAGATGCCCGTGGTGGTGGCTCAAGGAGCGCATGTGGAACTGTAGCCAAACTTAAGCCCACTAAACTGACACCATGTTTTTGTTTTCTTGGGTTTTTTTTTGTTTTTTTTAGAATAAGGTATTTTAAAATTGCTGCAAATGAAAACCGACAGGTCACCTAACACTAATTCAGAATTTTAATTTTATTTTTCAGTGTTAGATTTATGCCTATAACTCACTTTAAGCTGCCTGTTAAGCAAAGTTAAATCAGGTAATAAAACAACAGCAACAACATGCATACCATCCCCTACTCTCCATGGTCTCTACAATCAACTCTTGGCAGCTTCCTGAACAACCAGGCTGACCTAGGAGTTGTAAACTAAGCATCCAAAAGCCCCAAGGATAAGACACTCAGATAACCACACTTGGTTCTTTTTATGTCCTGGTTTTTCCTCCCATTTGGAACATTTGGGGTTATCTACCCACTTCTGGTAGAATTTTTTGAGCTTTTCCTTAACCCACTAACGTATGAGTATTCTCCGCTTAAGTTTAAACTAACCATTCAGGCTCATCCCCAGCCAGTGTCCACTTTATATCCATGACCTATCAATCAGGTTTGTTCTCAACGCAAAGGGACCTGTGCTCAGCTCCTCCCTTTACATCCCCTCTGCCACATGAGCTTGTAGTTTGTCATTCTTTGCCCCAATGTGAAAATGGACTCAGAAGCCACTGGCTTACGAGAGCTTTGGTCACTGCCCAGTTTTCTAGGACCGTGGTCCCTTAAACTAAGCCCACCAAGAGCTGAGAACGGTCCCATGATTTCCCAAGAAGCCCACAAGACTCTCATCACCACCCAATTTACACAGCTTACTTCACACTGTTGTAGGACTGATTTCTCCTGTCCAGTGAAGCTCTAGCATTTAGAAGCAGGCCAACAGCAAAGGGCTTCTGATCTCAGCATCGGTTTCTGTTATTTAAAGTGAGATGGGGATTTTCAATCCCTGTCTTTATTTCTATGTATGATGTGGGCCTGGTTTCCTCACACGTGTATGGGGATTTAAACTGTTCAAGGTCAACTTTAAAAATTTCCTCCTTCCTTTTCAAATATTAAAAAAACCCTTCATTTTTAGCTAATTTGTGTAATTATTTTGTCAAACATAGCTAATTTGTGTAAGTTTTACAGAGGTCAGAAATGACATCCCAAGTAGCTATGGGCTCAAACTCATAGAAAGCTGAAGGTTCACCTGAGCACAGCGCTGAAAAATTAGGATTTCTAAACCCTCTCTTCTTCGCAATGGAAAACATTTTCTGTGATAGCAAAAGAGGACAAGTCACTTTCTCTTGCTATGCATTTATCTCTAGGTTAAATATATATTGCTAGCTGTATTTCTAACATCATACTTGAAATTATGACAGGATATAGCCCTGAGCACATTTGAGCCAGTGTTGCTTTTAAGTAGGAATGGCAGAATGCATATTTAACTGAAACTGCGATTAGTAGTTCAAGTAGCTCCCAATTTATTCTGGAATCAGACCTCTAAAAATAACTGGAAGGCAGGTAAGCAGAATAGATTTCCAATTAATCCCCCAAGTGAAATTTGAAATAGTTTTTTTCATTTTACCTAAGCAAAATGAAAGTACGTTGTATTTAAATAGGTGAAAATAACACAGAGATCCCTCTGAGGTAGTCTCTTGTCAGAAACTTTCAGTCTCTCTAGCTTGAGCCATGCTTAAGCTGACTTGCAACACCACAGGCAGGCTTTGGGGTACGGGGATCAGACAGAACAAGCTGTTCATTCTTCTCCCCTACCCATCCTGATATTCACACAGCATCCACTTCCTTAGGATGTCTGAGATGACTTTGCTATCAACAACGGTCAGCAGCAAGCTGGTGCTGTTCCGATGCCAACATCATTAACTCCAGCTCTGGTCCTTCATTTACAGCTGCACTTACAGTCTTCCTGATGAGGGTCTAGACCACTGAGGAATGTTCAAAGTTCATGGCGCAATTGCTTCTTTCCTGAGTCTGAATGGCAGCAATGGCGAAACCGAAGCCAGGAGCATCTCTAGCCTCGTGTCTGCCATGCACCTATGGGGAGCCCAGGCTTGTCTGTTCTAAGATGCTCCGGGCATGAAACACTCTATTATAAAGACAGTGGCTTCCGGTTGTTCATAATTCAGCCATGGCTCACGCCCTGCCTCAGAAGAAGAGGAGAGATGGCAGTAGGTCAGGTCCAGGGAACCATGGGTTTCTGGGAAGGCCCCACCACCCCTGAACAGAATGATCTGCGCTCTCACTTTCTGATAGCAGGCTTTTTAAAGGATATATTGACAGCAAGAAATTGCCAAGTCACGTTAGGAAGTACCTACATTTTTCTCCACAGTTCTCATTTCTACTCCAAAATAAATTTTGAAAAGCATAACTTTTATATTTGCTTTTCTTATTGTCTGTGTGTTGCTTGTTTAAGAGGAGTTCTCAGTGTGTAACTTGGGCCTCAAACTCTGTAGCTGAAGCTGGCCTTGGGATTTTTATCCTCCTGCCCTGATCTCCTGAGCCCAGGAGTAAAGGTATAAGGCACTATGCACTGTAAAAAAAATTTACTTTGTGAGGCTCAATTATTTTCTTACAAGTTTTTAAATACTTATTTTCACAATCATCAAGAAATCAGTGATAACCTGTGACCAATGTTGAATACTGTTCATGGCCTGAGGCAAAACAAAAGGAAGAAAGAAGAAGAAATCAAGGACTGGGTAGTTGGCTCAGTGGTTAAGGGCTCTGGCTGCTCTTCCAGGGGACCCGGGTTTAATTCCCAGCACCCACATGGCAGCTCACACCTGTCTGTCACTCCAGTTCTAGAAGATCCGACACCCTCACACAGACATGCATGCAGGCAAAACACCAACGCATGTGAAATACAAAACAAAATATCAAGTTTTTTTTTTTAAAAAAAATTGAAATTGGGGTAGAATTTTCAGGAGATACCTCGTGTGAGTAGAAAATGTTCACAAGTGCCCTTCACACACACACACACACACACACATACATTTTGCACATCATTTTCTCCCTCTCATCCCCAATAACCTAAAACCACTTGCAACAATCAGTGCAACAAAAATAGGACAGAATTTAAGAAAACGCATGAAATTAGAAAAGACGAAGCTTAGACTGTGTCTTCTGACCGAAACGCTACAAGAACGCTTCAGACGCAGTAGCATGCTTACGGGTTTTAAATCCAAACGAACACAACGCGGCACATGTGATTGTAAACCCAGGACAACAACAACATAAACCGGTTCAGCATCGTGCACTTGAGTCACCAGGGCCCCGCTGAACAGAGCGGATACCCTGAAGGAGCCCAGCGCTGCAGCAGAAACAATCAAACATCTGTTATTTACAACAGGTTTACAGGCGGCGTTTGTGGGAGCTCATCACAATGGTTTACTAACACAGCCATGGTTTTTTTGTTTTGTTTTGTTTTTGTTTTTTTCAGAGATGAGAAGCGCCCAGGCATGGTTTCCTTCTTACGTCAACAGTGTAGTTTTGAAAATAAGTGGTCATGTGCTCAATGCAGTATTCTCAAACTGCGATAACAGTCCTTGGCTTGTTTGGGCAGGAAACGTGGAACGGCTCTGGGGTAAAGTGCAAACCAGAACCAACCCACACACAAGCCCTGAACCACGCACAGTATTCAGTGGCCACTTTCCAGGGCCGCGGTGCTCTTGGGTCACAGGCTTGTAGAAATAATGATGTTGACAGTACTTTGTTGTGAAGCCGGGTTCGGCTGAAGTCATGCTTGGAATCATTTGGCTTTCTCTTCTGATTTTCCATGAACTACAGAAAATGAAAGGCAGCCGTTTTAAATGCTTTCAGAAAACAGCACGTTTGGGTCTGTCGATGCATGGTGGAAAGTTTCTATATCTGGTTTAGAGTCACTTAATGAAACTACTTAAAACATTTGGTAAATCTAAGAGCATTTCAAGATAACTGGTTGGTGAAACTGTTACACATAGGTCTGCCTCCCAAAAAGGCAACAAGATGAATTGAAATGTGGTCTCAGTGACGAGTAAACCACTGTTCCCTGGAACATACTCTTTTGTGTGCATTTGTATGTGAGAGAGTGACTAACGCACACACACGCACAAGAGGATTACAATTTCATGTATGTCTTTAGTTCCAAGAAAAGTAACTATTAAGGTAAGGATCTTTGGGCCTTGTGTGACTTGTGTGAGGAGGCAGCAGGGGACATGTGATTTAAACAAAATGCATATTTCTAAGTCCTCTGGTACCCACCACCCTACAGCACCATCTTAGTGTAGCTACACCAAGAAAGGGTGCAAGGCTTTACAAACGCTGCCCCACAGCCTATTCTGCCCTTCGAAGCACAATTCGGCCGCCTACCACCTTCATCAAACGAAACACCCAAGAACGCTTTTCTCCTGGAAGTCTGTCCTACTAGATCAGGAGGGATCATCCTGAGGTCTCCCATGCTGCACTGTACCAGGGGGAGCCTTCATCCAGGTAGTTCCCAGGGAGCTGACTACCATCAATAGCTAAGCATTCGTCCTCTTTTGCCCTTTTGTAATAGCATTTAGGAGGACCTACCCTTCTAGCCCACAATGTTCTCAAAGCAAGCCCACGGCTTCCTTAGGGAGCCGAAGCTCTAGAGTGGGAAAGACTTACAAAGAGAACATAGCTAATGGTTGGCTAATTCTCCTGCACACACTCATGGAGCTGACAAAAACCCATCTTCAAGACACATGAGGCCACAGAGCGCTGTAGAGAAAGGGCCTTTCCTCCCTCAATCATCAAGAAGAAAGCTGAGGTGAAGGAGGGAATGAGAAACAGTAAGGACCCTGCAGGCTAGGTGTGTGTCACACACTGGCACCTTCCCCATCAGCTGAGGAGAAAGCGGCTAGCTACCTGAGACTTTAACCCAGACTGAGAAGGAGGAAGGCATGATGTCGTGGCTGAGGTTAATTGGGAGAAAATGCCCATGGCCTTGAGGCAGGCAGGCCAGAGTTCACCTCAGCATTGTCAGATAGATCATGGATATAAGGAAGTGGTAGTCAAAAGGGCTAAGGAATGAGAACTGGGAGAGAAATTCTACAGGTTTATATAAAGGACTCAACTCAAATATCATTTGTAAGGAGCCGTCAGAACATCGCCATTGTTAAATGGTGCTGGCGTCTTGCAGCTTGGAGGTAAACAAATCCTTTGAAGTTGCCGAGTGGGCCTTGGTCTGTATTTGCATAGCTTTGGTTCCCTGGCCTGTCCCAAGGCCCCGAGCTTCAGTGGGATGGTATTCACCAATCAGAACAGTGTCCGAGCCTCTCCACCCTAGAAAAGCAGCTGCTGCTTGGTTTCTCTCTCTCTCTCTCTCTCTCTCTCTCTCTCTCTCTCTCTCTCTCTCTCTCGTTCCCCACTTCCCCTTCAACCGAGTGGCTCCAATAAAGTGGTGATTTGGGAAGAATTCTCGATTTCGTAGTCGTTCCTGCTTGCTGGTCAAGAGGTGCGTCTCACAATCATTTTTATGTTGAATATTTTCTTCCAGAACGAAACTGGCATTCTGTGTACTACTGCTATGGCACTGCGCTCACCCGGCTCTCAGGCCTCATTTCTGATACCAGCATCCTGCCATGTAGAGTCAAGTCTGGTCCCAGCCAGAGATGCCCCCTGAGGCCCTCTATTACCTGCTCATAGAAGATGTTATGACCAAAAGAGGGTCACGGGAGTGAACAGGATCAGAGCCATTATTGTGGTTTCTCTACGCTGAAAATATCATTAGCTAACTGTTCAAAATGTTGAAAACATTTTTATCCTGCTGTGTTATGGCTTCATCTTGTTCCTTTTCTCTAGAAATTCAAAACTGCATCATTAATCATCTCAAAATCCTAAAGCATGGACTGCCACAGCACTCCATCCAAGCAGAGAAGGATTTGTTTCAGGGCAAAAGCATTTCCAAATACACATTTTTTAAACCAAGGGAAAAGTACATTATGCTGAGCCGTTATAATGATACAATGGCCACCTTCGCCATTATATTGTTTATGACAGCTCTTCCATCTTTGGAAAGCAACCCCATGCAACCAAAGACATAGGACAATTAAACGGTCCAAAAGAAACAAGAGATGGGGCTGGAGAGATGACTCATCAGATAGGAGCACCCAGGTTTAGTTCTCAGCACCCACATGACAGCTCATAGCTGTATGTAACTCCAGGGGATCCTATATCTTTTCCTGGCTTTCCTGGGTATGTAGCACATAGACACACATGTGGGCAAAACACTCATAAACCAAAAATAGTAAACCTTTTTGAACCAAACATGTGATATATTTTTATAAAAGCATTTTTACTGAGTCAGTGGTTAAGATTCAGGTTGCAAAGAGCTACAACATGGCTGTCGTGAAACACAGTCTTACTAATCAAGGAAGTCACCCCATGGCCACTGCCAGTGACATAACCCAGACCACTGAGAAGACAAGAAGACACTTCCTAGCAAGAGATGTTGCCTGGGGCTAGACCCTGACAGGTGCCAGGGGAGGAGCCATACGCTTTTGGTAATTCTCTGGAAACAAAAACAGAAGAAAGAGAAGACAAGAGTCATGAAGAACTTCAGGGAGTTCCATTGTCTGTGCATGTGTGCATCGTATGTGTGTGTGTGTATGTGTGTGTGTTTGCATGTGGGATGCAGATGTGCATGTAGGTATATGTGCACATGTGAGTAAGAGCCAAAGGATTGCCTTACATGTCCACTTTTTTCTTTAGCTTTTTATTAATTAAATCAATGTTCGACCGTTCTACACAGGTTTATAATGCGATCAGTTTACTTTCAACTATAGCTTTCTTGACTCCATCCCACCTAACTAACCTCCCCCTACCCCCACAACTTCCTTTCTCATCCTCATATTGTCTTATTTTATTTAATGACCCAGCCGTTAATCCTTATGAACACTGGTGTGGAGCTGGCTCCTGGAGCCCGGCACATTGCTTGTCTGCTTGCTTGCTTTTATTTTATTGTTTAAAGATAGAGTTTCTCACTTGCCAAATAGTCCAGGCTGGATGGTCAGCCAGTCCCAGGAAGCAGTCTGTGTCTGCCTCCATCCAGCTGAGAATACAAGTACACACCACCACACTTGGTCCTTTCACATGGATCTGAGGGTAGAGCTCTGGTCTTCATGGTGGCAAGAACTACACTTCATCAACTGTATCATGGCAACAGTCCAGTACACACAAACCCCCTTCCTCCTCTCAGAAAGACTCCAGGTGATCCCTTCCTCATTAGAGTTCTTATTCTTATGAGTTTTTTTTTCTGAATCGATGTATTATAACATGTGTATGCCCGATGCCCTTAGAGGTCAGTAGCGGGCATTGGATCCACTTGAACTGGAATTATGATAGTTGTGAGCCACCACGTTAGCACTGGGAACTGAACCCTGGTTGTCTCTCGGAGCAGCCTCTCTCCCGCCGGCACTATTGACTGTTAGTGACCCATTACTCTCCCAGAATCCCTCAGCTCTAGCCTGAAGACCTATGATGGAAAACGTGAAGAATAAATAAAAGCAAACAGTAGAGGCTCACCGTGCAGAGGGCATAAGTGCATTCAAATTGGTGTCTAGGAGTTTATATGTTTTGGTTAGAATGGCAGCCTCTCCATTGTTTGTGCAATTTTATACTTATTTCTGTGACTATATACTCCGACAATGCCTGCGGACTCAAATAGTCTCTCTTTAGTTGAATTATTAAATCTTGGGTTTCTCATTCATCGGGCCATAAATAATGGTGGAAATCGCAAACCTGATCAGACATGTCAAGATGAAAGTTAACCCTGACCAGATTACGATGAAATGGTGGCAGCCTTTCAGCTAGCACTTGGATGAGTTCTCTCTTTCCTACCATCCTCGGGATGCAAGGACCAGAGGGTGTTCTGCATGCGAGGGGTTTCCCGTCTGTTCAATATGAGGTTGGGGGTGGGCGAAAAGGGGAGGAAGGGAGAAGGCGTGAGCGGGAAATTCAACATTTCGGTTGCGTGCACACACACACAAATCTAAGCTGACCTGCTTAATAATTGTAGATGCTTTTCCGCTGCTATGTTTACTAAGCCCTGTCCTTACCAATAGACGGGGAATGTGAGATGTGAGCTGGAACCTGCCTTCAAACAGTGCTGTGTCCTGTGCTGCTTCCTGTCACCCCGCCCCCATCAACCTGCCTCTCAGCAAGTCCTTGATCTCTCTTCACATTGCTGCCATCTGACGACCTCGTCATCGTGGGGTAGTTGTGTACCACACAGTCCCTCAGGACTCCCTGCTTGCCAGTTTAACTGTAAGAATTATGTTGCTCGGCAACAATGCATTTGAATCTAGAGACAATGGTTCTCATGGTGAGAACACTTCTTTTCTCCTGGACCCACTTTCATGACTGGTCTGTTGGGGAGATTCCTTCCTTTTCTTGGCTGTCGGGAGTGAGTCTCCAAATCCTCTAAGGGTGAGAGAAAAGGGAGAGGGGTTTCCCTGTATGCTTCCCTGAGTCCAGTCCCAGCCATTCCCCACACAGCCGCAACTGTCAGTTCCCTTCTCTGTAGCTGTCCTAAGACAATCACAGAGATGAATTCCCTAAGCGCAGATGCCAACACTGACCAAAATGACTGGGCTGCCAACCGATGGATCCCAATAGGCTCAATTTTGCCTCATCCCTTCCCTGTGCCCCTGAGGGCTGCTATCTACTTACAATAATGCAGATTCCATGTATGTATACTGTATGCTTGTAAGATCGAAGTGTACCTTGCTTACAGAAAGCCTGCATTTTATACTTCTGTCTCAGTAAGTAAACACGCCAAGGTTTGCGCTCTGAATGGCTGCTGTCAACCTGTTGTCTAGGCCATAATTTTTTTTATTTTTTTATTTTCTTTCATATTTTCATTTTCCTGTTTCTGGGATAAGTACCCACTGTGTGCCTTGAACTCTTGGCATCTCCTATGCCTCAGTTTCCCAAATGCTAAAATTACATGTGTGTGATACCACACTGCATCTGGGATATACTTCCTTTTCAATAACATTTTCAACAAGGTGAGGAGCCCCAGATATTTACTTCCTTATTTCATTGTCCTTCCAAATACTGAATTCAAATGAGTGGAATGTCTGAGTAGGGTAGAGGGAGAGCTAACACTTAAAGTCTGGGCTGGGGGAAGACTACCCCATGCATCTCTCCTGTCCTCACAGTCGTTTGGGGTTCTATGCAGGAATCCCATGATTTCAGGGAGTAAAGGCTAAGAGCACATCCGTATTTTATGCAATCCCTGTGCTGTAAACCCCTACTACATCTTTATCCAAAAACTGCAGCACAGACACGGGGCTGGGCCGGAACCAGCACCGGGGCAAGCCAGGTGGATGCGTTCAGGGAACGGAGTAGAACACGGTGTCCTTGTGCCCACGGGCCAGGCTGGGCTGTGACAAGCAGTGCTGTCACCCTGTTTGGCCCAGAGATAAGAGCGGCCAAGAAGCTGCTACAAATGCCCCCGTCCCCTTGTCCTACATTGTCTCAAAGCCTCTGCTAATTATAGAGGCTTGAGAGCAGCGGCGAGAGTGATTAAGTGCGGAAATGGCCTAAATGTGAATCCTCTCTCAAGCCACAGCGAGCCATCCCGCCCTCTTCCCGCAGTGTCCACACTATCCTGGACTCTAGTGAGGTCCTGGGACCGCAGAGAAGTCACAGGCCTCCAGCCACTCACTGTACGAATAGGAATGACTCAGTAATGAAGTCTTTAAACACCGAAGATGTCAATTTCAAAGTGTCTCGCGCCCTCTGTAAAGATTCACCCCAAACTTGAGCAAGAAGAATCAGGGGAAACCACATCACGGGAGCCAGCACTACCATCTCTTAATTACTCTTCTGTGAAAGGGACCAAGTGTCACTGCTTCAAGACAAACCCAGGGTGCACTGTAAGAAGCCAAACAGCAGCCTGCGGTTTTGCCAGACATAGCCTGCCAGCCTCTCCTGTGAGCCCCAGCCCAGGGCATACAGTGCCTTCTATCAGAAATGGGTTTTCTTCAAGGACAATAACATGCCAAGGCCCATCAGCATTCAGCACACTTCAACAAGCCATGTTCTTGGTCTGTTCGTATCTCTCCAGGGGTCACCCATGTGTACACAGTCATTTGGGTAAGTACAGCCAATGGTGTAAGGAAGTACAACTTGATTCTGTTTACCTATCACTCGTGAAGAGGATCCATGAAAACCACAAGGGAGGCATTGTGCCCTGTGTACTGCAGCCCTTGGCGTCTCTACACTGACACATGAGAGATACAAAACTGGGAGAGATCATTCAAGCATGATAAAAAACGCTCCTCCAAACACAGCAATGGGATATTAGCATTCTGTCCTGAGATAAACAGGATCGTTGGAGAGTAAAACAAGCCCCAAAACATATAAGAAAATACTCAGGAAGTCTTATGGACAAGGTATCAGGCCAGAAAAGAATGATGGTTCTTGGCCTACTGTTCCATCTACCCTATTTAATTACTTCTAAATAAGTTTTTAAAATAAAGTACTATATGCAGGCTGTTTGACTGGTGGGAGCCTTTTACATGACAGGGTATGGCATATATATGTATATACATGTGTATGTGTGTGTAAATATACAAATTTCATTCTAATTGAATTCCTTAGATACTAAAGAGGGGGGATTTGATTTGAGAACATGGACTATGTTTAGGAAAGACTGGATATACGCATGTATATTCTACTCAATACAAATTCCATAATCAAGAAAACCCTTATGCCTGTCTTTGAACATCTGGGACCAGTGCATCACAGTTCTGAAGTCCTTTAAGGCTACAGATTGCCTTGCTTCCCAGCTACAAACCTTACTCCGTTGCTATGGAGGCTTCATTTGCCCCATAACTGGTGTGAGTGTGGAATGTCCTACCCCTTCCCCACACACCATTCCTCCTCCCTCTCCATTCAGAAGGGATAAAGCCTCCCAGAAGAGTCAACAAAGCATGGCATATCAAGTTGATGCAGGACCAAGATCCTGCCCCTTGCATCAAGGCTGGGCAAGACAACCCACCATAGGGAGTAGGCTCCAAAGAGCCAGCTCTTGCATCAGACACAGGTACTGGTCCCACTGCTAGGGGCTCCACAAAAGACCAAGCTACACAGCTGTCACCCACATGCAGAGGGCCTAGGTCCGTACCATGCTGACTCCCTAGCTGTATGTGCAGAGTCCGTGAGCTTCCACAAGCTCAGGTCAGCTGTCTCCATGGGTTTCCCCAGCGTGGTCTTGTGGTGTTGATCCCACTTGTTCATATAATCAATCCCTCCTCGTTCTTTTCAACTGGACTGCCGGAGCCCAATCCGTGCTTAGCTGTGGATCTCTGCGTCTGCTTCCATCAGTTACGGGATGGAGGGTCTGTGATGACCATTAGGGTGGTCACCAATCTGATCACAGGGAAGGTCAGTTCGGCACTCTCTCCTCCGAAATGAAAAGAGCCCGCTTTTTCTCTTTATGCCATAGGAAAGTTTTATTTGTTGTTTTGTTTCATTTTGTTTCCCCAGTGACTAAACCTTTAGCATGTGGCTCAGTGTATGTCCTCAGCTTTTGTACAGGCCAAACAACGCTGAAGCAAAGACCTGTTACCAGAAAAAATGTTAGCCATAGGTAGAAATCTGCTTGGAACCTCGAGGGGTCAAATGCAGGGGAATATGGAGACGTGGCTGCTAGCTCTGCTGTCTTAATGGGATTTCCTAAGGAAAACTTAACCTGAGGGAGGTGTGGCAGCTTGACATGGAGGTCTTTGGTGGAAGCGATGGTGATGAGGTGAGACAGGAGGTGCTTTTAAGTGGGGCGGAAGGACATGGTGACACAGAACCAAAGGCAGTCACTTTGAAGAGTCCAGCATTCTGCTCTGTCATTGAACTAGACAGGAAGGTTGATGAGTATGCCCCCTCTCGGGGGACGCTTTCTCTGTAGTCCTCTTGACAGCATCCAGGAGAACAGCCACCCTGCCTGGCTGCACTGTGAGGGCCCTGCAGCTGCTCCTGGGGTGGGGGCTTCCCCTCGCTGTCTTTCAGTCTGGCTTCTGTCCTTGGGTAACCTCCCTTTCCGGCTGTCCTGTTGTCTTCCTTCTGGGATCTCCTGCCCTTATGTAACCCCTACTGTCTGAATTTCAAAATGAAACATCTTATACCTGATATGCCATAACCCTTAACCTGCTACTACCCCTTCTTTTAAAAAATAATAAAGACTCGGCAAAGTCAACAAAGATAAGACAGCAAATGATGAATCACACTGCACTTGAAGTTTTGTGGGCTTTTGTGAGAAATAAAATTCAAAAGCTATGGTAAAACACAAAAAAATTTAAAGACATCTAGGTTCCTCCGTATGGCCTTTCAAACACAAAATTTTGGGGGATGATTGGTTATAACTCTCCCAAATAATGGTACTAAAAGCTCGAGTCTTAAAAAATTAGACATTAGGGAATGCTCAAAGGTATTTCTTAAGCTTTGTTTTTGGTGGGGGAGGGTTCTTTAATCATGTATAAACGTGTTTGTCTGTGAGAGGGTGTGTGGACATAGTGCATCTTTAATCATGTGTATACCCGTGTGTCTGTGAGAGGGTGTGTGGACACAGTGCATCTTTAACCATGTGTATACATGTGCATCTGTGAGAGGGTGTGTGGACACAGTGCATCTTTAACCATGTGTACACATGTGCGTCTGTGAGAGGGTGTGTGGACACAGTGCGTCTACCCACACTGTCCAGAAGAGGGCAGCAGACAGGCCTGGAACTGGAGTTACAGGTGTTTGGGAGTCACCTGATAGAATGCTGGAATTCTGCTCATTTGCAAGAACAGCTAGGGCTCTCAATGGCTGAGCTCTCTCTCCAGCCCCTGTGGTAGGTTATTTTGTAAACTGGATTTACTTGAGGACTATTCAAGTTCTCTGTGCAGATTTAGCAACAGAGTGTTAGTGTACAAAGAAAAACACCTTTCCTAAAGAGCAATTATATTATTGATGCATTAATATAAATTACAGCACAAGAAAAACAGCCCTGGTTTCACCCTGTACTTATTATTTTTTTAAATTTGCTTTATTTCATCGATGAAGACATCATCAAAGACATTATTTCATGAAGGCGGTATGTATCTTCTCAGGTAAGATCAAGCAGTGAGGTCCCTACAGACACAGACACAACTTAACTTGTACCTGGTAGATGCACTATTCTGCTACTTCTGCATTTATATGATGAAGGTGAAAATTAACATAAAGCAAACTTTAAGAGAACAGCTGATTACATCTTAATTGCCTGGTCTTATAAAGTAAAAGCTGAGAGCACTCCTTATTACTCTTAGAAATTACTGGCCCTGGTATTCTAGACATGAAGAACTAAAGCAGGTTAAAGAGCTGTTTCAAAGTAACTGAACTTGGATTTTCATCTAGGTCTGCTGTGGTGCACGATTTGTGGGGTGCTTATGTTACACCCTGGGCTAATGCATTCAGAGCTTCAGAAGAGAGTGGAGAGAGGGGGTGGAGGGAAACGGGAGAGGGTGCAAAGGGTGAAGACAGAGAGGGAATAGGAACGAGAGGAGGAGGGTAGCTGACTTCCATGAGAATGTAAATTAAAAGCAAAATGTAATACACTTAATGTTCGGTTTGCAGATTCAAGAGCATTTGAGTTGCAGGACATGGCTTCCCTAGGGTGGATGTCGAGAATGTGGATTTGCGCATGTGTTTGTTCTGAAAGTTAAAGTGGCTACCATGGTGACTCATGGGAAATGATGAAGTGATTTGAATTAAAGAAGTCATTAGACATGAGAGTCATTTTGATTAAGTGAAACAGATCAACTATGTACACGAAGAATAACCATCTCAAAATTTAGGGAATAAAAACTTCCTGTACTGTCATGGAGGAGGTTAGCATAGGCACATAAAGGGAAACAGCTTCGAGAACAGTCTATCAAACATAGACCAAAAAACCAGGGAGAGGGGGAAGGTGGGCATGAAGATGGGCAGAGGGTGTCCCTGGCTGTCTTTTGTAAAGACTCAGATGCTGCAATTGGAAGGATGAGACAAGAATAAGAAGTAGAAATTTAATTGTTAATGAAGGAAGTTCCCTTGTGAATAAAAGTCAAAATATTGCTCATTCGCTTCTTCCTGCTATTGTGGGAATCTATTTAACCACGAATTCCTTATTCCTCACGGGCTGAATTCTGCATCACAAAATCCACATGTCGAAGTGCCCCAGAATGTGTGACAATTTTGCAACTGCAAGTAGCTAAATTAGAATGAGGTCTCACAGAAGCGGGCAGGCCCCTTCACAACTGTAAAATAAGGGGTCTGGACTCTGATGAGCACCCAGCGAGTCAGATGCTAAGAACCCCTCATGACTGTTCTCAAAAGGCCAGCTGCTGCCAGAGAGAGACACAGAATGGACCCTCTCTGCCTCAGAAAGAGCCAAACCCCAGCTTCTTGACCTTGGACCTTCAGCTCCAGAATGAGAAATAACACCTGTCTGTTGTTCCTGCAACTCAGTGTGTGGAACTTTGTGATGGCAGGAAGTGAATAAATAAATAAATAGATAAAGCCTTCCAGGGGTGCTTCCCATCTGATTATCTATTTGTACTGAGTCATGGTGTCAAGGTATGACCTCCACACCCTTCACATTTGAAAACAAAGTCAAAGAATAAGTCACACGTTTCACGCTAGCAAAGCCAAAGGATCCAATAACAGCTTAGGGACTGAATTTTGAAAAAGGCAAGCCTCTGAAATCTACCTACCAGGTGCTGTGCAGCTTATAGCTGGGCACACTGCTTCATTTGCTGATGTTGTGGAATTTCACTCACACGCTCGTGCAAAATGCTAGCGCAAAATGGACAGGAGGGTCATAAGAATGGAGGAATAGCCGGGAGGAACCTAAACAAGATTCCACAAAATTAAAGACAGGATATAGGAAAAAAATACCACAGGGATCTAAGAAAAAAGTGTGCAGAAAGGACCTCAAATTGTCCTGAGTGGGAATGTGCACATCTGAAAATGTTTAAGTTAAAATATGTGATGGCTTCATGAACCAACTGACGTACGTGCACAGCGCACACACATTTCTTCACATGGAGGTTACTGTGCTTACACAGTGTTTCCCCAAGCCAAACCAATGAAGTGAACTCAGCTTACAGCCCATCTACATAATGATTCACATAAGAGGTGAGAAGGATTGAGATTTGTGTTTGTTTTACTCTGCTGAAAATAATTAGAATTATGATACTGAACATAAAACGTTAAAAAAGGAAAAGCTGACTTCATCCCTCTTTAACGCAGACTTTGGTGAGAATGGGTTCCAATCAACACAATGTTTTGTTACCTATGCTTGACTGAAATGTGAATGAAACGTCTGGATTTATTACACAGATAATGTAAGGGCAAGCATTTTTTCAAGTACTGGTATCCTGTGGATAACTGAAGAGAGGAAGGTAGACTACTGGATACTGTGTTTGGATATAAACATTCAATACAATCAAACAATCTGTTTAACTTAAAATTTCATTCTTTTCTCAAGAAACAAATCTAAATTAATTTTGCATTATGCCAATTTGGCACAGTTTGAAGAAATCCAAAAACCACCTGACTTTTGTCTATTTATGGGATTACTGCTAAAGAAATCTAGACTGTGTCATTCCTAATACCAACTTCTAGGGTCATAACAGTATTAAATAAGAATGTATGTCAAAAACTGAACTATTTTATCTAAGTAGGTAAAATCTTTGTCATAATCCTCAAGAAAGAAATATACAGCCAATGTACTTAATATACATATATTTAATATATATTAAGTACATATGCAGTATTACTTAATACCATTTTCTATGTTGGCCATGTCTCCTGGGCTGTTTTACACAGTGTCTACTGATCATGCATGTAAGGCTGGGCATTTGTCCATTTACTTGTACCTCCGTAACCCGAATGGTAGTGGCAGTTCTGAGAGGGACTTGGACAAACTGAGTTTCTGGGAAGAGGAGAATATTTCTAGAGCCAGCAAACTGGGAGGAACATTTCCAAAGTCAGCTACATGGAGTCCCATCTGTCTTCGCTGGAGAGCTGTTCCTCCAGAATGGCTGTGTCTGCTCCTATCTTCCTCATAATGGGGGCCAGGGATGATTAGGGACACCTGAATCAGTCTGTGCTTACGGTCAGCACTGTACCGCACCACCATGGTAACTGACACTAGCGGGATTCGGTTTCCGATAAACGTATACACGGAACTGAAAGCAACCCAATGTCAGCAATGGTGAGATGTGACTCAGATCCAGGAGCCTGGCCTATTCTCAAAATCTGGTTACGGGAAAGAGGAAACTGAAGGCAAAGTGTGTCAGATCAGAATCGCAGAGTCAATACTGAAACCCTTGTTTCCTTATTTTTAAGGAAAAAAATATTTATTTTTGCGTGTGCACAGATGTGCACAGGTGCACATGAACAAATGTACGTGACTGCGGAGGCCAAAGGTCAACTCAAATGTCTTCCCCAGTTGCTCTTCACCATATTTTTTGGCGCAAGGTCTCTCCTTAAACTTGAAGCTTGTGAACTGGCTACGCTGGGTGAGCAGCAGACTCCAGGGATCCTCCTGCCTGTGCCTCACCAGCACTGGGTTTACAGGCTCTGAGGTTGGGGCTCCACACTGAGGTCATCACTGTTGTCTAGCCAGCACTCTGCTGATGGCACCGTCTTCTCAGCCCCCCACCACCGCTTTCTCACACGCCCTGCTGTCTCTGAATTTTACTATTGCCAAGGTGATACCAGGGAGAAAGGCTTTGGAGACGTGCGCACGGCAGGAAGCTGTCCTTGTTACAAACTCATAGTGTTTTCCAATAGATACCAATCTGAAAACGGGGAGGGTTGCTGGAGGTGTCGCCTCAGGCCCTGGGAGCTGTGGGTTGTTCTTCTCCACCTCAAGCCTGCATCTGAAACTGTTAGCTCACGCCTGACCTCTGTTTCCTTCAGCCAGTTCACACCCTCTGCCTACTTCCCAAATTCTCTCTCCCTGTCTCTCTCCCGCAATTTTAATTTGATGATTTGATAAGTTGGGGAAAAGCAGGCTGGATTCGCTTTTATTCACTATATAGAGAGTCACTGTATATATTCACTATATATAGTTCACCGTAGAGTTAAAACTCAAGTTTGAAGCAAATGACTGGTTGGCAGGAGGATTTCTGAACATTCGGATGTAGTTTACTCTATTTCCATGAATAGCGGTCCCGGGAGAGGCTAGGACCTGGCTGGGAAGGATTTTAGCTCCGCGGAAGGACCAGTGATCTGCGTGTGTTAATGCTGCCATCATTCTATCGGTTTTCAAAATTTTCTACTCAAATCTCACATTTTAATTCTCGCAAAATAATCATGATATCTTCAGTAGAGGAAAGCCCAACCCCTAAACTAAATGACACAATGACTATCTAATAGAAGGGAAGGTCACTTTCTGTCTTGTCCGCTGCCAGTGCTCTGCTTTTAGGGCACCGTTTCTGCAGTCGATTTTGACTGACGATTACAAATCCTTAGCCAGCCTGATCTTGGAGGAGGCTCGCTGACTGACAAGAGTCAGATCTAACTGATTTTAAGATGGGTGGAAATGGATACACACAAAGCCTACCCCCACAGGCCAGAGAACTGGCGCGAAAGACCCCGTGGCTCTCGCTCTCTGTGCAGCCTCTTTGACGTCTCTGAAACCCACCGCATCCAGCAGCCAGCCACAGCAGGATGTGGTCACCTTGGCACCAGAGAACATTCCGTGACTGTCCTTTCGTATATATTACTGCCGAGACAGATTCGTGATGCTGGACCCATATAATTTGGCTTATTTCTCCCTGCTGAGAATCCTGTCTCATTTAATTTGTTTTCTTGCTCCAAGTCCAGCGGGACATATCTTTAAAATTTAAATATAAATGTATTCCTATAGTTCAAATTATCAATGGATGAACTGGGGTTTTTCATAAACAACATAGTTGTTGACCACAAAACTCAGACCATTCTAGTAGTTTCTCTATGGCCTTCTGTGTCAATGGTTGATTGTTGTTCTAACAATTTCTTTACTATCACTCTAATAAACAAAAAATATTTAATGAAACACACCTTTACCTAAAGTCTAAATATGCTATTTCCATATTTGTGCATTTGGGTGATTAAATTAGTGTAATTTCATGGAAAATATGAGACAGGCTTACTTGTCTGTAGATTCTAATATCAGCCCTCATTAGTGAGTCCTCTCTGAATCTGGGAGCACTAAAGGCAGCGGGGGGGGGGGGGGGGGGACAAGCGTCTCAGGTAAAGAGATATTTTGGAGAATTTACATTTCAAATTCTCCGGCACTTGGGAAATGTTGATCCTAGTGGATGTCCGTGTGATAAGGGTTGATTAAAGATCTAATTTCCATTTTGCCACCAAGGACTTCACACAAATGCAAAACAGAATTAATACTATTTTATAGCAGTGCTTAGAATTTAAATTAGACTATCTGAAAAAGTCCCAGTAGTATCTGGTACACACAGTGCCCAATAAATAGCAGTTATTGTCTGGTTTCCCTTGATTTATGTGATATGTATATTTGGAACACTTCTTTTCTGTTTTTTTATGTATGTTTATATAGATGCATGTGTATAAGGGCACCTACATACAGGAGCCCACAAAGGCCAAAGGAGGGTATCAGATCGCTTGGAACTAGAGCCACCTGAGATAGGAGCTGGGAGGGAACTCTGGTTTTTCTAAGAACAGTGAGCAGTCTCTCCAATGGCCCTAGAATGGCTTTCATGGTGGGCATGATTGTTGAGCTCCACCTCACACACCCAAGCTGAATGTCCTTCAGTGCGTACACACATACACGGCTTGACTCCTATCCTGTCTACTGTTAACTTTTATATGTCTCTGTTTGAGTTAGTGATTACATAGAACATAGACTGCTACCTAAAGTCACATATCAGCTTACAGTGACTGAAACAGGAGATATGCAACAGATGGGCCTATGTCACTTCACCTGATGCGGAGAACAATCGTCTTCCCAGGACACCTATTGTGATGGACGTCTGACATGCTTTGAATCTATTGAATGCCTCTTACTTAACATTGGCTTTGTGACAAGCAGTTCATGTGAAGACACTGACTGATCTACAAAATATCTTATGTAAATAACAGAGCTTCAATTTAAAGTGTCAGAGTTTTATATGGAACTTCAGCTAGGAACATTGATTTATAATCCTCCTTCTCATACATTGAGAGGAATAATTTCATTTTGAACTTCATTTTTGATATGAGGGAGTATGTTGTACAGTACTAACATATGGCTTTCTTAAGTCTACATACTTCCACAGGGCATCTAAATTCAGGCTGTTCCCTCAAGTAGCCTTTCAGGGTCATTGAGTTAATTTATTAGTTCTAGCCCTCAAATCTTTACTTTTATTCAAACTCCTGTCTGTATAATTCAAAAACAAGAATCTCTGTTCTCTCTCTCTCTCTCTCTCTCTCTCTCTCTCTCTCTCTCTCTCTCTCTGCCTGTTACAGTCCCCTTTACCATCAGCTGTCTCTTACCTGCTCCAAGCATCAACTAAGACAGCTCCCAGAGTATAATCTCTTTATTTTCCAGCAAAAGCTCACTGCTAAAGGGTTTTGTATGATTTATGATTATATGTCTAACAACATACAAAAATATTCTTTTGGCTCAAGACAACAAGTCACCTTTGCAAGAGCGATCATTGGAATATTTAGGTAGACATAAATGCATACAAAATAAGGCCTTTGTCTTCTTCATCTGTTTGTAGACCAGGGCAATCCTGGTGCTTCAGAGGCCTGAGACAAACAGGATTCAGCTCCTAGACTTCCTGCCCTTCCAGTGTGTGCCTCTCCCTGTGTGTGCCAGCTGTAGAATAGATGCAGGTGAAGCGGGTGGTTATTCACAGTCATGAGTATCTAGGACAGGCCATGCAGAGCAAGGCCACCTGGGATACCTACCAGTGTCCTCATGAAGGACAGCTGCCACCTCAACAGCTCAGCCTCGACAGAGTGGACAGGAAAACTACAATTCTTCTCATTGAGGATGTGTCAGGGTACAGACTCACCATTCCTGCTTGAGTCCACATTAGCATTACCCATCATTCCGGACATATGCAGAGTCATTAAATTGTTCATTCAATTAAGAAGTCAAATCTTATGGTTATCATTTCACTAGAGAAATGTTAATATGAAGTTAGGTTTGAAGAGTCAGTGAGTTATAGCTTTCTAAGGTGATAACCACTCAAACTTAAGTGAATACATCATCACACTTAGAGTAAGTGAGAGATGCTACTGAGCCAATGGGGGAACACTATAGAGCGCTGAACCTTAATAGGATAAAAGGTACTGCCTTTTACACAATTCCATCATTCTAAGTTACCTAGAAAATGTCTCCACTCATTCACACCCTCTCCGCAGAGGGTATCTGAAAGGCCGTGGTTATAATCTCTCTTGCACGTTCCTCTGCTCAAGAGATCCCACTGGCTGCAGAAGTGCACACTGGTTGGAGGAGGGGGAGTCAGGGAAGTGCAATAGGGAAACCGCCCTTCTTAGTTCCCCATCGTGTTCTTATCCATGTGCGCATACCACCTGGGAAGGAGAAGAGAAGTCTGAAGACCACACAAACATTTGCTCATCACTGGTCACCAACTGAAACGAAGGTACACACTTGCCAATTTCAATAGCCATGTGCATTGTTGTACGAAAGGAACTGTGTTCCATGCACGGCAGACTCAAACTATGCAAGAAGAGTGCACACTGCTGCTTCTGGCGTCCCTAGGAACAGTCATGTTGTGTGTAGAGCAGAAAAATTTGCTTCAAAGAGTCATTACCTCACTCTGGAGGTCATTACAAAGTAGTTCATTTTCTTGACTTTTAATTTTACTCTGTGAGAGTAATATTGAGAGTTGTGGGCTGCATAATTTTATGAGCATAGAAGAACACTTTAAATTATCAATTTTCCCACCGACTGCAAATTCTTTCACTATTTAACTCAATTTACTTAGAAAAGTAGACGTGTTGGCTACACCCTGCGATGAGGCCTGTTGTGTAACACATTTCAGTACTTTCAGTCAGGGAAGGGTCAGAAGTATCAGCTTCCTAGTTGGACAAAGACAACTGAGGTCAAGAATTGGACTGCAGTCGGTTTGAAAGCACACATAGGGAGGGGCACACCCACTGTGATGCTGCCTGCTTGAGGACCTGCTTCATGTGTCAGGTCAATAAAAGGGTGCAGCTATACTCCAAACTGAACCACATTGCCAGGGGTGTAGGAAAGCAAACACATGAGATAGAGATTTCAAGCAGAATCACAGGAAGAGCATCATCAAATACGGACAAAATACTGGAGAGGAAGAAAGGCTCTGGGGAACCAATACAATTTTCTTTTCATTTTTTTTCCAAACTGGGTTATCACACTAAAAATGTTTAATGAGTGACCAACCTCTGCTGAGGGCAAAAATGAAAATAATTTTGCCTTTGGGCACAAATGCATAAAACAAAATGTTTTAGTGGACAATATTTTCCAGAATTTGGGAGACCTTGTCTCATCATCTGCTGCGGGAGCTTCTTCTGCTCCTTCAGCCAATAGCCGCTGAGATACCAGCCCATTGGGGCATGGTCTCTCTCTCTTTAAAAACGCAACAGCTGTCCTCCACTCTCTCTCTCTGGCTTCCGGCTCCGCTTCTGGCTCCTAGACTCCTTTCCTGTTTGCGCAGAGGGGCTGTTGTCTGGGACGGTAATCTGTAAGTTTTTTCCTCTTTGAATAAATAACCATTCTATTAATCATAATTCCAAACTGGTGTAGGATTGTTTGTGACTTACGCCTTCAATCATCATCATCATCATTATTCCACTAAGAATTTATATTTGGAAGTGTATTTGTAGGGGTGCAAGGACTTGCCGGTTTATTTTTCCAGCTACCAGTAGTGGAGATATATAAGAGAGAGCAAAGAGATACATGGAGAGTGGGGAAGAGACAGACAGACAGACAGACAGACAGACAGACACAGACAGGGCAGTTACTGGAGCTGGAACTGCAAATGCAGAAATTTGTCAAAAGAAAAAGCCATGGGGAATGGGATTGTTACCCGGTGATTCCAGTGGTGGCAATGAACACATCTAGATGAAAGGCAAGCTGTGGAATTATAAACACACTATTGTGCACACCTTTAAGCCCACCGCCAGGGAAGCAAACAGATTTCTCTGAGTTTGAGGCTAAGCAGGGTTGCATACCAACTTCAGGTCAAGCCAGGGCTACACAGTGCAACTCTGTTTCAAAAAGGCAAAAGAGCAACAAAAGAAGCCAAACACAAAACCACCATTGGGATGTGCTTAACCTGCAGCACAAGGGAAGTCTCCTGCTCCAGCCTTCTACAGCAGGAGGATCCAGTCAGGTGGTAAAGACACCAGCCACTGCTTTCCCTTGGCTCTCCCTCTAGAAGGGGCAACGATCATTACTCTAATGGTAAACAAATCTATTTTTTCTGTCTCCCAGACAATAAAGATTGCTTATTTCACTCTATCCTTATATTTTCTGGGATGTGTGTTCTGTGTAATACACGAACAAGTAGCTAAGCAAGGCGGAGCCCATCAGCAATCGCCTGACTAGGTTGAATATACCTTCACACTATAGCCTTGTGCCTCACAGGAACTCCCTGGTATCAGACCTTCATCCCAAACAAGTCATTATCGTATTTATTTCTGCATCTTTCATTTGTTTTCTCCCAACCCCCAGAACTGTTTTCAATTGAGATGTAAATTAAGCTTTAAATCCAGTCACTTTCGTTTTGTAACTGAAACACAAGATCAATCCCAGGCGAAACAATGTCATCCAGAGAAACAAGATAACACTTAAAATGGAAGGAAGGCAACAACAGTGCTCCCTCACACAGACCAGGCAATGCTGGAGTAAGTGGCTGTGCCAGGATGGATCTGACTGGGTCTGTGTGACGCTCTCTGGTCTACTGAATTTTAGATTTCTGCATTTCAACCTAAACTGTCCATCAAACGGTGTTTTCTCCTAACATGTTTTCTGCTAGCAAATGAATTCAAGCACATGGATGTTCATCAAAGACAGAGAGAAAATCAGGATTTCCCCCAACATAGTTCAGGATCTTCACATTATATCCCATAACCCCTTCGGGTATGCGAAAGAAAACTGAATTTACTTTGTTAGGCATCTGTTATTGGTGATAAATGATTTGATTAGACTCTGTGTGTAGCAGGGCTTGCCTGGTATTTTTGGCTGCTCCATTTCAGAACGTCATGCTCACGTTTGGAAAGTTTCCTAGATCTCCAAGTCCTTGGTTGTTGCAACTGGAAATGAAAGGATGGATACTTTCTCTCCCTGCCCTGCTCCAGAAATCGGGAAATACACATATGGGGAAGGTCCCCATTTCACACCACACTGGGGCATGTAACTTTGATGGAGGTCCTACTGCGAATCAGAGTCGGGACATGGGCATTTGATGTAGGTCTTTCAACCCAAACACTTGCTTTCTGCTACAGTGAAGTTGCATCTGCCGAGTGGATAGTGCATGAAGTCTATGCTGTTAAGCTCACCATGACAGCTACAGATCTGGCTCTGGGGTGCCTCAGTCAACTTAAAATCTCAAAACAAGAATACCGCTGGTGCAGGCAACCTAAAAAGCATTGGATGTAAGGAAAGAAACTAAGTCACAAGCCCTCACTTTAATAATCTTACAATATGTCCCCTACAGAAGATTTAAAATATTTTTAAACGTACAAAAGACTAGCCATCCTTTTCTTGAAAGATATGTAGGCCAAGTTCCATGGCAGTTCAAAGAAAGAAGACGTTCTTACTATTTTTGGAAATCAGATGAGAAATTGTAGCTCTACCCTGAATAAAAGGTTTCAAGACATTCTATTGTTGGGACATTTTCAATCATTTATTTCAACTAGCAATTTCACCATTATTCAACCATCTTCACCATTTTAGAAAGCCTCCAATTTTCAAACTGAAATTGTTTATCAATAAGCAACAGTTTGTCCTCTAAATTAATCAGAATTTATAATAGGTAGAGGCTCTGGGGAACAAAAATAAATTTCATAAGAAAGCAAATGGACCACAGTTATACCGACAATGGTATTTTAAGGCAAAATTTAACCAGTGTTAGAATCCAGAAGTAAGTGAAGCTGAGTCAATGGGACTAGTTCTTGTGGTCTCCATTTCAACATTTAATAAAGCAAATGAAATCTCTTCAGTCAAGTAGTTAAAAAAAAGTTTGAGTTATATTACCATTTAATCTTGTAGGCAAACTTCTGACCCTCCTCACAAATGAATTGAAGAGCAGCCATTTCTGCTATAAGAGCAGTCTCCCCAAACTGCTCTGATCCACAGATTTCACCCCCAACCTGTGGCTTCTGGGTGCCTACAAGTGGATAATATAACTGAGAAAGTTAATATTTGATTCTATTTGGTTTTAGTATAAATTAAGACTTAGATAGCCAGGTACGACTAATGCGTATTACAGATGCGAATGGCTGCTTTGGGAACCATGACTAACTTGGCCCAACAATATCTATCGAATGTCAGGTCTCATATCTTCTTTTCAAGCATCTGAATTTCAGATATAAATAAAATGGCTGTTTAATCAAGTCTTATCCTGTGGCTAAATTATTGCATAATTACAAGACAATGAATTTAATATTTTCTTCAGCATCTCATTCTGTGACACTTACACATACTCCTATAGATGAGAAATTTGTGGATGTATGTGGAACCTGCACCAGTGATTTGATGCCAGTCCCTCATCTGACAATTGTTATAAAATGTGATACTTTGGGCCAATATGGCAGGCACTAGCATTGCAGGGAGAAGACACAGGCAACACTGCTATCATTCCAATTGCCTTGTCAGTAACGTAACCCTCTTTGCATGAAGCTAACACATTTGGACATGACATCAGTCTTTAAGAGGCAACTCAGACGATTCCTGCTGGTGTGCATCTCGTATGCACTACAAGTATAGAAAAGGTCCCACGAATCTTATTTGCTTAAGAATGAAAAAAGTCTAGATTCTAGTAACTTCCTGAAAGACCATTTCAAATAACAGCATTTCTTGCATTATTTCCCTCTCATTCCAAATAAATTTACTTTTCTTGTTCATGAAATGCCAGGTTCTATAGCAGTTGATGATGTGCTACTAACAGTTATGTATTTACCTGTCTCCTCATCCACAAACATCAATAGGGAGAAGATTGCCTCTTGCATGTTGTCATGTCCCATGAATGAAAAGGGTGATGTCTTTTAGCATACATGGGATGATGTTGGCAGGACTGAATTATGCATCCCCCCCGTGCTGTCACTCCACACAGAGTCATCACTCCTCTCTTGTGCTCTCTAAAACCTAGCAGGAAGTGACTGTATTTACGAAGGAAATTCCGTGAGTTTTATAACTTCCTATCACGTGGAGAAACATTTAAGCCCCTTCAGAGTTTGCTTGCCAGCTTGTACAAAAAGGAAAAAAATATTAATAAATGAAAAACCTCAGGGTAGTTTGCAAGAATAGCAAAGAGCGTTCTCAGCATGACTTCTAAACATGGCTTCCTATCAGAACAGAAATGGAGGGAGATAAGAGAATGTTTGCTTTAACTATTGATTCTTTTTTCTTTCCCTCAGTAGGAAACATGCCTGGAAAAAAAAAAAACAAAAACAGATGGCTTTGAATAAACATGGGGCACAAAGGTCATCGGTTTAAATAAGAATATGCTAACGAGCCTACCTAGCTATGACGCCTGTGAACCACAACACCCAGCCTGGCATAAGAACCCTAACGGAACAGAAGTGGTACCCGAACCTTAGTAGTAAGTAACAGGTCCCCAATTGGACTTGGAATCTCCCAACAAGAGGATTATCCCTGGTACTGGAAACCAAGCCAACTCGTCTAGGCTAATGGAGCCATGGATCCTGGACGAGAACTTACAACACTACTTTATCAAAATAGCATAGTCCCCAGTTACATTACAAATACTTGTCCTCTTACCACAGGAAAGCGTAGTTCCTCACCATTCATCAGGCCAGCTTTTCTTTGCAACCAGCAGAGACCCTCGAGGAAAATCCCAGTCTATCACAATGTGGAGCCCGTCCCAAACAATACACATACAGAGTAACTCCCACACCTAAGGCTGAGGGATCATTTCAGAAGACAGCATGGGAAGAATGTAGGGGCCAGAGGAACAGAACAGGGGAGTTTGGTGTGAGACTGAGTCTCTTAGAGATGTCAGAGAAACTATACATATGATGTGAGAGAAATACAGGTATACATGTGTATATATGCACACACATACGTATATATAATTAAAGAGAAAGATGTCATGAACCTGAATGAGGTGGGAGAATACATGAGAGGGTTTGGAATAAAAAATGGAAAGGAGAAATAATATAATTATATTATTATAACTTCAAAAACTAAAAATATATGTAAAAAATTAAAAGAACATGTTAATAGGAGGAGTTTAGAGGGATTTTTGAGCAATCAGAAACTTGATTTTTATGTGGGAATCTAAAGTTCCACAAAACAATCCCCAATAAAATATTCAAATAATCCCCTAATTATATCAATTTATTATGTGCCAAGATATTTTAAAACTATTTTCCTTTAAGTTATACTGAATCCTAAAATAAAAACAATAACTATTCATTTCATTCTAATTTGGTGTAAAGGTTCAAAAACATGACTGAACTCTGTTGGGGGGGGGTCCTTCTTGCTCATGACTAAAAGAGAGTAAAAACAGTGAAACTCCCAGGCATGGTTAAAAGGCAGAAGGAAGGGTTGCAGGACAGAGAGACAGCAATGAGAACAGCTAAGGAAAGAGGGTCAGTGCTTGGCTCAAAATTCTGTGAGAAGTGAGCCACAGAGAACTAATTCTGAGATTCTGAATTAAGCTGAGATCCGAGACGACACATAGTGTCTTTGTGAGATATAGAATTTAATTTCAAAGGTCCCCCCTCCCTGGACTGGATTAGGAGTCAGAAGGGATAACAGAGGAACTCAGGGCATTAACCACACAGCATCCTGCACAGATCCAGCTTCACTGCAGGGAGGAGAGTCTAGTCAGATGGTGGAACACTCTGCTTATGATTGCACTGCACCATGTGCTGGAAGAAAAAATGAAACAGCACAGAAATGTCACACTGTGTAAAAGGCTTGCAGCGCTGTCTTTCGGCAGACAGTCTATGAAGGGTTTTCAAATCATCCCTTATTTCAGCCGCGGTTCTTTAATGCCTTCAATCCAAAGGCTTCCCCTGTATGCTATCAAAGATGCAAGCTGGCATTGCTAACCCACAAACAAAGCAGACAGTGAACCTGCAGGTCCAATGGGCTACCCTTCTACCTCCCTGGAAAAGGCCTGGCCTGCTGTGAGCCTCAGGCCAAGAAAGGTGATGGTCTGTCCCACAATAAACTGGAACATTTCAAGGATTGCTGCAGATCCAGGATGCCTGACCCAGATCTGCTGACCTGAAGAGCCTCCACCCAACAGCGAGCAGCCACAGCAGCTTCTGGGTGACTCTACAGGGATCCAGTGTTACATTTAATGACATTCTTTAGAGTCCCCTCTCCCTTCAGAAAACTGAGAGCTTTACATATTGACTAGCCTTTGAGGGAAGTGGACATGAACAGAGAGTTCTTGCCCTCGAAGAACAAAATAATTGGATGTTGTCATTTCTTAATCCATAGCGTGGTGTTCCACTCGCCGTGCTTTCTTAAGGACACTGATTATTTCCTAGAGAGTGTTTTCATATAAGCAGGCAATGCTGGTGAACCATCTAATACCTATGGCTTATATCCTACGTGCTCAGCACCCTGTCCTGAGCCTCATGTGAATGACTTTAAAAAATATTCTCCATAAAGGAGTAAGTTCAACACAATTACCTTCGCTCTATAGATGAGGTTGAGGTGTAAAGAGGATGAATCCAGCATCCATCAGTGGTTACATCATTATACTCAGGACAGGTAAGAAGACCAGGTTTCACGGCTGGCATTGTAAGTTCTGGGAGCGAGTCTTAGGACTAGGATAATGCCCCACCAGTCACATCAGCTGACCTCAGGACATTAGGAAGCCACTAGAAGAGAAAATCTTCAAAGCTTCTTCCAGTGTGCAACTCTGTCATTATAAATTTGGATGTGAAGTGTCCTTCTCCCAGCAAAACGTGCATATGTTGGCAAAAAGTGCATATGCCATACATAGATCACAGGGTGTTGTGATGAGTGCATTCCTCAGAGCTTGGCAGAAACCAATGGTCCTGCAGCTGCTCTGACGCTTCTATACCGGCATCTTTGCTAGTTGTCATGAATCATCTCTTCCTTGACAAACGTCATCAAAAAGCAGAGAACCACTGGCTGTGGGTACCTGACCCCACCTGATACCCAGTGAACACCACAGAAGAGGATGTGGTAAGAGACAGAGGCTAAGATGCCCACCGCTAGATAGTTATGAAGAGGAGGCTGCATCCGCGACATCACACAACCTGCTGCCTAACTAAGACATAATGCCTAAGGACAACACCAGAGGACAGGCCAACATGTAGGGGGAATTTTCCAAGTTCCTACCCTTGATGCAGAGAGACAGGCAAACAAAGGCTGGTGAGAGAAGGAGAAACAGCTTCATCCGAGGATGAACCTCCTGGTAAGTTATTCAATTTCAAGTGGTCAGTGGTCATCCCTAAACACAGAGACACATGAGAAACACTAAGTGGACTCAGCAGGTTTTATATATATGTATGTATATACATACATACATACATACATATACCTATGTGTGTGTGCTCAACAACAATAACTATAGTAGGTCATGAATTTAACAGAAATGGGGAAAGACATAAGAGAGGTTGGAAAAGGAGAACAAGAGGTGGTAACTATTGAATATAATATTTATGCAAGAAATTCTCCAAAAAATATAAGGATGTATAGACTTCTAAAATCGGATGGAACTTACCCTGAAGTTAAGCACTACATCTGAGGAAAAGGAGTAAATGAGCCACAGCTGAGGATTCGGATGACTGCCTGATTTCTCTGGCTTTGATTTGCCAAAGTTTGATAAAAATCAGTACACAGATCGCAGTTGACTTTGGGAGGATGAAAAGATAGCAGGATATTCAGTGTCGGGTGCCCATCGCAGGGAGCACTTCAAACCCATCCACGCCACTCTTGAAGGAGGAATCAGTATCTGCTGTCACCTATCAATGCCCCCATCAAGACCATTCAGACAGTCTCAAAGACTCCGGGCTCATTTGCACTTCTGTGAAATTATTAGCAAGCATTTGGAGAGCAATGAAAGGTTCAGAATATATCAGAATCTTGGCATTTCAAAAAAGGACTTCAATTCCCCCATGCATGTGCTTCCAGATTTCAGACAGATGTAAAATCGCCCCAGAAAAGTCTCTGTTATATTCTATGGCTTCACACTTTCGGCTCTGCCCTCCACAACAGTCTTTTCATTCAGTGCTGTGTAGAGAAAGAAGAAGGGATGGCTTCATTAAACTCCTCTCAATGTCTTATTCATATCTCCAGAGGGTTGAAACAGTGCACCCAGTTTAAGAGGGCTGTTAGTTGTCCTATTTCCTCATGACATTCGTAGGCACACAAGTTTTGGGGGCATCATTATGCATTGAAAGCTGCTTCCTTCCACAAAGTGGCTGCAGGATGGCCAGCATGGGCCTGGACTGGGGGCATGACAATCCGCAAATAGGAAAACCTTTAGAAGAAATGGTTTTAATGACTCAGATTGCTACACAGTAGTTACAGAGGCCTGTCCAAAGAATGCGGGACAAGTAGAGTTTGACATAAAGAGAGGTCAGAATCCCACTGTTTTTACAAAGAGCTTCAGGGGGAAAGAGAACAGGAGATGCTTCTTGGCTCCTTTCTGGAGCGCTCATTTTAATGAGACCTCCTGTTAAGGGAAGAGGTCAGAATAAGTGAGATTGTCGAATAAGGGAAAACAAAGCCACTGACTGTGCTGGGAGGAACAAGTACCATCAGCTCTCACTGGACACCCTGGCTGAGATCTGCCGCAGAATCCATAAGCAGTTCTGCCAACCACCCCACATGCCCAGGTCACGCACAAAAGTCTTGCTGGTGCTTTCTCCCCGGGAGTCAGGTCCTTCATGCTGGGCTGCAACGTCCCAAGTCCTTAACAATAGTTGCATCCACTGGAACTAAACATTTTAGGAACCACTTTTCTCCGTGACAACCATTTAGATATTTGAAATACTCTGTCTTACTTTCCAGCTTCCTTGCAATACAGTTTGAATCAATGATTGCACAAGTACCACTCCCAATAGCCATATAAGCTTTACATAGGAAGTAATAAAAATGGACCTTCTAAGGGTCCGAACACAGACCTACGAAGGGAACAAACCTGAGATTGGTGCCCAGTGATCTTGGTTATGTCTCACCTTTTGGGTGATCCTAAGGCACGGCAAATCTTGAGGACCGCAAGAGACAGAAATCTTACAGAGGAGAGAAGAATGGATATCTGTGAGATTTAAAATCAGTGGAGAAGGTTGTGTTGGTCAAAGATTGTGGACAGAGCGAATGAACCATACTCATCAGTCGGTGAACTAGTGGACCTGCAAAATGTAGATGGATTCAACTGATGTGGGATTCCCCTCTGTATGCTGTGATTACCATTAATGCATAGAGAAACTGCCTTGGCCTGTGATAGGGCAGAACTTAGGTAGGCGGGACAGGGGGGAATGGACTGAATGTTCAGAGAAGGAAGGCAGAGAGAAAGAAGCCATGAAGCTGTGGCCAGAGTCAGACATGCTGAAACTTTGCCGGTAAACCACTGCCACGTGGTGATACACAGATTAATGGAGACGGGTTAAATTAATATGTAAGAGTTAGTCAATGCGAAGTTAGAGCTAATGGGCCAAGTAGTGATTTAAATAATATGGTTTTTGTGTGATTATTTCAGGTCTAAGCTAGCTGGACAGATGAGGAGAACAAGTGATCCCTCCTCTAACAAACAACAAGCCTGGGAAGGACTGGTTCTCCCAAGAATTATCTATGCCTTTATCAACCATATTTCAAATTTCGTCAGAATGTTGTGGGGAAAGCAAGCACTGCGGCACCCCAGACCTCCCATCTCAGTTGGTTCGTGTTTGCTGAGGCAGTCATGGTGAGGTCGTGGTGATGAATGGAGTTCTAGGTACTTAGCTTTGTTTCAAATCTTCTTTATTCACCCGTTGATGTTTGACTCTTTTCCAAAAACCAGTCTGATATTTGCCAGTCTGATATGCTTTCTCACAGTTATATCCACCAGTCTGCCTGCTTCCTGGCCCAGGTGATAAAACTAGACACCCCCTTCTGTGTCTTGATGCTGTAACTGAACTGTTTCACAAATCAAAACCCTGCAACAAACACTTGTTCCAGCAATAATGGCCGACGCTCTAGCTAAGTCTTGTCAGGGGTGTGTTGTCTACCCATCTGGCCATCCCAAAGACCTTTCCCCTCTGCAACTGTACTCAATCATATTCTTTATCTACTGTGACCCTGTCATTTTGTCTCACAGACAGAATGTGATGTGTCAGGAAATTCTTCCTAAGAGTGTTCTGAACAGTAGCCCTGGGATATCGGACTCCCCGCCCCATCGTTACTGTCTACAGTTTTCGCTAATTCAATCCTACAGAGCCTGGCTCATGTGAGAGCAACATCTCCCTTTACTCCCAGTCCACCCACAGCTCTCAAACTTGATGCTAGACCAGGTACCTGTGTCTTCAGAGATTCTACTGACGAAAACAGCCAATCAGCTTACTTGAATACAGACCTTAAGTAAACACTATTTTGTGAACTAGCAGAGGGAATAAAAGAAAAAAATATTTAGAATTTATGTCTGCTTTTAATGTAAAATGTCCCTCACAGGCTTCTGTATTTGGACATTGGATTTCGAGCAGTCGGTGTTGTTTTGAAATGGTGTGGAACCTGTTGAAGGCATGGCCTAACTAAAAGATGCCTGTAGTGATAAACCTTCAGGTTCGACAGCCAACCCCACTTTCTGTCTTCTGGTTTATGATCCACTGGGATATGAGCAAGAACCTCACACTCCGTTACAGGTGAGAACTGCCATGCCTTCCCTGCCTTAAGAGGCTGTATCTTCAACCTGTGAGCTGGAATCAGCCTTCATCCTCAGAGTCATCTCTTGTCAGATAATTGGCCACTACAGAGATAAAAGTCACTAATAGAAGAATATATGAGCACTAAACACTGAGTCACACAAAACACGAGAAGAGTCGTAGGTTCAGCCTCTGACTTCAGCATCCCTCACCCAACAGATGTTCACCCATCCTTGCTCTGCACCAGCCCTGCAGTATCTCGTGCATGGCCATTAGTCAGGAAGCTATGGAAATAACAAAACAGTTAAAATGAACTAATGTTAAAACTCCGGGCCCTCAGTCACTCTGACCACATGTATCTAGTGAGTTCTCCTGGTTTAGGTAGATACATGACATCACTTTCCTCTCAGAATAACTTAGCGATGGGTGATAAGCATTTTCCTAGCTGCATAGCTTTGTCTACACACTTGACTTCAATTATTCACCTGGAAAAACATTGTCATAGTCCCAGCTGTTTGCATTTGAATTAAATGGTGGAAAGTTGTACTGCTGCCTGGTCCCCAGTAGGTAACAAGCAGCTCTCGTCACGTTCCAGATTATGTCCTTGTTCTCTGCCCTGCTGCTGGGCCCTAGTAGGTGGCGAGTATCTATAGTCATTTGTCAGATCATCTCCTTGTTCTTCACAGGCTGCCTGGCCCCTCGTAGGCACCAAGTAGTCACTTTTCAGAGTCTCTTTCTTCATTTTAGTCCCATTTTAAAAAGAACTATTTTCTCACGCGCTGCCCTCTGTAAATACTTGAAAACTGCTGAATGTCTACGGAGGTCACCAATAAATGCAGTTTTCAAACTAACTAGATTCTTTGGCTTTCCTAATACTTTATACAATTAACCAGCACTATCCTTTGAACTATCTCCCTGCCTGGACAACAGGGCCTTCTGTCCTTTGATTCTCCTTATTTGATTATATAAACCCTCCTCTTTGCTAATCTACCATCAAGGCTCTCCATCCTCCACAGCTCCTCTCTCTCTCTCCCCTAAGATGCTTAAAATTCCAAGGCTTACTTAAGAAACTGCCAAATCTAATCCACACTGATCTTTTGCTTGGCTCCAAATCCCCATTCTGCCTGTAAATCTATACTAATAACTAATATCTAAACAGAACTTTAATCCTGGTCAAAATCAAGTTCCCATGCTTCCCAGTCTAACTAAATCTCCTCTCTTGCTCTCATGGTGTTCTGCCAGCAGATACAACTGGAAAGTCCAGCACTGTCTCAGTATTTACTCCCTTTCCCATTTAATCCTGCCCTTCAACACAAGGCAGCTCTCATTGTGTCTTCTCCAGCAGAAGCCTTGTGGAGAAGCTACTCATCCGCTCTTGCTAAAATTATCATACACATGCCTGCAAAACATACTTCCCTAAAGACAACACCCACCCTGCACTCTCTCGGGATATCTGCCTCTTAAGAGGCATTCTGTTTGGATCCCCAGCCCTGACCTATGCCCAGCTGGATGGCTCCTTTTATTGGTTACCACCGTTTTGATGCCTCCCCTCCCCTCTCTAATTTGACACGTTGTTTTTTCATTCTGTGGCTCTCTGAAACTCTCTACCTTATTCAATTTCCACTCAGGAAACTCACGTTAAGTTACTCTTTTCTCCTTATTAGATCTCCTTGAAGTTCGATGGGAAAGAGTGGATGGCAGAGGCGGAGAGAAGTGTCCAGACATCGATGACTGAATCTCCCTTAGCAACATCATTGTCTCTGGTTGCAGGGCAGAGGCCTGATTCCCAGAACAGGGCAGAGGTAGAGATCTGACTCTGTTCAGTCAGAGCAGCCAGCATGGCCATGCCGACTTGTTCGTAAAGGAAGGCACTGTCCATGATCTCCTGGCGACAGTCCCTCAGTCCTTCTGCAAGGATTTCTTTTTGTGCTCTGTGCTGAATGTGACCTTATGACTTCCCCAAGCAGAATTCTGGGAAGGGATGGAAAGGTACCGTAGAAGCCCTCTGTTCCTTGTGTCCTTCTCAGTGTAATAATTACACTGTCTTGTGATGTGAAGTAGCCATACACGCCCATCTATTCTCTCCCGGAAGATGGGAAGCTGTAGAGAGTGGAGCAACCGCACTGGGGAGATCGACTACAGACACATGGTAATGATGTCACTACCCCCAAGAGTTCGATAAATGAAGCCAAACTTCTTGTAACAAGGCCCTGGGATGCTCTGTGCTTTCACCTTCTGCTGTCGGTGATAAGATGGCGAAGCCATTGCTGTGCCCCTGGACTCTTTGAGTTTTAAAATGATTATAAACTCCACCGAATCCACTTCGAAAATTAATAAATGGGAACTTTCAGACAGGATTATATTTAGCAAAGAGCCAAATCCAAAGAGAGGTGAGGTAGAGAGAGGGGGAAAGAGACTGAGAGATTGGAGGTCATCTACTAACTCGTTAAGCTACCTGGGAAAACATTTTCTCATGAGATGAAACATGGCACCTTTATGTCTTCTGTATCTGTAATACAAACTGAAGAAATCCAAGAGCAGAAAACATGTCCAGGAATGAGAGATGAGCTCACTCAGTTCTGTGTCTTGCTATACTGGCTGCCATGTCTTATGTGCCGTGAGTTCAAAAGGCAACCGTGGCATAGCCCTGACTCCAGAGCAAAGCTGAGGCATGCACTCCTAGAGGGAGAAATCCCTGCCCCAGTCCTCCCCTATTAACTGCCAGGCTCCTTCTTTAGCAGTCTGTCTGGAAGTCTTCAAATAGAAACCAGAATTTGTTTTCCATGTATTTATCATACACCTTCAATACTGAATAAAATCTCATAAAAGCTACATCACTCACGTTTACACTCACTTCTGGATCCCTTGGGCCTGGCCTCTGGTTAAATACAGCACTGATTCCCCAGGAGACCATGGAGAAGACACCAGGAAGACAAACACCCCAGTTTTAGGTGTGTGTGTGTGTGTGTGTGTGTGTGTGTGTGTGTGTGTCCTCCCAACCCTGATGCCTCATATCCTACTGCATTCGCTCGAAGACTGAGATGGAAATACCTGGAAAGGGGTTGTCCATAAAGACAGGAAGTCTCCACATCTGCTTTAGAGGGTTTTCCTTAGCAAGCCTCAGGAAGCTTACAAATTGAATTTTGAAGTTATCAGCTAAGAAGGGCTACTGACATATGCCTGCCCACAGGGAGAGAATGGGCCACCCATGAACAAGTTATCTATCACCTAGAATACACTATCAGTTTCATCAGCTATAGTGACTTGTGCATCTCTTGTGGCACCCACACATATATGATAGTGCACGATGCCTCTGATAAAGGCTGTATGGCACAAGACCATAGTTTTTCTACATGCTATACCATGTGCTATATTAATATATTTATATTGACATATATAACATACTATATTATGTAGTGGCATTTCATTTTTATCTTAATGAATAAAACTTGCCCAAAGATGAGAGAGTAAAACAGCTCCACTGGTCAGCCTTACAGAGCAGGAAGTGGTAACACACACTAGTTAATAATCCCAGTAGCCACACTAGTTGCCATAGAAACCGGGCAGTGCATGCTTTTAATCCCAGTGGTGTACACCTTTAATCTTAACCCTAGTAAAGATTATAAGATAGGAGGAGACAGCTCTCAGACACAGTCTCATTCTGAGACTGCTGGAGGCAGGATTACCCACCATTTTGGACAGAAGTTGAAGTAAAAGCCAGTGGCTGACTGTTTTGCTTTTCTAGTCTTCAGGTTGAACCCCAGTATCTGTTTCTGAGCTTTTTATTATTTGTACTTCAATATTATGCACAAATATCCAGCATATGATATATTAAAAATGTATACCCTGAGTATAAATGTTATATGTTACATTGCATCTAACTCACAAACACATGTTAAAGTCAAAAGGGCCTAATCACCCTAAAGTAAACAGCTCCCCTTACCTCATCTGCACTACATAAAGACAATGTCACCATGTTAGGCATTACCTTAGTTTTTCTTCTCTTCGTGTGAGAAAATATCCTGACCAAAGGAACTTAAGGGGAAAGGGATTCATCCTGGCTTGCAGTTCTAGAGGGAGACAGCTCTTATGATGGGGAAGACAGGCCACAGACAAGAGATGTGGTGGCAGGAGTGGGGGTTGGCTGGCCAGAGTCTATCCAAACTCAGGAGGAGAGAATGAACAGAAAGCAGGGGCAGGCTATAAAAGTTCAAAGCCACCCTCTAGTGACCCACTTTCTCCAGGAAGTTGGTAAATGTTCCAGGACCTCTCCACAGAGACCTACCAGTTGGAAACAAGTGTTCACACACATAAGCCCACCCAGGGCATTTCACCTTCAAACTGCAAGCACACCACATGTGTATTTTAATTGGAAAAAAAAGATGTTTTTAAAATAGTCAAACTGACATATTTTGTGCAACAGACTTTGACATGTTCATGAGTTTCTTTTTGGTGGGTTTCTGAGGACAGATACCATGCGAGTCAGTCCGGGCACCCAGAATATTTACTGGTGTCTGCTGTAGGCAATACAGTCAAGGTGTGTTGTTTACTCAACTGCCTATCACTTGGTCGCCATGTCGCCGATTCTGTATATCTCCTATGCATCTGGCACAGGAGGATCAAACACCTGCCTACTAAGGAAACATGAGAGCCTGCCATCTAACTCCCCAGGCTTCAACGTGCAGAAGATGACCAGGCTTTTTCTCCACGTTATTATTCCGCACTATACAAAGTGACTTCTTTTCAAATTGTTATTGAAAACGTTGTTGAAATGAATATGTTAATATCTCTCACAGTCTGTATGTCACAGTGGGGTTCAGGATGAACCAACGATCCCATCTACAGAACCGATACTTCTAACTGCCACCCGCGTGAAAATTATACAGATTCTGGTTCCTCTCTTGAGTTTTATTTCTCTTTTCTTGGATTGTTTGTCTTTTGGCTTGGTGCTGGGGACCAAATTCAGAGCCTTGGGCATGCTAGACAAGTGTTCAATCGTTGATCTCTGCTCTCAGACCTTGAACTAAGTTTCATCGTTGAGGAGCCTGATACGGTTTTTCTTTTAAAATTATAATGAGCAGTGGCATAAATTAAACTTGGAAGCTTAATTCAGTATGAATTGTTCCCAGGAATTCTGTTCATTTATTTAACCCACTGGCTAGGGCCGACTGTGACTTGTGTAATTCCAAGAATGATAAGTGTCCGTTAGCTACCCTCAAAAGCCTGTCCTGGTATGAATTCCATGATGTCTTAGAGCGAAGTTAAGAGTGTTACAGAGAAGCTATTTTTAATGTGCTTTTCAGAAGAAACTGTCACTTTTTAAGCATTTATGGAAACCACATATTAATAAGCACACTTAGGTGGACACTGACATGTACATTAAGGTAAGTGATTTGAAATAAGTTATTGCCATTCATTTCTTGTCAATCATTAGTTGAGTAACGCTACCTGATACCAGCATTAATAGCACCACTAGAGTCAAGCAGCCAAGATCCCTGTCGGTGAGTGTGCATGGAAACGATGGCTTTTCAGAGTCCGTGTCCAGTTAGGAACACCACAGCAGCACCTGACCCCTGACCACCACCTCTGGGGTCTCATTGCAGCCCAGTGACATAAGGCTGAGCATTCCTCCCCACTGGTCCACTATATACGATGTTGATCTCTGGAAAAGACCAGCTGGCGGAAGGCATGGGGGGGAGGAAATGGAAGCATGTTCTACACACCCTTCACAGCCATGATGGAACTGGACTAGAGATGTTATCACGCCATATTACTTTGCTTTTGTTGATGATGGGTCATCTAGAAAAAAGCCATGGGAGGGCCCTTTGCAGAACAACTGAATAGGAGCCTGAATCCTTGAGGAAACAGCCTGAGTTAAGCTTCTATATACCCTACAGGGCGTTTGCCCCAAAATCAATGATACAGCAACAATATTAAGACTCCCACTCAGTTGTAGTCTTTATTCAACCTGTGGACTATCCGTGAGATTGTATGCATTACAGGGTAACTACCAGGAAATATTCACTTGAAGATATAGGTCTCAGCTTATGCTTCACCAAATTTAAAGTTATACTATTTAAATTTTACTATACAGTTAAATTTTTACTACAATTTAAATTTTTTTCCTTTTCCCTATAGGATTCTCAGTGGGTCTACCTATAAAAGAGATGGGGTGGCTTTGTATGATGGGGAACAGAAAAACATCCATGGTAACCAAGAATCAGCAATCGCCACTGGACCTGCTATCATGAAGCTCTTGGACATTTTGATCAGTAACTCTTCATACTGACTGCCACCTGAGGAGTCCGCAAGCCTTCTTACACTCAGCCCTGAGGGCTGCAAGCCCACGTCCACTCAGACTTCTTCCTGGCGCTTCCCTCAAACCCTTTCTATGATTTTAAACATTGAACTAATACATGCTACCATACACAGTAACTATAAGAACATACTTAACAATATGTTTATGGCACATACTATGTATGTCATGTATGCAATACGCATGACTGGCAAGCATATAAAGTGGATTTTCATCTGCCTGTGAGACTCTCAACACCGTGGGGTCCCAGTAGGAGTAGGAGTACTGCCCTAGATATGGAGCAGGGGTTCTGGGACCAGCTCTGACCAGATTGGGGAAACTGAAGCCATCACTCTTGCTGTTGCCCCTGAAAAATCATCCCACATGTGCAGGACATAGGCTGCATCAAAGGGCAAGCGAAGCTCTGTAAGCATTGCACAGGTCTGCAGCAGGCACGGCACACTCTGCATTCTGGCATTTGTTGACTGTGACCTACTTTTCTCAACCGCGAGCTTGGAAGCGCGCTCCCTCTTTTACCCACTTTCGTTGCCATGACAAACAGGTACGCAAAAGTAATGACTTTTGCAGAGAAGACAGGAAGGTCTAAGGTGACATACACGGGCGGTCCTTGTTATGTGTGTCAATTTGCACGCAGCTCCCTCATCTAGAGGAGGCTTTGTTTTCTGAAGTTAATTATTTTAAGAAGTTCTGAGAAAGGTAGGTGGCGGTAAATGAGGGTGCCACTGTTTGCAAATGGATTATGCTGATTTTAAGGATTAATATGAGAAGTCATGAAGTAAGCCAGGCCCTGGAAAACAGGGATACCTAAATTAAAAGCATATCCATTCATACTTTCTAGAAATGTGGGGCCATTCTTTAACTTAGTAAGTCCTATTAGGACTTAGTACATTTCTTAAACAGCCCACACTTTGTTAACTTGTGACCTTGTGTGAGGTGAGTGTCTCTCCCAAACTCCCTTACTCCGCACATGACCATGTTTTCTGAGGAGATTCCCATCACCGGGACCAGGCAGCAGTTGCATGTGGTAGGCTCTGGGAGAAAGCCTGCTATAAGAGTCTTTCTCATTTTACCTTCCAGTTCAATTTTTGGCAGAATTTTGTAACAGAATTGATCATACAGATGTTTCCATGGGCTTCAATCTCATTATTTACCTTACCTTGCTATGTATGCTGAAATCAAAGTGATTCCTCCAACCAAGGAACTCCCAGGGAACACAGAAGAGGTGGAGGTAAAGAACGTAAGAGCAGACGATGGGAAGGAGTGGCCATGAACCCCGTCATCCAGCTGCAACAGTGTCTGTGCCTCACGCACACACAGCAGCGACGCTGCCTGCCCCAGCCTGGGAGGAGCCCACCAGGACCCACTCTTTCTTACGGTGCTACTATGGGAGTTGCTGTGGGAGGGGTGGCATTTTCGTCAGCAGTGCAGACACTGGGGGAGCAGTTGGGAAGAAGGGGGACTCAGACAGAGAGGGAGAACAGTAGAGGACAATGGAAGGCGGATATCATAGCAGCAGACTGTCTGTATGAATAAAGCTATCACAGTGTGAGTCAGTTAAATATACAGAGTCACTGAGAGACATTTTAAACATATTGCTTTTTTTTTAAAAGGAAAAGAACACACTTCATACCCAATTGAGAGTGAATCTGATCAAAGTTCGGTGTACAACATTCTCAAAGTGTGTGTGTGTAATATATATATATATATATATATATGTGTGTGTGTAATACATATATATATATGTATATGTTAAAACATCAAAGGCACATATTAAGATCAGCTGAAAATAGAAACCTCTGTATTAGGTTACCTAAAATGTTTTTATGGATTCTTGGTGCGCATAATAATAAAAATAAACAACCCACACAGCTCAGTAGAAGTATTGTGACCTCAGAAGCTATAGGAGTCTTGAATGGAGGTGAATCTAGAGACACCTTTGATGTGATCATACCAGAAGTAGCTCCTGACAGGCAAGTAGTGCTGCCTCCTTGAAGAGAAACAAGAGATGAGCGGATAGCTCAGGAAGACTCTGTTCCGGCCACAAGAGCAGTTGATCTAGCTCTGAGAGCTACTGATTACTTTCATGGAAGGTCATCCTAAGGGAGCCCCTGTGACGGTCAACTGTGACATCCTCTCCTCTAAAACAGCATCAGGGTGGGATTTAGGCAGAAGCCGGGAGCAGGGACAGGGCAGGGCACATGCACCCGTGCACTTATGAAATCTCAGCGGTAAGAAGCACTGTTCCGAGGGCTGCAGATTGCTGTGCTGTGGTTCAGGGAAGCGATGCTGGCATCGTGGTAGTGAGTTTCAAATCTAAGGAGACACAGTTCCAAATCCTGATTCTCTTTGGGTGCATGGGTGATCTGAACAAGATGATCAAGTCTGGAGCCCCAGATTTATCATGAAATGTGTATAACAGCTTACTTGTATGTACATTGAAAAGACAACATAAAATCACGTGTGTGTGTGTGTGTGTGTGATACATTCACAATAACAATGACAAAGGCTGTCACCAAGGGTAGCCTCTGCAGAGTAGTGATGTATGCAAATTACGTTCAAAACTCCTATAATTATAAACGTTCTAGAAATGGATAATTTCCTTCTGCTTCCTCTTCTACACAGTGAATCCTTCACAACGTGCAGACACCAGTGGGCGCCCTGGTAAACTAGAACCCACCTGCTTACCTGCGGGACGGAGGACTGACGCTCGAGGGGGGTAGCTGAAGTTTGGCAAGACAGACTCATTTTCCACCAAGTGAATAATTTTTTCAGAAGTAAAACCAGCTCAGATCCCAGGACACCCTAGTTAAGAATTTTATCTCACTGCCTGGGCTCCTGGTGGAAGACGTCACCCACGCAGTATAGTCCCTTGAGTCCCAGGAGAAGACATTTAACCACAGCCTTTCTGCTTTGTGGAGCTTTAGTTTCCCCATGTGACGACTAGCAAATACATCCTAAAGCCAGCCTGCTATTGGGAAAGATAAATAATGGGCATTTCTGAATTCCAAGTGATCAGGAATATAACATGGTTGGATGAATAAAATAATTAATTTTCAGAGCATAGCCAAATGTTTTCAGCCAATATTTGAGATTTGGCAGCGTGCCGACTTCTGCTGGCTTGGGAACGCTGACTCGCTCTCACCATCCAGGATGCTGCTGTAAATGAGAAAACCTTGCCTCTGAATTTCTCGGCTGAACACATGTGCTCCTCTCTCTCTCCTCTCTAATTAGGCTGCACGGGGTCAACAGACACCATGCCAATAATACATCCATAGGATCACAATGATAAAAACCGCCTCACTGAATACTGTGATGTCACTGGACGATTACAATGATATTTATGAATGGAGATACAGTGTTCTTCATAAATCACTGTGTAGAAAAGGTGGATAATGTCTGAACAGCTACAGCCTGGATCTAAGTTTATGTCTCCCTTACAGCAACCCCTTAGGCACACACGCTTCCTAGTACAGGGATCAAGCAGGCACCCAACAAGCCCTTGCTAGCAACAAGCTCTCTCCCCACACCTAGTTTTCTTGTCCACAAACGAGCAACATGGCTCCTCCTTGGGTTCCTGACTCCCTAGTGATTTCCTGACACTCTGAATCACCGGATCTCCTTAAGTTCTTATCTATCTCATTTTATCCGACTCAACCTTATTTTATGATAACCTTATTTACCAAACTACAAGGAAATAAAGGATGGGGTTAAAAAAAATGCACCTGGATAACCGTGTTAACATGACCATGATGGGGTGAACATCAAAGCAGAATGTGAAAGAAAAATTATGAATCCTAAGAAGATAGTTCGGTTGGTAAAGAGGTTGCCACATAAGCACTGAGTGGGTCTTATGTTAGGGTGGCGACAGCCGTGTTAACTGTTGGGTGGGGTCGTACATGTGTGTGATCCCATTAGAACAGAAGGTCCGTAGACTTTCTGGTCAGACAATCTAGGTGGATTAGGGCGCTGTAGGTTCAGCGTACCCTGACTATGCCACTGCGCAAGCTCAGAGTTTCACAGTCATGGATGGCCACTGCTTAGCTGCTGTTTCTAAAGTGCAATGAACAACACACAGACAGCCCAGGGCACGACTATTTAGATACTCGGTAAGTGTGTAATTGTTAAAATAATTCTCACATAATTGTTGACATCATTTCCATTCACTGAGACAAGAATAGCATCTGACAATCTCCTTTGAAAAGAAATCAATTTCTATGAAAAATTAATGAGAACCTGTAGAGGAACCTTCATATTAAAATCTATGGTTCTTTGATAATGACAGGTTATCATTTCGATTGTTAGCAGCCTTTTTCAACAATTGTTCTTGCAACAGTGAGAATATTGCTTGTCCTGGAACAAAGTTTCCCATCTAGAACCCTAAACTTTATATAGTAACCCAAAGCTTTAGTTTTGTTTCATCATTTTATATAAGTGATTTTTCTGAGTGCCAAGTGGGCTAGAGTCAAAAAAAATTTACTTCTCACCTGTAAATTGCTTTTTGCATGTTGTATGGACACAAAATCAGTTATCTGGAATTACTGTAAACAACCCACGGCACTGGAGAATTCCTGTCTATCAGCATCTGTGTCTAACAGAGGTGGTTCACTTCTTCCTTGTTCTCTGCATGTTTATATATGTATGTGTGCAGGTGTGTGGTGCATGTGCATGGTGTATGTGTGTTTATATGTATGTGTCCATATGCTTGCATGGATATGCATGTGTAGTGCATGTGTGTTTTCATGTGTTTATTTCTAGAACAATCACTGTCGTGTCAGCCTCTGGGAAGCAGATGCCTCTGATTATATTCCTCGTGGACACATTCATACTTCTTAGCATAGGCATGGAATAAGGAACTCGTTCTAAAGGAAAGAAAGTGAGTGGAGGTTTGTACCAGGAACGATGGGCCCCATGGAGAATCTGTCTACATAATCTCACTGATTTGCCCTCTGGAAATATGGACGCTCTCTGCCCAACTATTCTCTCTGCTTAGACGCAGACCATCTCTCTATACTAAATAGCCTGGGAGATCCAGAGAGTTCCTTTGACAAGAGAGTCTCCCTGAGGCAGTGCCAGGGAGAATTTAGCTCACAACTTCTACCCCTTTCCCGGCAGGGTCCACTACAGATTCTTCTCTACCTCCCCAAAGGAGCCGTCTCAGCTTCCCAGAGCATGAAGCCGTTCATTGACACACATCATTCCATCTCCTGCCCCACCACTCACCAGACACAGTTTCCTTAGACAGAGTGCAAATAAATCGCATACATCCAAGCTTTGTTTGCATCTTGATCGCTGAAGGAATTCACCAGTGGTAAGGAAACTGTTGTAGGTAAAGAGCTGACCAGTGGCTCAGGATGTCCAGATACACAGGGTTTCTGAATGAACCAGGTAAAGAAGATACTACTGTGTGTGCTAAGAGCTTTGTTCCCGGGGTGGCACTGATGGGGAGTAATGGAACTTTGGGAGTGAGGGTTCTTGTGTGAGGTTCTGAGGTCATTAAGGGTACACCTTCCCAAAAGATTATGAGATGCCAAGCCTTTCTCTAGTTGCGGTTTTTAACTATTCTTTGGCTCCTTTGGTGGGGGCTGCCACCCGACTCCCAAATAAATACACACAGACGCTTATTCTTTCTTATGAATGCCCAGCCTTAGCTTGACTTATTTCTAGCCAGGTTTTCTTAAATTATCCCATCTACGTTTTTCCTCTGGCTTTTACATTTCTCTATTCTTCCTACCTTTCTTTACTTCTTACTCCATGGCTGGGTAGCTGGACGGCTGGCTCCCTGAGCCCTCCTCTCCTCTTCTAGCCTCTCAGATCTCCTCTTCCCAGATTTCTCCTCCTATTTATTCGCTCTTCCTGCCAGCCCCACCTATCCTTTCTCCTGCCTTGTTATTGGGCGTTCAGCTCTTTATTAGACTAATCAGGTGTTTTGGGCAAGCAAAATAACACAGCTTCAGAGTTAAACAAATGCCACATTAAAGAATAAAACACACCTTTGCATCATTAAACAAATGTTCTACAGCATAAACAAACGTAGCACATCTGAAAATGATATTCTGCAACACTTTCTTCCTCTTCTCTTGTTTTTCTATCACAGAATATTTGATTTTAGTCTGCCTTGCTCCAGCTACGATGGAGCAGCCTCATCGCAGACCCAGAACTATGCAGGTAACCGAGCTTAGACCACAGCCTGCAAAACAGTAAGCCCAAAGAAACCGTGCTTTTCACAGGCTGATCTGCTCTGTCAGAGTGCCAGAAAGCTGACTACCATGGCTGACATTTAAAGCAGCAGCATTTGTGTATAGAGCAGGAAGAGTTCTGATTGGTTAGACAGGCTTGTGTGAGATCAGGCGTGTGGAGGTCTGCGAGAGCCCATCGGGCATCTACGTACCTGCCGACAACGAGGGGACCATCTCTAAACAACTGAGAGACCTAACGTGGCAATTGATCTTTTGATTGTATAAAGTAGATTATAACTGAGGAAAAGGAAGTAGGATCCTCATAGAAGACTAATCTGGGCATCCATGCCCAGAATTAAGGATGTCACCACAGGAAGAGCAAAGAAGAGCAGAAAAGAAAATGCCAGTGCATACAACACCAACCTGGGTGGCTGTGAGGTAAGAAAGGGCCAATGAAAGCGAAGCACCAGCATTGAAGCAGCAGGAGCTCCAAGCCCCACAAATTGGGTTTGATCCAAGAAGGGTCTTACAAGGCATCGGATACTGTGTTAACGAGAACGGAAAGAGAGCAGGGAGCTGATTGTGGGTATCCTCACTTTCATTAAGTATGATGACTGTTTTAAAGATATATTTCTATGCCTAAATAGTGTAACACACAAACATTAGGAACTTACTAAGTGAAAGACGAGAACAGGGTATTAGTCTGGACTAAGTAATGAAGAGAGAAGCAAGAGGCACACACAAGGGCATGGCTGCCACATTTTAAACCGTCCCAAGACCGTCGGTGTCGACGCTGAGGCTCCTTTCCTGGTGACCTTGAGGCAACCCTGAGATTATAACGTGGTTTCCCATTATGCCTGACTCCAAGACACTGGCCAGATCAAGCTAACAAACTTGCTTCTGGGAAAGGACAAATTCAATAAATTCTCATTGTAAATTCATGTGCAGTCTCTAATGGCATAGTTTAATATGATTATATTTTCCATATCGAGACAATTCATGTTTCAGGGAGCAAAACCCTTAAGATGAAACTCAAGGATGACCAGAATTACTAAAAATATCTGCTGTTTACGTATTTTCCTCATCTCACCCCCAAATAGTCCTTGTCCCTAGACACCCTTGAATAAACAGCTAAGCCCGCAGCTTTTCTGGCCTGTCCCATTTGCACAGTCGGTGCCACAAATGTGTTGGGAGCATTATCAAATGCAGTCTGAGTCCCTGACCAGGCAAGGCATATAGGACATTGTGCCCTCTGGGAAGGGGTTCTAAAGCGTCTGGACCACAGGCTTTGGACAGACTTTCCTACCTGTGTCTGCACCTACAGAGCGAGCAACACCGTGAGAGCTGAGCGAGGACTAGGTTTCGTTTCCTGTCTCTAAACAGTCATGCTGTGTAGCATCTGTCAGATGGCAGGCACCCCATCCGCTTTCCATTTACTCAAGGGCCCTGAGACTGATTAGATGGTTCTGAGAGTCCCTGGAAACCCTAACATGCTTTCACACTGCCGTTTCTTCCTTGGAGAGCAGAGACCTGACCTGAACCTTCTCTCCCTCTGTAGGGGGCTTCGACAGATAAATAATAAAGCAAAAATAAAATATTTGTTAGGACCTATCTTTATTCTGTGATATAAGAAAAATTCAACTAGGGGGATTTCTCTACTCACACAGAGCAGAGCAATAATGTAGATCCAGGCTTCCCAAGGTTCCTAATAAGCATTGATACCCAAATATGTGTGTGTACAAAAGAGTTCCGTATGCAATCTGTTGAAGGAGAAACTCAGGTTTCTTTGAAAGATGTGGGCAACATTCCATTACTGGTCTTTTTTTCTGCTTGACACCATTTTGTTTCTGGGGTGATTTTGTGACTTGAAATATTCCCAATTTCCACTACAACTATACGGTCTTGTTGCTCGAACTACCAAACATTTACACTGCACAGGATTTTTACTACTGAGGAACATCGACATTCTTAAGCAGTTGTGTTCCACATCTTTGCTAGAGTTGCACTCAATTTAGAGTGCAATTTGGAGAGTTTCTGCTCAATACGCTCAGGAAAAGAAGACTTGGGTGATGGCACCTCTTAAAGAGCCCTTGCAGTTGGATGCAAATGAGGGGCTTGATTCTAGGCTGTCCATTATGTTCCAAGAACTCACCATAAGGAAGCTCCTCAAGAAAGGGTTTGGAAGACACTGGATGTCTCTACACAGAACAATAAAGCTAGACACCCTTTCATTCCAGGTGTAAATATCAGCTCAAAATAAAAAGTTGATAGGAAGAAACCCAGGTATGACCTTCCAAGATGACCTCCCAGGGCATCCTCTCAGGATGACCTCCCAGGTTGACCTCCCAGGACGACCTCCCAGGACAACCTCTCAAGACGACCTCCCAGGATGACCTCACAAGCAGACAAACAGGCCTATGTTGAACTAAAAGCTTCTGCACTGCAAAGAAGGAGATTTGGGGGGAAAGAGATGATCCAGGAGGTGGCAAGGAAACAGAAAGAGTGAGGAGATTCTGCAGGTGTGTTTTATAGCATGTGACTATGCTAAAGGTATGTGTCATATTGCTAAATACAACTTAGAGATTAGGCCTGCAGTGTCCACCTCAGGATAAATAAGGTGATCACTTGCATTAACTGTCTCATTTGATCATCATTTAACTTATATCTCTGTCCAAAATGGTACCGTGTGTACCATTTTTATTTATCAAATATGTTTATTAGTTCTCAGAGAGAAGACAAAGCCTTTCTATCAGACAGACATGTATTTCATAACAGCAGGTGGATTGAGTCTACATTCCATTCTTTGTAGGTACTTGGACATCCTAAGATAAAAATTGCTTCTCTTTTAGTATGTGTGGGGGAAGTATCCTGTGCCTCTGCATCCAACCCAAAACTCTGTGGACCAGACACACCTGTGCATCTATGCCTATGGGTTCATGATTCAAAACAGCCAAGAATTGGAACGAGGCTAGAAGTCTACTTCACAGAAGAAAGGATAAAGAAAGCATGGTCCAAATACAATGGGATTTTTTTATTCAGCTGTTTTATACACCTGTAACTTATGGTGTTTACAGGAAAACAGATGGAACTGGAGACATTTATATGAAAGAAAATAGCTAAGCTATTTTATTAGAGGAAGTGTAGGCATGGCTTTTCTCATGCAAAGAGCCTGGGTTTAAGTTTGCACATATGTGTGTCTGTGTTGGAGAGGGGGACGTCTGAAGGGAAGGGTGAGAGATAATGTATAGGCCACAAAAGCAGAAGAAGCTGGGGCTCACTGGGGAGAACACAGGGATCGATAATCAAGAGGACGGTGTGGGGGATGGGGAGACAGTGGGGGAATCAATAAGAAACCATGTATAATGATAACCATGTATGAGACTGTGACAAAGAAACCAAGGGTCAGTATGTTAGTCACAATGTTGATTTTTAAAATGCCTGGGGATGCAAACGCCAAAGCCCAAACCTACCCCAGAAAGTTCACAGTGAAATTAAAATCACCTACACATATACAACAGAAGCAGTTTCATCATTGTGCCTATGGGTAAGCATCGGGGCTCCCTGGCTGTGACCCTTGATGATGTCAGCAGCTCAAAGTGAGGCAGGAGCTGTAGCCTGTGCCGTACATTCCAAGAGCAGTAGGTGGATGATGGAGAGCCCTGGCCTGGGATCTGGGGTGACCTTTCTACAGTTGATAGGACAGTTTGGGGGACCCACATTTGCAAGTCACTCACAGCTTCTTACCCTTCAGCTCTCGCTGTTTATTTTACTCTAGTTAGAACTCCACAGTCAGAATTCTGCCACGGACTTCTCTGCTAGAGCACAAGGCCATAAAACAGCGTTTACTAAGAGTTGAGACTTTTCAACTTCCTTCCTTCCAAGGATTCCCTGTTACGATGTCATGTATGCATGACTCCCTTGGTGGATAAAAATACATCGTCCTGACTTCATCTGTGACGCATTTCTGGTGTACTGTCAACAGGTAGTTCGTGGGATGCTTGTGTTGCCTAACAGCCTCCCTGATCTGGTCCCTATGGAAGCCCGGCTTAGCTGAGGAGGTCCCGGTAATGACGCCTGAGCTGTTTCTGTAGCCGAGGGTCTCCACCGTTGAGTCTCCTTTAACAGTAATCTAACTGTAAAGTACCCACCCCTCCCACGTGTCCTTACTCATCTTCAGGGGTCAAATATATTTTAAATATTGAAAGGAACAAAGGAATGAAGGTTTGGAAAACCAAAGACATCTTGTCAATAGTCGACCTGCTTGTCCATGGGTGATTGTATATTCTTCTCTCGTTTGAAGTGTATAAAGAAACTTCAGTGGAAGAGTGTGAGGTTTGAACACTTTCTATATGCAAATAGCTGTTTTACAGTTTCACAAAAGCTACCTTGCATGTAAATATATTACTACATACATACACATAAATACACATGCATATACATATGTTATTCGTTTACCGGTAACTATTCTCCACAAAGTTACGTTATTAAATTCCAGGTAAATCTAGCACTAGGAACCCTCCAGGATCTATAGCATAATTTCACATGCAATCTAAACTCTTAATAAATATCTGTTAACTGACCTGCGAGCTAATTAATAGTCATTAGTCAGGAATTATTTTTGAATCATTAGCATAGAAAGCCCTCTGCTATTTAACTTAGTGTCTTGAATATTTAATCGAAGCAAGTGATAAGAATTAGAAATATTTAGCCCAGGAAGCTCCCTGACTACGTGCTGCAGTGGGGATTTAACACGTATCTCCTTTAATTTAATTATCCTATTTGTTCTTCTGCCCACCAAGGATGCACTTGGAAATGAAGGGAAGGGTAAGAGGAGTCCAAGCAATCCAGGCTTATCAGGAATCCCCCCTTTGGAGGAGAGCCATGGCCAGTTCGTCCATCTCAACCAGAGAACATCAGGAAGCCAAAGTACAGAGGTGTGGACTAACAAATGAGCACTACTGTGTGCAGAAAGTATCAGGGAAGAGAATCTGTAAGAGTCTGATTTGTCATTCTGTGCAGGTTCCACAACGATGTTTTAAACGAACTCCCCTGGGAGATTCCATTGAGGCTATCCAGGGACTGCAGTTGGCAGAGTCAGAAACATGGGCGTGAAATCCTCATTTGAACAATTTCTAGCCAAAATATCAAATAAATATGGTCAAACAATGTTGCACACAAAACACAAGTGCATAGGCATAAATTATGGTAGAGCCTCCACAATCTAAGACACAATGTCAGCCCAGGACAGCCTCTCATGGCCTTTATGTCCTGACGACATCTTCTCAAAGTGTTATCCTTCATGAAGCATGCTTGCTTAACCAGACTGAACACTCCAGGGATTTGTCACCATTTAATTTATTCCTTGTGGCCTATAAACCGTGAATATCAATTTCCACAAATACGTCATGGGTCAGAGGCAGTCCTAAAGGGGATGAGAGAGGGTGTGTCATCTCTGGAAGCCACAATTAGCCCGCAAGAGGGGGTATTGCTCACTTTCTCAGAAAGTAAACAAGAAGCCATGTAGCATGGTAGCGTCACGTGATCATGCGTGGGGATGTCAAGGTTTGACACTGGACATACTTCTTATAAATCTTCATAATTGGTTTGGTTGATTTATGAACACAGGGTCACTATGTTTTTCTTAATAAGTTTGTACTAAAGGATCTGTCCCTTGTCAAGCATACCCACTCAAGCACACAAACTGTCTACAATCTGAGACTTGTCTCAAGTCATCTAAGGCTGGTTTCACAGGACATGCAAAAAGCTAACCATTTTGAATACTTCTCTCATCTCGAATGGCAAAATGCTGGACCAGAGCAACTTAAGTTACCAGGGCTTGATTCTGCCGCCTGGTTCAAGCTAAGGTCTGTCCTGGCAGTGGGGACATGAGGGGGGTAGTCACATTGTGTCCAGAGGGTGGAAATGAAAGGAATGAATGCCGGTGATTGGGTATATTTATCTTCTTTATTCTGGTTTTGGAGAACCAGATAGGACGATAACATCATTCAAGGTGGGTCCTACCCCTCAGAGATCCTCTCTGCAGCCACTCTCAAAGACTCCAGAGAGGGGGCTTCACCAGCATTTAATCAGGGCAGGTATATCAGTCAGTACACCAGTGACCCTGATGTGTGCCATTGTGGGCTTATAGCGTCAGCTCCTGACTTATTCTTGCAGTTCCTTGATTTGCTGAAGATCACATTAATAGCATTTTTTTTCCTATAGTGACTGAGCAGGTATAATCCCACTGGAGCAAGGATGTATCTGGTTTTCATCTCTGTCTCCCCAAAAGTCAGCTTTGCCCTATTACTGCCAGGGATGTTGAATGCCTAACCTTCCTTGGAATGCGACCTTTTGGCAAATGGGTTAGTACAACATTACTTCATTAACATGAAGAATTCCGTTTTTACTGAAATGTGATAAGGGTCCTCCTAAAACGTCATTGTGAAGACACAGACAATCAGGTAGACCAGCATGTGTTGAAGGGAGATTGTAGTGACAGTCTCATATGCTAGGATGGTCTTCTGGAACAATCTGGACTCCTCGAAAAGTCTTGCTAGGCATCCTCTACACCAATCCATCCATCAGACTCCTGGGGCAAACGTGAGTAAGCCCTTAGAACTGGAGCGGTAAGTTTCTGTTATTACAAACTGCCTCCCACAGCTTTACCTAGGTACATGGAGAAGCAAACAGAAAAGGTAAATAAGACAAGGAAGACCCAAGGTGCAGGAATGAGCACCCTCCATGCTGGGCAACTGGGACTGTCTTGCTGTCACTTGTCCCAATTCAGTTGTCAGGTAGCCCATTCAAGTTTCAAGACTTAGGTGATGAATTACGTTTCTATAGAACAAATCATCTGCCACTGTAATTTCTGGGTTTTAATTTGTGCTGCAGATACAAATATCCACTGAGGGCTCTCTGGTATGTGGTTCTTGAGATATTTTCCTTATCTAATCCCACTGTGAGTTAGGTGATGTGAGGATGCGGGACACTGTCACCACAGCCCTGACAAAGAGTCGTCACCCAGTTACAAGACCGCGTTTCCCTAATCAACCTGTGCTATTCTTCCCCAGCTTGCACCAATTATATCTCATTCTCTTGGCAGACAGTGAGACGTCACCCTGACCTAATTCCTTCTCACTAGTTATCTCTGCTTGTTCTAATTAAGGGAGGAATGGGAAGAGATCAACTGGCTGCTGGGAAGGCACATCCATTGAAAGTAGTCCTTCCCACAGAGCAGGCTCAGGCACCGGGACAGACCATGACAGCAAAGGCCGAACTTGCCACGCAGCTCATGAAGATTAAAACATCCAATGTGTCTTGTTCACTTTTGAAGTGGCTGTGATCACTCGGGTAAATATGGAAATAAGTCCAGCAAAGCCTGGTGATTTGGAGCACGTTTTACATTTAAGTACCATGCCTAGTTCTATCATGTCTCTGTTTCTCACGGTATCACCTTGTAGAAGACACCGACTGTCTGTGTCCTGTCACTCAATTGAGACTGCAATCACGGTATCTTCACAAAGAACGACTGTGACAATAAAACCCATCGATGAATAAGGACTTACCACGCCTAGTGCATTCACATGTGCTGGATGGACATAGAGACCATCGCAGCAGATACTGTACTTAGTAGCATCGTGGTCATTTACACGCAGGAGAACCCTACCTAGTAGGTGACAAAACATCGTCGACCCCTTGACTTGGTCACAGAGTGCTTAGTGTTGGCTGTGGAGATAGAACAGAATAAATAATGCTGAATATCTTTCCCTATATAGATGTTGATGTGGGTTCAAGAGGCCAAAATCACACTAGAAAGAAAAAGAAGTGACCATCATGATATCTGGAAATAGAAGGCAAAAACAGCACAAAGTAGTCCTGGAATGGTCTACTTACATTCCATAATTCTAGCACATAGCAGGCTGAGACAGAAGGGTCTAGTCATTGGGCGAAACCTGAGCAACACAATGGGCACCCTGTCTCAAAAAGCACACACAAGAAAGAACACACAGTAAGACGGATGCTTCCAATCTGGTCTCTGTACCCAAACAGGAGTAACATGTTTGCCATACAGCGGTGGAAGGGAGAAGATTATGAGACTCTAGAATTAAGGGACCAATGATGTACCTGGTGGTGGAGCAGACAGTGGAAACCACGAGGGAGGAGGAAGATGCGTAGAAAGGTGGGTATCAGCGAAGAGAGGGAAGAAAAGTGGCCAGGCCGTATTTCAGTTCCATGATACAAATATGTATGAATTTAAGTGTTCTAGTTATAACAATATGCTTAGAGTATAAAGAATCATAATGAAATGATGTGCTTAAAAATTACTAACATGAACTGTGGATGTGGTGTGGTTCATGTTGTGGTTAACTATATTTTTTAATACTAAGAAGATAATCCTATAAGCTCAGTTGAGAGGGTTTGAGTTGCTCTTATAAGTGATGGGAAGCTTTGGCGAGTTCTCAGGGTGGGTACTGTCATAAATGAGGCATTCTGAGGAAATCTTTGTGTCTGATAGAGGCCATGGATGCGAGGAGCAGCCAATTGACCATACCTGATTTGCTTCTTAAATTCTTTGAAAATTCAGCTTAAGGAACAAAAAAATTAATCTATTCTTTATCTAGCAGTCAAGAAATTATTTGAAATAATTTATTACATTTTATAAACTACTCTAAAGTAAACATAAAACCTTATAAACTATAACAATAGAAAAATCCATATTCACATTCTACATACAAATGAGTCACTCAGAATGTTCTTTGTTCTCCTCTTGAACTTTCTCCTCCTGCCCCAGGAAGTACTCAGTGGATAAAGGTAGGAACTCAAGTCAATTTCGGGTCGGTGAACAGCACCCTTTATGTAGTCCACTTAGAGTCCCCAGATAGTTACTTAATAGTTCTGTTCTTACTGTCTTCTGAAAAAAATCATTGGTTTTCAAATTATAAACTTTCAGAACATCTGGGCTCTCTAGTGATATCTCAAACTGAAATTTCCTTTTTGAAATATAGAAAGGGTGAGCTTGTTCCGTTCCCTGGGGAAGACTTGTAGAGAAGATTGCATCCTTATTAAGGGTCCTTCAAAATATTTTATCAGGTCAATTTATCCTTGTCTGTGGCTAATAACATTAATTCATTAAACCATCCTAAGGAAAGGAGCTGGGGAGAAACCATTGGCGGCTCTTGCAGAGGACCAGGGTTCTATCCACTGCACCCACACGACAGCACACAGCCATCTGTAACTCATTCCAGAAACTCAACATCCTTTTTTGGCCTCCATGGGTTCCGTGCACACATGTGATAATCAGACATAGATGCAGGCAAATCACTCAATTTAAAACACTTTTAAAGTACCTCAGGGACACTGGCAATAATCCTGGACATCACCATAGATTTCTACAGTTGAGGTGAAGCTACTGCAATGAAAGGTCCAGAAGTACATGTTTTATTAGAACACACTATATTGTCATTGAATTAATACAGCCATACGATACAAACTCGGAAGGGAGCCCTAGGCATCCAAGCATGGTCACACTAACTGCCACCCTATCCTGGGCTAGTCACCTCTTACTTCACACTGTGCATTTAAATTCTATTCATAGTTTTGGTAAGTTTGTCTTAGAAAAGTAGCCAGGCACTGTACACAGAGGGGCTGAGGCATCAGGGATTTCCTGCTAGTAACCCACACCCATGAGAGCTGTCTTCTCTTCCTCCAACCTGGTGGAAATAGAAGGAGTATTTATAAGGACACGGGCAAGCTAGATATTTCAGAACCACTGGGACAAGGTTTATCTGTTGTCTCAAAATGATGTAGGTCGCATGTGCATAAACACACACACACATCACACAACACACACACACACACACGCACACACACACACACACACACACACACACACACACACACAAAGGGAGAGCGAGATAGAGACAAAGAGTAAGACGCATACTCACAATAGAAAGAAGCCTTGACATCAAAACACCAATATCCATCAAAATGTCCCAGAAGGTATTTAGTCTTATGCTGGTATCTCTAACATAAAAACAAACAAGCAAAGCAGCAAATAGAAATTTGTGTTCTTAAAACCACCACCTGAGCCGGGCTATGATAGTGCACTTATTTAATCCCAATACTCAGAAGCCGGGGTCAAGTAGATCTCTGTGAGTTCAAGGCCAACCTGGTCTACATAGTGAGTTCCAGGACAGCCAGAGCTACACAGAGAAACCCTGTCTCAAAAAACAAACAGACAAAAACACATCACCTGAAAAGTCCTGTGACTATACCAACATAGTCACTAAGTCACATCAAATGTGTGAGGATAGCTAAGGTGGAGACGTTTCTTCAATAAAGCACATATCCATCCAACAACTGACCTTTGCCAACGCCAGTGATGCAGATGGCACAGAGCACCTATCCACTCCAGAGCTCCTGGTTTCTTCAGGAAGATCGTCTCTGTGCTTCAGTCAGGCCTGCACAGTCAGATCCAGTCATCTGCACACCGTTTATGATTACTAGCTTTCTGTCCACTGTCCTGAGAGAAGGAGCTTCTCAGTTCCTGCCGGATTCCCTCGTGCTTGGTACATCTACCCCCATTGCTCTCCACAAAGCCAATTACTGCTTACTTTGTCAAGACAGCACTGTTCATCACCCACCTAAAGGCTGCCTCAGATCCCTCTGTCACTTCTCGGGAAGATACAGTAAGTGGGGGAAAGATCTGCCACTGGGATCAGAAAATTCCAGAGACCCCTTAGCATATGCTGCCACGGAGATACTCAACTCTTACAACATTCACTTTTCAGTCCTGTTGTGATAATTTCAATTTACAAACCTCTCTTGTACCACAGTTGTCTGGCAAACCACAGATACCGATTTCCAAAGAGCTGGTATCACCAGAGATGACTTTGAAGGAATCCAGCCTGGTCCAGTTATTCATGTTCCTCTCAATGCATTTATCCAACAATATAATTTCAAGGCCAGTGTCCTGTTGGCATGACTAGGACAGGGCAGCTTGGGTAAAGCATGGCAAGTGACCTCTCATCATGATTATTGATTTGTAGTTGCTCAAATAAATTTGCAATCTCTTTCGATAACATTAGTTCATTTGGTTCTGGCTATAGTGTAATTAAAGTGTGTGTGTGTGTGTGTGTGTGTGTGTGTGTGTCTGTCTGTCTGTCTGTCTGTCTGTCTGTCTGTTTGTGTCATGTACGTAGTATTTAGGAAAAATTAATAAAGGAAACTGAATTTGCCTCTCTCATGAAGCCACCCAGTAAATAGGACTCTTGCCTGCCAACTTCTGCATTAATGATGAATTAATGATGATACATCATTACAAAGCATGGTTTCAACTGAATAGCTTTGTAATGTCAGCTTAGTTTAGTTAAGCCTATTTAATGATAAAGATTGGAAATAAAAAAATACCACCTATTCTTAGAGGAATTTAAGAGGAATGACATATTCAATGAATGCCTATTAAATAAACCTTTATCAATATTTGAGGAACACATTATGCCCATGACAAATCACATCCTGTAGGGTATAATCAACTAGCTGTTTTCAATTCCTCTTTTTCTAGGTCAGATTGCTCTCTATTTTAAAAATAGCTATATATTTTAGCTGTGTTTTCTCCTTTTCCCACTGCAAAAATAAAATGCATTAGGACAGAAAAGCCACCTGTAATAGCTTCACCAGAGAAAAGCATCATCAACATGTGAGGAGAGCCCTTCAGATCGCGTCAGGAAGGGACTGTTGAGGTGGGTGTGCCGCTGAAGACACCACCCTGCACACGCTTCCCCTCAGCTAAGGATGCTAGCAGGTCTTTGAATGGCTTACAATCCTGGTGATCAGACACATTTTTCTTTTCAGATGGGGTGCTAAAGCAGAGGTTGAGCAGGTGTGTGGGTACCCTGTCTGGAAAACAGTCAGAGAAAATCACAAGGGATCCTCACACAAAACACCCCACTTCTTTTAAAGAAACAGAAATTAAGCCTGAGGCAAATCAAGATTGGCTACAAACCTTAAATTTTCTTTCCCATTTACTATAAAATTTATTGAAATTCAGAATCCTATGCATTGCTGACAAGAAAGGACACAGGTCTTGAAATCTGGAACAACCCACTGCTTCAAGTGTACTATGTACAGTCCATCAGATATAAACAGGTAAGTTCATGTCGTGCAGGCGTTGTGGTTTACGTTTGATTTATGAGAGGACCGTTATTATGGTGATGGAACCAGAAATCCCCACTGATGTGAACAAATCAATTCCTTTGCATTAAAGAGACAGGGTACCAATTCAACTTAAAACACAAGGAATCATTAAAGCAAAGCGAAGGCAATACAATTTATAAATTCCAGGTTGTTTTATATTTATCTCATGTACGTGACTTTAAAATGTTTATGAAAGGGCAGAGATCATGGATTGCTGACTAGTGTTTTTTTGTTTAATATATTCTGATCTCAAACAGGGAGACCTCAGAAAGGAAAGCAGTTTGTTTGTGCACATGAATTAAAATCTGAGTCCAGAATGACCCCTTGCTGTCCGTCTGTGACGGTCGTGCGTAATTTGGTTAAGGAACAGCGGCAATGCCAACAGAAGGGATTAGAAATATGTGGACGAGGTAGGGAAGAAACTAATTACAGTGTGACAGAGAGAAAACCCAATAGAAGAGGGGAAATGACAGAGAATGAAAGAGAGGGAGAGGAAACAAGGGAAAGGAGAGGTTGGGCTGTGGCAAGGTCCAGCCAACTGCTTGCTGTAGAAGAACAAGGAACTGTCCAGTCCCTGTAACAATGTAAAAAGCAGAAGATGGCGGCACGTGCTTGTATCTCGTAGTAGAAACTGGACAGCAAATGAGATTGCTGTCCTGAAATGTCCTGGAAAGTTCAACAAAGTTTGCATCAATCCACACCAGGGTCTCTCAGAAGGCACACGTCTACATGGAGATAAGGGGATATCTGCATTCCTTTAAGGACCGTTGAGGGGTGCATAAAGGGCAGGTCTGACCTGAATCCACGCCCTACCTTACAGTCAGGTGAGAGCTCAGCACACTTGCATTCATTAATTAGTCATCGTCATTTTAATATTGACTCTATGGAACATAGGTTCTGCATGGGAGTATGCCGTGACAGAGACTGGGAAACACAGGTCTAGAGAACCCAGCCTCCCTCGGGTGCATCACTCTGAGTCACTACCAGCTTTTACTTGGCATGCACAGTTGACCTTCAAAGTCTGACTTCACCTTGCTTTCAGATCACCCGCACTGCAAACTGTCCCTTTCCTAACTGCAGCGGACAAGTAGCTCTATCAACATCTGCTCCCCCTTTGATGATAGTATCGCGTGGTCAAACCGGGTTCTGAGAAGGCGACGTTTGGCTTTGTCATGTAAGAGTTCTCAGCAACTCCAGTGACTCAATTCAACAGAAATGATTCCAGAACACATCAAAATCATGCCTATCCTCCCACTTCCTCCCTGAAGGCTGTAATTACCATGTGGACCTATCATACATGTACATATTATCACTCTCATATGACAGATGGTTAGTGTCTGGTCACATTTGTAGCTGTATTTTACCACATTACAAAAAAAGCTTACAATGAATAGGACAGTTTCTTCAGGGTTTGGGGTTCTCATTTCACCTTAATTTATTTCTTTGCTGAAGAAGAAATTTGGAGAAGTAGACTAAGTTTCATTTCTTGAACCAATTTTATCAGAAAATCTTACGGAAACCCTTTCATAATGAGGAGTTACTGATTCTTTTTCATACCACCATGGTGGAACTGAGCACCCAAGAGCAGCAGGTAATTCTCAGAGAACACGTATTGCTCCTCTTCCTGGTGGGAGTGGACGATGCAAGAAGAGCCTGTTTGCCCAGGGACATGAGGGTGTTGCAGACGGCAAGTGGCTTAGCACACCCTGTCTACTTCCAGGTCTATACAGTCTTATTTGTTCTTAGAAGGGCAGATTTCCACACAGAGATGCAGAGGATACCAGAAGTCTCTGCCAGTGATTGTGATTTCAGCAACCAAGACAGGGGGTGGGAATGTGGAAATGACACGCTTCAAGTAACCATGGAAACAGCTATTGCTCTGTGGTGTGGTGCAGAATCTTCTAAAAATACAATAGCAGTTGCTTGAGTCAATCCATGAAGACTTCCTCATGAGTTACTCTCTTTCTCTTTTTATATAAAATACAAACCTGATCAGATGAATGAGCCTGTCACAAGGAACCATCTTAAAGTCTTCACTCTTCTCAATCTTTAAAGTCAAATTGGAAGAGCAGTTGTTCCATCGGAACACAAAAGAAGACATTCAATAATGTTCTTCCCACAGTGCCTGATAGCTCACTCTGGTAGGCTGCAAAACCTACGGAAACACAGAGTAACTTTAGAACTGTAGTTGTTGCTGTATCACTAGAGTATGACAGCATACAGATGTCACCCCAGATGGGAGATACAACCTGGAGAAGCGAGTGTGGCAACAGGAAGAGACGACTAAGGAACATCATTCAGGCCATGCGCTAGTGACCCAAAAGGAGAGCAGTCCAAGAAGAGAGAGAAGCTCAGGGAATATTTCTTGTAGAATAGAGGATTTTGTTGAGAACCCAGGCAAGACAGAGTGGTCCAAAGAACACAACTGACTCCTGGGTCCTTCCTCCCACTCTGATCTCCAGGAGGAGCCACACTCCTACCCAAGAGTCTGAGGGCTCCGTGATGGAGCTCAGAGAATGGAAACCACAGCCGCTGGCCAGACCTCACTAGGTCAGAGAGTTCCCGTGAATGACCTAAATAACAAGAGAGATCAGAAGTGTCTTTGTTTCAGAGATAAAGGCATTGAAATCCAAAGAGGCTGACACAGCTACTTAGGGTCAATGAGAACCCAGAATGTGACTGTATTCATTTCAGGCTGCCATTCCATATTTCTCTCTGTGCTTTCTACAGAATATCTCTTGGCTTCAGCATGGACAGCAACAGGTGCATCCTGTTCACCTGTAGACAGACTGTGGGGGCATCAACTCACAAAAAGCAACACACAGACTTCTTACTAATGATGAACGCTCAGGCTTCACTTAGGCTCATTTCTTACTAGCTCCCGTGGCTTAAATCAACCCACTTCTACTCGTCTATGTGCTGTCACATGACTCGAGGCTTCACTTCTCCTCCTCAACATCTCGCTTGCTCTGTGTCTGGCTGGGGGCTCTGCCTGTCTTCTTCTGAACACCTCTCTGTTCCCAGAAGTCCCACCTAACCTCTTCCTGCCTAGCTATTGGCCACTCATCCCTTGATTAAATCGATCACAGTGATACATCTCTATACAGTGTAAAGGAATATTCTGCCACATTTGCCTAATAATACTTAATAATAATTTCACTATGCTGTCATCACTACTCATTACTGACAGTTTAAAATATTCATTTAAACAATCCTTCCAATGTTCATAAAAGGAACTACTCCCATGTTGCTGATAAGTTCTATATGTGCATGCACAAGTTATTTTCAACAATATGAAATCTTAGACAATTTTTTCCAATAATATACTTACATGTCAGAAAATAGCATCTCCACAGTTATAGGACCCTATCTAATTATGTAATTTGGTTTATTTAAAGAAACAAACTTTATTACAGACTCAGAAGTACTGCAAATTCACAGGAGTTGAGTCTGGCATATGATTTGTGTTCTCTTAATGGATCAATATTTGTACGACTTCCCTTTCCAATAAGTGAGATCAGACATGTTGCTGTGTGTTTCACATAGTTAGGGAGTTAGGTGGGGATCAGTAGCCGTGGAGGCCGCTGGGGATCAACTTCCTCTCATGGTTGACTTTAGAATCTGCATTCTGTTACCTTGGTAACACTGCAAAGAAGTAACCAAGCCCCCACTCAGGCATCATGGTCAGAATAATAGAATATCCCTGGCTTTGGGTGGAGGCAACACTGTGATGAGCTTCTGAGATGAGAACATTAGAAATCTGGTTGTCCAGAGATCTAGGAGCTGGAGGTATGGCTCTGTGCTTAAGAGGATCTGGGTTAATTCCCAGCACCAGTGTGGTAACTAACAACTGCCTGTAACTCTAGTTCCCAGGCGCTTCAAAATTCTATACATGACGCACAGGAAAAAATACAATCAAAATAAATATACACATAAATAATCATAATCGAACGTACAAGTAATAATAGTGAATTTATCTCTGCTTGTCAGTTTTGCCTAGGAGACTATACCGCAGAAAATCTGGTTCCCCTGAAGACAATCTAAGGATGCAGGAGAAATAATAATCCCCTCAATGTATTTCTCCTTCCCCGAAACTCTTCTCACAGTGCAACTGCTCCCAGGTTTTCACCACGTAGCCTGCCCAATTTTGTGAGTTTTAACTCAGAAAAGAATGTTTCATCCTTTTCCTCTTTTCTGTCTCTTTGTCCAGCAGACACTGGCCAAATGCCCAGTGTGGTTCCTGCCACTCTAGACTCTCTCTCTCTCTCTCTCTCTCTCTCTCTCTCTCTCTCTCTCCTCTCTCTCTCTCTCCCTCCCTTCCTCCCTCCCATTGTTGCACACTTCTGGAATTACTTCCTCTCTTTTTCATCTCCACGCCTCTGCCCCTGGCAGCTGCTGAGGTTACCAGCTTGCTTGCTCCATGTTACCCTAATTTTTCTTCCGAGATACTTTTTTAAATTATTTTATTAACAAGGCCAATAACTTACTAAAGGGTGACCCGGTTTGCTCAGTACAAACAGTACAAGCATGAATGTTTTTGTCCATGTCTTCATGTCTTAGGCATATCAGACGACAGGATGAGGAACTGCATTCCTGAATATGTGATGGGAAATTTGTAAGTAGAACTGAGCATTTTGTAGAGATTTTATGCTACTGATCTGAAGATTACGAATTATAGCTGTGTTCTGTAGAAAGTCTGGAAGTCACCCTTTTCTTAGTTCTAATTTATGTGCTTAAATTATTAATAAGTGTATCTGCTAATCAGATCTGGGTGATATAATTCAATTTTTTAGACGCTGGTGGTTTCATCCATTTCTGTGATTTATGAAGCTGTGACTCGTATGTACACACTTTTCTCCCCATTAAGCCTGCATCTGCTAACCAGCTGTCCCCTAATTACCCCGTGGTCTCCCCAGAGCAGGTGTCCGTCATTTCATTTTGGGTTGGCGTCGCAGTCTCAGTAGAGCAGCTCTGGGTGCTTCGGATGGGTCTGTGCTCCGGGTCCCCCCACATGTACGTCTTCCACCGTAGGTCGGATGTCACTTTTATGGTCTTGCCTTTCTGTCACCTTCCACCCAACTCTATCATCACCAAGTTTACTTGTCTCCTTTGGTGTCCACTGGATCAGTGGTTGTCATCCAGGCTTCCTACTCTCTGTGCCAAAGCCATGGTACTCTGTTTTTTAAGTATGCGTATGATCACAGTGTTGCCCACTTTTAATCCTTTAACCTGAGCAGTTCACAAAATGGCCTTCTTACTCCCTCCCTGTCCTTCCTGTTCTGGCCAAGCTGCTTGAGGAAATGCAGTATTCCGAAATGGTCATACACATCCCTTTTCCCATGCAGCCCATCTCCCCCACTGCTTCCTATAGTTTCATGCTATTTGAAATCCGTTGGTCCTTTCTCTTGAGGAAACAGCCTTTCTTTGCCTGTGATAACAAGTTACCCCCAGAAATGAAGGAAGTGTGCTTAGAATTGACTAGAGAACACTTGCACATGACAACGGTTGCTACGCAGCTCTGCCTGTCTCATCTCTGGTACCCTCCATAAGGCAAGCTCCAAGCGCAGGAAAGCATTGGTTATTCAATCGATGAACTAATTTGGTTATAACCTTTTTTTCCCTAAGCATAGATGACATGGTGTAGAAGGAGAGAAGCAAAGAGAGTCATGAAGAAAACAGCAGCATGGGCTTTTAGAGATGCAGGATTTGAGGCTGATTAGGAAACAGAGCAAACAGTGAACGTGGTTGGCCTGTCCAAGTTAATGGAAGCTTAATTAGATCAGAGCAAAGCCCCAGCGTCTGCTTCAAATGGCCTTCAGACTGCCTGACAAGTCTCACGTAACTGCACCCTCAATGACTGGCTATGGAACGCATCACGGTTCATCAGAACTGCACCAAGAAATGGCAGAAAGAGTGTGTGTGTGCATAAATAGCAATGAGAATTATGGTGTTAAGATGACTTTAGTGGTCCTGTTTGAATATCTCAGAAACTGTGTTTCACTCTCTTTCTGTCTCTCCCTGTCTGCCCAACCCTGACAGGGCCTTTCCACATAGCTCTAGGGAACTCACAATGAATAGCCTTAGGCCACCGACTCTCAGTGAGCCTTCTAGGCCAGCCTCTCCAGTGCTGAATTACTGAGGAAAGTAATCATGAGAAAAAAGTGGGTTATAAACTTCACTACTTTTGTTTTGCTTTCTATTCAAAGAGATCTAGTCAAGAAAATAATATTTTTAGTTAAAATGTAAAACATCTTAAAGTCTAAAATAATAATCAAGGTTAAGTGGGGGAATATTTGATGCTGTTGATCAACGTCTTCATGTTTGATTATTTCTCCTAGAGAGCGACTCAGACTCCAAGAGAAACCGTTGCGGTGATGGTTGCTCACACAACACATCATGTATAACATACAGCATAAAGAAAACAGGAGAGATAAAACGTTTGCTCTATGCCCTTTGAACTTGGAATATATTGGTTTATTTCAATGAAATGACCTATTTATTTTGGATGCTACTCTTGATACTTGGTGCCTTTTGAAGAAATGTCTGTGTGGCTCTCTCCCGGCTTGAAGCACTCTGAAACAATGGCTGAATTAGTCATGGTGTTTGATGTATTATTTAGCAACTAAAACAGCACTGCCAAATATTGCACATCTGAATTTGTTTTCATAGTTCCCACAGCCCAGGATAAGCATCAACTGGTCCTGATTCTTAGACAAGTGGATTAATGCCAAAATTTTAGTACTGGTGTTTTGCTAGCACATCTCCAAAGTTTCAACCCTGAGCTTGTCATAAGTTTGAGTCATGCTATTCTGCTCTGAATCAATGTCCCTTTTGACATCAGGATTATGAGTTTCTTCTACCTACAAAGCTTATTACAGAGCCCATTACCCAGACACAAGCAAGCCCACATGGACATTACTTCCCTCGGTATACAAAATGTCACTGCAATATTAAGCTTATACAAATCCACTCTTTGAAAGTTGTTCAAAGTGGTCAAAAAAGAGTTGATCGTGAATATGAATTTTGTTATGGCATCCTGCCCACTCTTATCTCTAAAGAAGCTGGTGCCCAGACCATCCCCAGATGACAGAGCTCCTGCTGCTTTAAATAACCCCACATCTTATTAAAATTCATTAAAAATAATGAACCATCTTCTTAAATCATTTCTTCCCAGAGCCAGTTTTATCTATCCTAGGAAGGCAACATGCACCCGTTTCCATGGCCTCACGTGTAAAGGACCGTTGTTCGTCGCCTGTGCACCCAGACTGGGCTCTGACATGGTTCAGCTTCCCGTTTCCCATGCTGGCATTGCTAATTTTTCTGTGAGATGTTTCCCTTTTCTCCAATAATTGTTCTGTTTTGTTTTCAGCAGCTCTGTTTTAATGGTTCCATCTCGAGCCTGCAGGAGGCTCACAGGTCTAATGGTTCCACTGATGGTAATGGGAACATACTTTGGTTTTTACTTTAGGAAGCTTGTATGTATGTTTTTATCTCCCTAATATGTAATATATTGTCATTTTTTTAACAAAACAGGGAAAAATAAGGCCTTCGTTCTCCAGGACAACCCCTGCTAATATCTGACATGGAGCAATGGCTTTCATAAATCCTTAGATCCTACATGATATGAGGGATCTACTGTCCCTCTCGTCACCTGAGAGATACTCGTGAAATGGCAATGCCGTCTCACCAAAACCACAAGAGCCGCAGATGCTCAAGGCTAGTCAGTGCTGAAGAGCGAGCATGGGGTAAACATTTTTATTTGTGTTTCCCGAGTTAGAAATTGTGGCTGGTACAATACATTAATAGTTAATGATATATTTAAAGTATGCCAAATAATTGGTTTTAGTCAGTAGTAGTAAAAAAACAAAAAACAAAAAAAAAAACCAAAAACCTTCGCAAAACAAGAAAGATGTTTTTATTCCCTGATTCCCAGTCATCTTCCTGACCGAGTGTTGTTCTGAGAGAAAGGAGATATAAGACAAAGTGTGCATATTGGTCTCATGTTAGTTTCATTTCTATGTGTAAATAATTAAGGGAAAGCATATGCATTAAACAAAACAGGTAAAACCCAGTTAGGGTGGTGCTGGAAAATATAAGGGCAGTTACAAGGCATGTCTGTGTCTCTTCACATTTACAATGAAATACAACCAAGGAATACTTAGGCCAATTTAATTCCTAATCCTCAGGCAACAACCAAAACAAGAAAAAAATAAAATAACATTAGCAAACATCTTTCGAGAAACTGAAGGAGACCCCTAAATATCCTTCTGCATGTTCAACATGCTGTCTTCCTTCTTTTCTCCTTCCTTTTGAGTTTTCTTTTTCTCAGTAAAACATTTACAATACCTCTGTGAGGACTTTATACGAGTGTGCCATGTATTTCGAATGGTCTTAAAAAGCCTCTTGCATCATTCCTGGTAAGAGTCACTGCAGACTGGGGACTGCTGGCTCTCAGGTTGTCACTGCTTATGTCCGTAGGTGTTTCTCCATTATGAAGACACCATTTTCAAATCATCAACTATTAATGGTTCAATCATTTTAAATTTAAACCTCTTGGACACTCTTAAATTTTAATGATACGCTGTATTTCCTTTGTTTACCTGTATACCTTGGCTCTTATTAACTTTTGAGTCCAGTAACGATTTGGTAACCATTTTCTGCTTGTATCAGAAGGCACATAGCCTGTCCTTTCCTGAGACCGCATGGCTACAGTGATTCTGACCTCAGCCTATTCTGCTCTCTGGCACCCAGCATTGCTTTGAGAGCTCCTACTACTTCTCCTATTCCCACGTTTTCCCTTCCACTCTGAGATGAACAAGTAGTTTGAACATGCTTAATATGTTCTTACCCGCCCAACATGGTGGCAGTGCCCTGCTAATTCAGATCCCGAGACTGCCGAGAGCTTCTTTCTCCTCAGGAAGATGGGGTCTGCACATAGGTATCCTCACACTGTACTGATGTTGTTTCGAGTCCCTCCTCTTTTCTGTCAGCTTACCTCCCCCACTTTTATTACAACTTCCCTCCAACCACAATCTCCTCCTGCTGAAATCCTTCTGCCCACACACCATTTTATCAACATGATGCTGTCAGAGTTAATATTCTAAGATGCCATTCTGGCTTTGCATTTAATTGCTTGGCAAGCTCTTCTGGGGAATCCTCTCAATTGTAGAGCAAAGAAAAGGTTTCTTATCAGGAAATACAAACACTCAACACTAGCATACATTTATGGAAATTTCAAATCATAAGCGTGGGCAACACTTTCTGTATTGTTTACTATTTTTGCATACAAAAAGAGTCTCCATAGACTGAATGACGTGTTTGACATCAGCAGCCCAAGGTCACCTTGATAGCTCAGTCACTAAAGTACTCGTCTTGGAAGTAAGGACTTAAACTCCCCTGGAATCCACCTTACTACAAGGTTAAGTGTGGTGGAAGGAACTTACGACCGCTGTGCTGAGAAGCAGGACACAGGCAGGTCCCTAGGGATTGCTATCCAGCCAGTCTGGCCCTCTCGTAAGTTCCAGGCCAGTGAAAGACCCTGTCGCAAAGCAGAAGGTGGTGGTGTCTTAGGAACAATGGCTAAGGCTGTCCTTTGGCAGCCACATGTAAGTACAACCATGAGCATATGGGGATACATAAAAGAATAACTAAACATATGAAGACATAAAAAGACTCTTCGCTCACTAAAACTGTTTGGAAGCAAGTTCCACCAGTTGAAACAGAATACCTGCTTTTCCTCAGCTCTGGCTAGGATTGTGTAGACCGTACTGCTACAACATCCTTGGCCACAGAGAAGTGCTGATGTGTAAGAAAGACTCATCAGTTCCCTGTGATTTGCACTTCCTGCTTTCATTCTTATGACTATGGGGCCCTATGGCATCAGCCCACTCATTTACCAGAGCTGGCCATCAACTGCTGCTGCAATGAATTTTGATTATGAGTGTTTTCTTGTCCTTCGCCTACAGAACTCTAATTACTAGATGCCCAGTAAATATGTGTTTCCAGCTGAATGTGCTAACCTCTGGTCTCTAGCGGTTGTGGTGTCTCCGCTCCTAGTTGGGGTGCAGTGTTTGAGATGCCTAACACAGCTTTGCCTGTGGACCCACAGAACGCCATGACTTGTCTCGGCAGGTCTATACCAGAGCCTCTGTCGTGATGACGCTGTTTCTCGTCTGCTCTGCCCTCTACGCTCAGCGTACGCCATCTTCTCTGCATTTTAGCTTAATTCATCTCTTCTCCCCTCCCCCAGCACATACTCAAGAAACAGAGGAGCCATGTCCATTCGAATCATTAGACACAGAACATTCAGAAAGGGGGACTTCCATTTGAGGGCCCCTTGGCGGTTCTCTTCCTAACCTTTCAAAAAAGAGTTGGCAGGTGTGAGGGGAATCATTGAAAGCTACAGTATTCAGCTGCTGCCATGCTGACTATAACCCAGAGCCCAGGGAGTCTGGGCAATAAAGGTGAAAAGTCTATCCAAACACTGAAGGACAAAATTCAACATTTTTTTTTCAAAGATAAGAATCAGAGTGCAAAGCCTGGACTGCTGGGCATCTTTCTGTGTCAGGAACATCTCTCATTAAACTTCGTGACAACTCTTTCCTAGTCTCGCTGTATCGGAAAGCCAGGCCTCGGGGAGGATAAGGTCGTCAAAGTCCCACAACCTGGAAATGCGGCTTCTGATGCCCTGCCCGTTTGTCCCTGGACCTCTGCCCGTTACTTAGTACAACCCTGAGGGTACACTGCAGGCTGGCGGTGGCACCGCCTCCTGCTCCAGCACCTTCAGTAGGAAATCAAAGTAGGCAAAGTCACGAGCAGATGACAAGGCTGGGCCTCAGCCTCCGCACCGTCTGTTCCGCTGACAGCTTCTTTCCCGGGGCTGGCTCAGCAGAGCAGCCCTGCTGTTACTGATGTGGTCCTGACATGGGTAACTGTGTGCAAACGGCTGAGCTCGGTGCCAAGGACACACTAGACACCCGACAAATCCGGGCTCCCTGGAGCTTCCCGCACCATCCACTTCTCTTTGTATTTTAAGGATGAAAGGGTGGAAGTGACAGCCGCTCGCCCTGCGCCCATCACCTTTCCTTACCCGTCCTACCGCCGACATCTCCATCACATGACGAGCCCGGATGTTTGGACTCATGGTTCACTTTAACATTTTAGAAGGTCTGTGCCCCTGGTAACTCTCACAAGAGGATCTGTGGACTGATAATTAGATACCTTTGATGCTAGAATTGACGGTCCTCGAATGCCTCGTGCCAAACAGCGATCAATCAGAAGAATGATTTAAAGATGAGATCGGGTGAGTGAATGAAAGGAAAACGGAATAAAGAGGATTCTAAACTTGTTCACATTCCCTCATAAGAGGCAGAAACAGCCACAACACTGGAAAACAGACAGACAGACAGGGCCTCCCAGATTCGATGCGCAAGTATTTTTTGATGAATTAGGATTAACTTTTTAGGGAAGAAATGGATAGAAATGAGAGGAAAAGAAGATTCTGGATCATGTTTAGGAACATTTCTATGTCTTCGTCATCTCATGCAATTTGACCTATAAAGATCACTTGGGGGTTTGGGATGTGCTCAACAGCAAAGCATTTGCCTGGCACATATGAGGTTCTAGGTTCAATCCGCAGCGCCTCATTCAAAAGAGGAAGTGACAAGTGATTCGTTAGTTGACTGAACTATAGACCTAAAAACAGGAAGACAAAAAGAAGTAAGGAAATACATGTGTACATATATATATATATATATATATATATGTACATATATATGTATATACACGTGTGTGTGTGTGTGTGTGTAATAGAATTTATATAGCAGGAGAAATCGACCCTATGATCACAGCCGATATGAACAAGGCATCTTCCGCCAGCTCCCGCTCTGCGCCCACACTGCAGGAACGCCGGTTTGTGGGACTGTCTTGATATTGGTCACATACAAACTGTCAGTTAAACTGCTTCACATTCCTTTACCTAATTCTTTCTTCCACTCGTGTTCCCTGATCCCACAGATTTTCTGCACACTGATTCACCGAAAACATGCCTTCCATGGTATAATATGAGCGTCTTTGTCAAAAGAATAGAATACCAAGAGCTGCAGCAGGGTGTCTGCTGTCAGAGAGATCAAGACATTCCAAGCGAATGAGTAGAATTATTCGTTAAAACGCTCCACGGTGCCTCCACAGACAATTTTCTTTCCTAGGCACCCATGCACACCATGATATTTCACCCAGATATTTAAGTGTGGGATAACATGATGTCATTTTATTTTAAAATATTTGCGAGAAAGGCTTTGAATAGATGAGCAATTGCTAAAGGTGGGCGATGCACTCACAACCCAGGCATAGGTGATGCTCCCTCCGGTCTGCTGCTGCGCACACAGAATTTCAAGGAAACGCAGCGGAAGAAAATAAACAAAGCAGATGGTTGCGGTTGGGTCTTGGCAGCTGTCAGTGGAAAACGTGGATGGCTCCATCCATTCCTTACCAGCCTTTCCTAGAAGCCGCCTGCAGAAAATTGAAATCCTGTCCAGGGCCAACTAAATATGTGCCCTGTATCGCTGGCAGATTATCCAGTTGGATGGGAACAGATTTTAATTTCTTATCCTAATTAACGTGGATACAGAGCAATTTCAGAGCTGGTCACAAGGAGGAAGCAAGTCTAAGCACGCTGAACTTGAAGTTGACATAGAGAGTCCCCGTCAGCCCTCATTCTAACTGATTCCTTCCTCTCCACACTGTGCTTCAGGCCCCACGGGGCGGGTGACCGCTCTAAAGTCCCTCTGTCCTCAAATGGTGCCGCTGTCTGGATTCCACAGCTGTCTGAGATCTCTTTTGTTTTTTTGATCTGTCCATTTTATGTTTTCAAAGACTGTCTTTTTTTTTTTAACTTTACATACCAATCCCAGTTCCCTCTCCCTCCCCTCTTGCTGTTCCCCTCATCTTTCCCCCACCCCACTCTCCCATCCTCATCCACTCAGAGTGGGTAAGGCCTCCCATGAGGAATCAACGAAGTCTGACACATCACTTGGGTCAGGACCAAGCCGCTCCCCCGCACCCCAATCTAGGCTGAGCAAGGTATCCCTCCATAGGGAATGGGATCCAAAAAGCCAGTTCAGGCACTAGGGAAACAGGGCCACTGTCTGGATTCCATAGCTGTCTGGGAGTTCTCTTGAGATTTTTTTGATGTTGTTGTTATTTTTGTTGTTTTGTTTTTGCCTATGATACCTCTGTTTCATTTTACATGGTTCTCTTGGGGATTTTTATCCTGATAAATCAATTATTCATCTAGCTTACTGTCATTTAGCAGGCTGTGCACAAAAATATACTGTGAATACTATTGACAAAATTAATCTTCTTAAGTCTGCCTTTGAGAATTTTTTTTATTTTTCCTTTAACAACCCACACCTACCGGATCTGTATATACTTCAGATATAAAGGAAAATAAGAGTCAAAACCAAAAATCCTTTGTTTGCGAAATATGAGATCCTAAACATTCTCCATAAAATCATAAAATTTTCAATCATAAAATTATGATTTCATAAATCTTAAAGCAACAAACTATTTTACATTATTTTCTTGTCTGTGGCTTTCTTCAGCATTACTTGTTTTTTTTAAAAAAAATTTGTGTGTGAGCACGCAGCTGGGAAGGGCAGAGGACAACGTGTGAAGTCAGTTTTCTTCTTCCACTGTTGCGGGGTGGGGCGTTTCTGGGACTCCAATTACTGTTGTCGGCCTTGGGAGCACATGCTGATACCCACAAAGTCATCTTGCCGTCCCCCGTATCTCTTAATCGTCGTTTTTCGGCCAGCTTCCGAAAACCTACTGAAGCACATAAAACACGATGGACGAATGTTCTACAGCATGGAAATGAAATGCACAAAAATGGATTTTATTCTGGTTTGGCTTTTTAAAGTGCTAGGAAGCAGCATAAAAATGTACATATTTTAGGGTACCCTCTAGTGTCTCAATACCCGTGCCGAAAGCACCGAGTTCTTCATGCTTCTCCTGTCATTTTGCTTCCTCTCGTGGCATGCTTAGCAGAGAGCATTATGCAATAAAATTCACAGCATAGACAGACGGATGAATGCAGAGAAGTTTGCAGAAGTGCAGAACAGAGTACAAAGAAAACAGAAGCTAATTTTATAGCATCAGACTTAGAAAATATTTACCCCAGGGCTGTGTGTATGTAGAGTGTATAAAGTGTGTATCATGTGTACAAACATGTAATGTGTGTGTGGAGGGGGTCCTCTGTCATTCTCTTTCATTCTTATTGAGGTAGGGTCTCTCACTGAACCTGTGAGCTACTACTCTGTCTGGCCAATGATCTCCAAGGATCCCCCTGCCGCTACCCACTAATGCTGACGTTACAAGCATGCACCTCCATACCTAGCTTCTTACACGAGCTCTAGAGTTCTGACTTGCAGATCTGAATCACACAGCTGGGATGGCCAGCCCCTTAACAATGGAACCATCTCTCCTTGGGGCTTGATGATTTTTGTAAGATTGGAAACGATAATTTGTCTGGTAGGACTAAAGAAACTGTTGGACCAGAAACGTGAGCTCAAATGAGTCCTTACACAGTGGTCAAACTGTGTTAAACAGGCAAGATTCTCTCCTCCCTCCAACACCCTTTGTGTGGAAGTTCAAAGACCCTTTATGGGGTCGTGCCTGGGCAATTTCTGTTTTGGTGTCTCTCTTGCTTGTAGGTGGTCATCCCACAAGCACGCACTCTGAACCTCCAATGTCCTGCACTGGTCTGTAGAGAATAACAACCCCAATCATGAAGGAAATGGCTCCTGCACTCTTTGACTGGGAGATGGGCTAGGCCTGTTGTATGAAATGCAGATAAACAGCCCAGGAAACCAGAAGAGACCAGATCCAATTTGCAAGCTATCCTGGTATGAATTCAAGGGAAAATTACAATTTAATGATAGTATATTTCTAAATCTAACACAATTCAGTAAAATTTTCTTCTCAAAATTGGTGTCCAGGGAATAACAATTAGTGTTAACTGGTTATTTCTCAAAAGTAGTTTACAACTTGGGGGACACAATTCTATTTTATAGCCTGCTTTGAATTAAGAACCTTAAAATGGCTTTCTAGTATTCAGGACAAAAAGCTCGCAGAAGCACTTGGCTTTTCTCCCTAAGTATTTACTTTAAAGCCACACCTCCACAACATTGTCTCTTTTCTACAAATAATTTCAACTTGATTTTCTGTCAATGATATGGTTGCTCAGAAAAAAAGTGAACTCTTTAAGTTTAAAAATTGTTTTGGAAAAGTCAATTCTGGGCCATAGGAATCTTGCTTGTGCTTGGGTTTTGATATACCGCACTCACCAGAAAGAGAACAGCTCTCAGAACACGTACTGACTTCATAAGTTAGTCAAATTTCTAAATGAAAACTGTGGAATTCCACAAAAAAAGAAACAGAGAGAAACATCCAGAAAGGTTACCTCTTTAGAGCAGAGACCACAGTCATTTTGAATTGCACAAGGAAATCCCAAGGATCTGAGAAGAATTGGATCAAAGCCCCACTGTGGGGAGTCAACACGGAGAGAGACCACCTCCTTCCCAGCTCTGCTCCGCTCAGGCCTGGATGCTACTCCATGGCTTCTGGAATCTGTGGTCATTGATGTTGCAGCCCAGACACTGAACCTATTTATTCTGAAGGACAAGGAAACGCTGAAGGACTAAACCAACGACACATCCAGGATGAAATTAAGATTATCTCAGAAGAATGTCAGAAAAGTGGAAGAAATCTGGAGGCATATCTCATTGTTGAAGAATAAATTAGATATTTTGCCCATTTATTTATAGTTCACGAAACTCAGAAATGGTAAGACTATGTGATTTTCTGTCTCTGAAACACTAAATAAATGCAACTTGAGATTAAGTGTATGGTATCCGAATGGGACATCTTACCAGAATAGAAAAACTTGTGGAGTTGGTTCATCAGAAAGATGAAAAATTCCAAAGTTACCTGTAGAACACATCTGCCAACACTCACTTCCTGTGCCACGACCTACAATGGTTGTGTTTACACAAGGGCTCTAGAATTGTCAGCATCTTTATAATTCCAACCAACAATCAAATATTGAAAATTTAGACTTTGCAACTCCTGCTTTAAATCATGGTTTCCATGCTGGAGGTTAATATTGTACACTTAAATCTCCTGACCCACTGACACGGCTTGCTATAAATTCTTTTTCCACAATTATTCTTACAAATCAAATTATCTTTGCGAGTCAATACTCTCCAAGTCCTTCTCTAATTTCAAGCATCTTGTTTTCGGTTCAGCAGATTCTACTGTGTGTTCCAGGCTCCGAGTATCCAACTAGGGCACCCTCGCCAAGGTACCGCGTACTGGTAGCTGCTCACAGACGAACAGAACAGTGCTTGGTGCCCGCTGTTGTTCGCCATCCATGGTTTATTCCTCACCGGCTCAGGCACAAAACATGTGAGTGTGAGCTGACGGGTGTGAGGCTTTGCTATTCAGTTTTGAAACTCATTTAGCACTAAGGCAAAACACAGCTCTCAGTGTCCACAGTAGAGCAAACGCAGACAGGACGCACACATGCGCACTGTGATCAGGACGCACACATGCGCACTGTGATCAGCTATCGTGTGTGACGCGCCTGTGCTTGATGAGTCTACAGAACACAAAGGGATTTGTCCCTCCTAAGCAGCAGCTTCAGGTGTTTACTATGCTGCCCAAACTCGCTGCCTAAATTCTGCTATAAAATTGGAAAGGTGTTAGTGATGAAGGAACTCCAAAAGCTTTGTTGGAGCCTCCGCTAGATGATAATTTATGCCAGGAGTCTGTGTTACCTGGTGCGGCCTGTGTCTCCCTCGTGAGCAGGTGTCTGGTTTAGGAAAATTACTTTCTCCTCTCTAGTCCTCATTTAATTTACTTATCAAAGAGGACCATAATGATCACCTAATTTGCAAACGTCCTATGGGATCTAGGTGCTTTAGCAGACTAGATAGCTAGAGACCCTCTGGGGGAAAGCCTCTCCTAAGGACAAACAGACAAATGGTCATGCCAGACACTCTCTGCAAGGTTCTTCTCTGGTGAAAAAAAAATGGCCCCTTTTTATTTTCCTGTTGTGCAAAAGTTTTATTTCTTTACTGATATTTATTTTTGCTCAATTCTTCTAAGACTTCTCTTTCTTTTGGCTGGGTGGAATTTCGCTTGCTTTCTCCTACACAGCGGGGCCATCTCTGCTTTGCTGGATACATCAGTCATGAGTACAGCCTTGAAGAACAGACTGTGAAGGGGAGAGGAGTCTCCTCCTACAAGTAGAGCAGGATGGCTGGGCCCAAGTTCCCTTTTCTAAAGAGGACTCCTTGTGTGGATTAAGAGAGAAATATAAAAATCGATGGAGCAAGGGAAGACAGTCGAGAGAGCCACTCCCTGGTCCTGACTCTGACCTGATCCTGACCCTTCCTCTGACTCTGACCTGATCCTGACCCTCAGCTGTGGTTGGGAATGCATCGGGTCCGTCCAGATCACAGCCCTTGGACAAGACTGTCCCATCCAGGTCTCACCCAGTTCGCAGGTCATCAAATATGAAAACCCGCTTTTGTTACTCAACATCAAGAAAAAAGATTAGAAGCCGTATTTATGAAGTCACAGTTGACACACAATTTGGGACACAAATCGTGTCACTGAGAGAAAAATAAATGACAAACTGGAAGAGCCGAGAGTTACCCATCCATCACTGACACGGAGACACTGACTTATCTTTAAAGAGACAAAGGCTTTGGCTCAAGGATTGGCAGTCAACACGCTGTCCCCATTCGCCCATCTTGTATTTCTCAGAGAAAGAGAATCCAGTCTTAAGTGTAGCTACAAAACAACATTACTTTTTTTTAGCTTTGTTAGGAATCCTTGCCCTGGTCGACAATAGCATTGAAAGCGTACGTGTATGTGTGTGTGTGTGTGTGTGTGTGTGTGTGTGTGTTTACACCCATACCCATGCCTGTGCATGCATGTGCCTGCCAAAGTGCGCACACGGAGATCAGAACACAACTCTGTGGAATAGGTTGTTTCCTGCTACTCTAAAGCTGGGAATTGAACTCGGACTTGTGATTCCCTGGACCACCTTCCAGGTCCCAAACAACACAACAGTTCAGCTAGCTGCCGTAAGGCCATATAAAACATTTATTTTCCCACAATGCACAGCCTAATTTCTTACCCCCCACCCCTCCCCACCACTTGCACTGGACCCTACTGCTTCTTCCCACAGCTGAGCTAGCGATCTTCTGGGCAGACTCCTTACCACACTGACTGGTTTTAGAAGTGACCCTTCCTTAGCTTCTTCATAGTACACTGAGCGCTAGTCAGCAGAATGGTCATCCTCAGATCACACTCTTGCCTTCCCTTCCCTCCTTCGCCCTCTGATGCTCACAGGCTTCCATCTGAACATCTGGGCCCCAGACAGTGGCACGGTTTGGAAGGACTGTATAACTTTTAAGAGGTTTCGTCTTCATTCTGGAAGTGGATTACCTGGGAGTGGCTGGAACACTTAGAAGCAGGTCCTGATTTCACCCAGCTCTGCTTCCTGCTGTACCCACACACGAGCAAGCTGCCTCGGCCAGGCCTCTCCCCACTGTGAGCCATAAGACCTTTCCCCCTTAAGTTACCTTGTCAGGCAGTTGGTCTAGGAAAGAGAGGAGTAGGTGGCCCTGTTTTCCTGCAGGGGGGCCATTACTTCCGCAGCAACAGAGAGATCAGAGGTGACCTCGACTACCTTTTGTGCATTCTAGAGAGTCGACCTAGGTGTGACTGGCATGGCCACATTGTACTCGTAAAGACAGTCACACAAAAGACTCTCACTTAGTAAAATGGAAACCCCACTTTGCTGAGACTGGCTTTCAGCCCGTGTCTGCCCATACCCACCTCTGAGAAGAGAATACCCATCTCGCCATGGAGCTTTTAATATTTGGGACCTTGAAACTTCCCCTTACTTTTTAACATGCAAAACTCTCCACCATTGTAAACAAGAAGTTGTTTCATTTCTCCCCTGGGAGGAAGCCTTCGCCTGTTCCTAAGAAGGGCAACTTTCTGAAAAATGTTAAATGACATTGTTATTTCTATCCGTGTTATTATGAGATTCAAAAAATCTTCCCTCTCCCTTGGCCTTATTAGGATAAGAATAACAGCTTTCTGCATAAATAAATGCTGGAGGACAGGCCTTCCATAATTTGCGAGCTACAATGCTTTGAATAAGTATTCTGATTTGTATGTGTCACTTGCCCGTAATAAATTATCACACAAACAGTGAAACCAAAGCTATAATTAACTTGATAGAGAACGCCTGTGTCACTGTGCAGTGACCGTGCAGGTCCTGAAGGTGGCCTGTGTATAAACACAAGCTATACAACCCGACAACACACCACGAAATACATCAGATGCCTGGAGAGCAGCAATGTCCTCGTCACTACCAAAGGCCAGCGCAGCACAACGAAGTAAGGCAGGCGTCAAAGGGAGAAGTAGAGTAAGTAACCCTTCGATCCTAGTGTCTCCCCCTTTTCATAACTGGGGGAACAACCAGGCAGGAAATGGAGCATTGGAGCCAATCAGATTCAAATCAATGAGCTTCACAGACATTTGCGGAGGATTCTGTCCCATTCAACAACAGAGCAAGAAGTCTTCCCACCTAAGTAGAGCACATTTCCGGCTGAGAGGATCATGTTGCCATAAAACAGGATGCACTGAATTTAAAATACTTGAAGTAATACAAAATACGTTTTCTAATTTCATGTAAAAAGTGACTAAAAATAGGTTCTTAACTTGAAAAGAGTAGCATTTTAGAACCTGTACCCCGCCAGGGGAAAACACAGATGTTAGTTCCTGTTAGCTTGGATCAGACACTGACATTTGAGATATAACAGCAAAAGTTCAAGTGATAAGAAGATAAAGAAGCTGACTTTGCCAAAGTAGGAAACATTCTTGCTTCAAAGAACATCCCTAAGAAAGCAAAAAGATTACCCCCACCTGGGGGGCGGGATTTCAGTAATCACATATCTGATGGGGACCGTATTCCTGGAATACATGAAGAATTTCCTATAACGTCATAATGAAAAGATAAAAACTGGACAAATGGACTCGTTAGAATCCCTCAGAAGGATGCTCAAATGGCCCATGAACACACGCCCACGAGAAAGCTTAGATCATGAGTTGTCAGTGAAGTCAAAAATCTATGAGAGGTTTCTTCAGCCCTGCTAGGTTGCCTACAACCAAACAGGAAGATCAGTTCGTAGAAAACACCTGGAAGCTATACTCTTGAAATGGACATCCCCTACTTCCATTTCTAGATCTTACAACCACTGCTTCGAGCTTGGTGACTTAGCCCATCTGGCTTCAGCTTCCTGTAACCTTGAGTGGCAAAACCCCGTGCTTCTACTGTGCTGCCGCAAAAGTCCAGCCACCTCCTCAGTCAGTTAGCAGTGAGTCCAACTCTACCTGCACATAAGCCCCTTCGGAGCAACCACCTGCAGCGACATTCATTTTTTTGCACACAGGAAGAATTCCACAAACACACATTTCATGAATGAGGCACTGCGTAAGGTGTTGTGAATGCAATAATTTTCTCTTCTTCTAAAGAAATTTTGAAGTCAGCGGACCCATGGCTACCCCCATATTTCCACAAGTATAACTGTCTCCAACTGCCCGAATCACTTTCATATTTTTGAAAAACTGAATGCACATACACAGAGCTGACATTTACTTTGGATGGATTATTCTCAACTGTTCGTGGCGTATTGCACCATCAGCCTGGAACAGCTTGCAGCCTGCTCTCTATGGCTCCCGGTGTGCTCTGGCAAGAACTGATATCGCCACCCTTCCCCCACCCTTTGCAGGCAGGGGGCATGCAGTATGGGGTTTCCAGAAGACTAGATGGCAATTTCCAGCTGGATTCTCAGAGAGTACATCTATTTGCTCTTATCTGCTCTACAGATCTCTCCCTCCCTGCCTAAGGAGGACTTCACATTTTAAGAGAAAATGCATGTTTTTTGAGACTTAATGCATTGATATTTCTGTCACAATTCCTGCTGCTTACAGTGGGTTTCCAGCTCTAATCTATAGCTTTATAATCACAGGGGGCACAGCACTGGACAAATACGGCATTAGTTCATGTGGTCTAGAATCTGTCTTAGTTTGCTTTCGATTGCTGTGACAAATGCCTTGACGAAGAACAACTTAAGAGGAATGGGTGTATTTAATTTTATAGCTAACAATCCATCATTGCAGGAAGTCAAGGCAGGAACTCGAGGCAGCTACCTGGTGGCAGGACCTGAAGTAGAGTCCATGGAGGGGTACTATTTACTGCCTTGTTCCTCATGGTTTACTCAGCCTGCTTTCTTATAACATTCAAGACTGCCATCCCAAAGGGTGGCATGCATGGCCTCCTGGGAGCTGGGATCTCCCGAACAATCATTAAACAGGAAAACCCACACAGACTGGCCTACAGGCCAATCCCATAGAAACATTATCTCAACTGAAGTTCTTTCTTCCCAGGCAACTCTAATTTTTGAGTGGATGATAAGATCTACCCAGGTCATAACCCATGAACATGAACTTGGCAGGACACTATCCCTGCCACATGTGAACCCAGGTGCAAGTAAAGCTCACATTTGCCACCAAAGCCCTCCCTTCTGTGGATGTGAACCATAGCAATCATTTTACACACACATTCCTTTTATGACTGCATCGAAAGTAGAGTATGAGCCAACACGTCAATCTTGATATGCCCAGGTACATCTCTACCTATGTGCTTTAAGTATTATGTACTCTAAAGACAAAAGAAGGGCTTCTTTTACTATGTTTGTGTTTGGGCATGGCACTTTTCCCCTTGTGTGTGTGTGTAGCCTCACAAATGAAGCTTATGAAATTTTGCTCATTCATAGCAGTGTTTTTAAGACATAAAACCATGTGTCAGGGTCTTACAGCCATGATTCTAGTGCTGCCTGTGACTCTCATCCACTGCTTCCACAGAAATCATCGAAACAGGACGGAGAAGCTCAGTGAAGGCTCTGGGCCAGCTCTCAGCTGCTCTTCCACAGCAGCCTGCACAGCACACAGAGGGCTGGTGAGGATGGAAGCACAATCTTCACACACACACACACACACACACACACACGCACAGACACACAGGCACACAATCTCCCCTAACCATAAACACCAATTTCATCTCCCCTACTTCCCTACCCAGTATGTTATTTTTAAAGAAGAGTTATTTCTATTTGGAGAGATAAAAGAATAAAGCAAAACAATGGCCCCACCCAAAGGCTGACCGGCTTAGTTGACTCCATTATCTCTCTTGCTAAATAGTGTCTCAACCTACATGAATACAGAGGTGACTTCCACTCAGCTTTGGGGACAGCACAGGTAACAGCAGTTTGGTTATCTGTGTCTCCTTGCCTTGAAAAGGGCAATTCTCTAAGGAATTCTTCAGTTACCCAAAAGTTTTTGCTGTTGTTTCTGTGTTTGTTCTTTCCCAGCATCCAAAACCCCTCTGCTAATTGTCTCTACTTGAGAGAACTTCTACAGGCAGTTGAATCATAAGGATTCTCTACATGTTTTTCTGCATAGAAAACTAGAACCATGAAAATGAAGAAAAACAGAGGCACACAGCCCCTGACCTGCCAGAAGGCACATGATAGGACTTAGTCACAGCAAAAAAGGTCTTTGGAGGATGCCACAATTATTTCAACCCAACACCAAAACACCCCTTTGCCTTCTGCCTCTGTTTCTTCCACATGGTACCTAGGAAACACCAGTTTGGAGTTACCTACAATGCATCCTTCCAACACTGACTGGAACAAAACCACAGTGGTCAACCTGACCCTGAACTAATCAGGGTCAGGTGTATGTGCCCAATAGGAAGGGAATAGTGTTGGGCAGTCAGGTCAAGGGCTTTTATAGTCATCCAGACAAAGGTATGGACACATGGGAAGCCATGTGATAAACACAACCACTTTTTGCCATTCTGGATCATCATCCATCATCATTATACTAAGCACAGCTCCACTGAGAGCACATCAACACACACCTGCTCCTTCAGAATCATTTGTACAGCAGGAGTTAGAGGCATGCCTAAAAATTAGGTGTAATTTTTCTTATCAATGAAGTTCATTGATAGTTCTCTGCCTATTGAAGATACTAATTCTCTGTCACCTATGGTGATGTAATGAAAAGGGTCACAGGTTTACTCTCTCCTTATGAATTATCTGTGTGAATGATGACACCTGGCTACAATTTGCTCATGGAGTGACTGCATCAGAAGACCACTGATGAGACTCAGATTTTGTGAGGAGGACCCGTAGGGTACTTGGCCCAGTCTGCTGGTTCCACCTGCCAAAGGACTCTGTTGATGTGTTCTTGCAGATGCCCTCACAACCCTATGCAGCAAGACTGCAGGACAAACAGACACATCTGTGCCCAGTTCTTTCTGAATCCTAACTCCTCAGTCACGGCGGCAGCAGTCTGACTGTGTGATGTGAAGATTGACACACGGCACCGTATATACTGCGAAGACCAGAATACCTATTCTTCTAGAGCAAAAGCATCACACACTTCATTCCTGTGAGCGCTTCATTTATCTGGAAAAACAAAGACAGTAGCAAGCTTTTTTATCCCAGCTACCACACTGTGCATCTTATGCTTATTCTGTACTGGCTTGCAACGACACCCGTGCAAACCACACTCCATGACCTTATCATTATTTATTTATTTACTGTAAATACCTTTGAGCTTTTCTGTCCCTTGTTACTTCATGATAAAAGCCGTGTCTTTTTCTTTCAACTTTTCTTGGCATGGTGTTAACTCTGAAAACCGGTGAGAAGAAATAGCTCTTTCTCTCTCTCAAAAAAAAAAAAAAAAGACCTGAAAAATCTCCTGGGTCTATTTAGATATTTTTTCCCCGTAAGAAATAATTCTGGAACTATTTTGAACAACTTTTCAAATCAAAGTTCTGGATAAATCCTCATATTTCTCCTCTAAGAGAACATGAATATGTCTCCACCCCTTTCCCCATTTACACTTTACAGATCTGGGCATGGCACACAGCGGCTGAGAATTTGCACACAGACTCTGGTGCACCTGTGTACAGGCCGCTGCAGGGGCAGCCATTGCTCTTAACAGCCGAACCGTCTCTCCTTATGATGATTGCCCTTTTCTACTCAACTTAATGTTCTTGTTTTTTGTAAGTTTCTGAGTTCACATTGACTTGCTAATGTTATACCTTCAGCAATGATGTAAAGAAAGATTATTAATAAGCTTAACAAGGTAAGCTTCGGCATCCCTGTCGTGTCTAGAAGAGATTAGAAAATCTCAACAGTATGGCTACCTAAGCAAGACCTGAATAATGGCAACACCAGTCGACACGCCCACATTGATTGGGAAATTTCATTAGGTCCCACCCAAAAATGAAGAGCTACAAAAAACAGATGGTTTCTGAGGGAGGGAGAATGAGTTTTCTCCAAGCATGAGCTCCCTGCTAGCTTATCCAAGTGGTCAAGTCTTAACACTTAGACATATGAGCAACACTGAGAGATTCAGTAGGCTCTGTGTGCTTATACACGAGTGTGTGTGTGTGTGTGTGTGTGTGTGTGTGTACAACAGTAATGAGGAAGAGGGTCATGAATTTGAGAGGAAGAGGTCAAACATGGGAGGAGTTAGAGGAGGGAAAAGTGGAAACGGTATAAATACCATAATCATAAATGGAATACTCAAAAAATTAGCCTAAGAAATGAGCAAATATTGACAACTCAAAGCTTGAAGAAAGGGCGTACTAAAAATACAACACTGTTGGACTCCTCTGTCCACCATGAGCAGTGAAGACTTCCTCCCATGGTATAGCTCCTCCCATGGTATTGCTGTCTTCTGTGCTCTTCTCCTCACTCAGTACATTTTTCAAGTCTCAGTAGCAACCCCTTATCACCTCCAGTCTTATCACCACTGCCTATTGCCTCCAGCCCCCTGTCTCAGATTCTACCCTCCCACAAGAGACCAGGCCACTGTCTCCCAGGAGTTCTGCACACGTGCCCCCTCTGTTGGCCAACTCACATCCATCCTCTAGATCTCTAGATGGAGAGGAAGTCCTTGACGAAGCTCTTCACTCTTCCTGGGGCTCCTCTCTGCTTTCTGAGTGGGGACTTAAAATACAGATACGGCACCCGACATACTGTATCATGTCTTCTGTGAAGACTGAACTGCTGTATTCAAGTCTTCTGCAGTGGCAAATGACAAGGTTTACATTTTGCATGTGCCATGCTTCCCTTTCTTTCTCTCCCTACCACATACCCCGTCCATTGCCACTATTGAAAAGGGGCTTAAACAGCAAGGTGATTGACAGAACACTACAATGTAGGAATAAGGAACGTCAGACGACTGGAAGTTTCTCAACCATCATCAAAAGTGTTAAAATGAACACCAAGACTCCTACCCCTGTGGTTTCACTTTTTTTTTAATAGTGTTTGACCTTCAGGTGGAACATTCTAGGACCTCCTTTAGCTTTCTCTCATAATAGTGTTGATACATCCAGTAATTTGCAAGTTTGAAACCAGCTGTTTTTATTTCTGATAATGCTATTCACTAATATATGCATAACTACAGCAATGCCAACAAAGAAATAGCTAACCTTATACTCAAATTTTATGTGTTTTTAATAGATAGCTCTGACTCTCACCGTCAAGAAGGTGGGGGAAAAGCAATGCAGCATTCCCTGCTTATCAGCCAAGCTGTGAGGTAGAAGTCACCAGGGTACCAGTCCAACAAGGTTGCAATTAATGATGCACTAACTGGGTAAACAATTAACTATCATAATTGAACAGATTCTGAATCTTGGGTCTAAATGTTACCCTAGACAGCTGGAGCCTTTGCCTGAAGAAAAGGATTAGGCTTCAATTTTATATAAGGAAAAAAGCACCGATTTCATTCTTATATCCACTATTCGGATGGTAAAGACACCTCTCAGGGATATATACATTAAGATATTTCAACTCTGCTAAGATATGGTATGCAATTTAATTTGAAAATTCTGTCAAAACATTGTTCATGTGTAGCGCTGCTTTCCTAACTGTGGGATGGCAATTTACTTTCTAACAAGTCCCTTGGAGAGGTTCCTAAGGAAACCATGCAAAACACCAACTATCTCCAGTTTAATATGGCTGCAAACAGCCCCCAGGAAGACAGGCCAGACAGCCATAGTAAGAGAACACACTCCCCCCACAGCTTGACTGGGAAGAGCACCGTAGGCAGGGCACGCTCGTCCCCACTGTCTCTTTGCTGTTTGTCCCTTGCACGCAGATATGTGATTGACAGCTCACTCTGCGGTCCTGATGTAGGGTTAGCATCTGCTCAGCCACTCACTTTCCTCTGCTATCCAATGGCACTGATTTACAAGACATTTGTAAGATGCCCAGAACAAACACCAGAGTGCTGGTCCACCCACACCACAATGCCAGGGAACATGTCTCTCTTCGTTGACACGCAGAGAACCCCAAGCTTTGACTTTTCCTTTCACGTGTCAGCGTTTTCCCTGCACCCCAGTGCTGAGACAGAACACTCCTCTTTTGAACTTAACTTTCTGCTCTGCAAAAGATCTTGCCAGAAAGCCGGATTTCCCTTAATTAATGAAAGCAGCCATTGGCCCATCCACTTAGTAACCAGAAAACACAACACATGCTCTCACACACACCCCCAGTTCTAGGTTCCATCTCACTAGATGAAGAGGAGGCAGAGCCCTCTCCTGGATTCTTCTCATTCCTTAGCATTCATATGACTCTTCTGCCACACCCCCTGTGCTAATTTTATTTCTATTGTTATAACATAACATAAATAAATGACACATAAAAAAAGTTAAGAGTGAAATGGTTTCTCTGACCTACAGTTCCAGGCGATGGTCTGTCTGTCCAGGGAAGTCAAAGCAGGAAGTAAAAACACGCTGTCTCATTACATCCACAGTCAAGGGCAGAGAGAATTCAAGGCACACATGACTAGTGCTCAGCCAGGATTCTCTGATATACTACAGGGCCCCCAAACCAAAGATAGGGTTACCCACTTAAATTCTGATTGTTCTTACGTCCATTGAGGCAATCAGTATTATCCCCTACAGACATGCCCACAGGCCAACCTGATCTAGATAACACCTCATTGAGACTTCCATCACAGGTTATTCAATTCCATCAAGTTCCAAGTTCGCACTTATACAACCAACCATCACACCCTTGCACCGAGAAGAAATCTTCTGCAAAAAAACTCAGACTGTGCCCCAGGAGTGCCGAAGACACTGGGTACTAAGTCCTGGGAGAAGAGGAGAGAAGGTAAAAAATGCCAGAGGACAAATATTACCATGATCTAGAGGGTGAGGGTCTCGTGTCCCTGAATGCTCCCCGCTGCACAGACTGGACCGGGAGTCAGCAGGACATCTGCCTCTGTGTTAGACACAGCACCTCACAGAGCCGTTGAGACCTCGAGAAGACATTGGATGTGGATGGTGAGTAGGGATGGCATCTCCCCAGCCACACCTACAGGGTAGCCTCCAAGGTCCAGCTCCAGCCACAGAGGTTTCCCTTAACGACGCCACCACGTGAACAGGTCTAGGAAGCCTGTGTTATCCCCTACACTGAGATTTTGAAAGAAGCCATGACAGATAAAGCTCTAGAAGTGTGTTGGGGTTTAGTGTTTATATTGAACACATGCTCAGAATGTGAGGGCTGGATTCAGGTTATATTTGACTTCTGAGCCCTAGAAACCCAGTAAACTGATAAGAAGCACTTGAGAGCCAATGGAGTCCAGAGAAGACAACCACCACACTTTTGCTTATGTGTATGTGTTTGTATGTTTATGCCACAGGTACACAGGAGCACACAGGGCCCAAAAGTGTGTCGGATCCCTTGGATCTGGAGTTACAGGGAGTTGTGAGCTCCCAGGCATGGATGCTGGAAACCAAACTACAGTCCTCTGAAGAGCAGCATGCACAATTCACAGCTGAGTCATCTCTTCAGACCGCCATCCCCCTGTCTCACACTCAGAAGTTACTTGTTTAAATGCACAGCTGAGTCTAGTAAGGTCAGCATCAGCTTGCTGACGGTTCTCAGGAAGAATGCTCACTTACAGCTGGTTCAAGCATTTCACAATACCCACATGGATGTAGATGCCGATAGTTCCCCATTAATTTGAACAATCGGTATACTCTGTAGATCACTTAAAACGTGGTTAATGAAATCAAAATTTAAAAAAACTAATGAGTTCAACTGAAGGTACCACCCACCAGACAGATCAGAACCTGCATTCCATGGGATCCCAGATTATCCACACCTGAAACATCAACCTCGCGTTCCTATTCTCCCAGCCAATGACAGGATTTTTTTCTCTATAGTTTCTTATTCTGGGCTAAGCATGATGCAAGTGGAAATCAGTTTGCTTTTTCCCAATCAAAGGCTGCTTAGGGACATATTCTTTCAGGCATTGAAAGTTGTGTTGCTCTCTCCTACTAATGGGTGGAAGAACATTCGCATGAAATGCAGTCAGGCTGGATCACTGAGGAAAGACTTCTTAGCAACAGTCCTTAAAATTGCTTTGGAAATCTACTTTATTCAAGCAGTCATCTAAATTTATGCCAAACACACCTCCACACTCATCTCTCCCCTCTGTGATCTCACTTGTCTTTAAAATAATCCCTGCTTCTGGGGGCTCCAGCTCTTCCTGAACAGGTGGGAGGATGGTGAGGTACTCCTCAATCACTCGTGTGGAAGGAGCTAGGGATGTTTTGAGTACAAAAGTCATTATACGGAAACAAATCCTCTTCTATCACATTTCATTCGTGAGTAATTATTGTGTTCTAGCAAGAGAAGGATTAGCAATTCTGCCTTACAGGGGAGAGCACAGCAGGCTCACCCCTCATGAGTGTGCAGGTGCTTTATCTTCAGCCGCAACAGCCTCTGCATTGTGTCTGATTCTGAGACTTGCCATCCCCGTCAGCAAGGATGCTGGACAATCTCTACCCCGTGAAGTAAGTTAATAATTTTCATTCTCCTGCGAGAAATATCTACAGTCATATATACAATCATATGTGATTATATATACATATATGTGTGTAGGTATGTATATATATGTGTGTGTGTATATATATATGTATGTATATATCTATGATGTGTCATAAGACCAAGGGTAAGGAGCTGGTACTTCCTTGGCCTATTTCATGGTTTAATCTGTACCCCATACATGTGAAAGTGATATCACTACCCACCATCCAGGGACCTCATGCAATGACATGGTTAGTCAACCGTGTATGGACGCCTTTACTCCATCCTTCCTCCAACCCTTGCCCAAGGCTTTAACCCACCTGAAATCTGTTTCCACATCTGCCTCATCTGCATTCAGATCCACACAGGGATCAGGTCTCTCCTTCCCACAAGAAGATTTAAGTTACAGTAACTGCTGACACACTTACCTCTGTCCACTCTGAGGTCAGACCTGCTCTTCTGCATGCTTCCCGTGAGAACATTAAGGGAAGGTTGAGAAACTTGCCCGAGGTGGCAGAATTGGAATGCAACAAAATATGATGTGTAAATGCTTTAACATTTTCCTAAATATTATTTACATGCTAGATAAACAATTTTTAGATGTGGAACATTTAGAAAATGAGGAATATATTTTGGAGATTAAAAAAATGAAATGCAAACAGCAAATAAATTTTGTGAACCCCCCACTGCTTTTAATATATAAATTTAAGACTATTCTGTGGATAACTTAGAGTCGAAAGATAGCTGAATATTATCTTTAATTTCCAACTTTTATTTCTGTTTTATTTGATATACTGAGATGAACTCACAAGAATTTTTCTTCAAAAGAGTGCTTAGACTTCCAGTATTCCCCCCATAGAAGAAAAAGATTCACCTTACTCTTGTCCAAATCCTTAGCTCTGTCGAAACTGGGGAAGATTTTTAGGAACAACACGTCCACGCATGTTGAGTTTAACCCATACATTCTTTAGTTGCTTAACTCTAGTTTGTCCTGTATCTAACTGTATAAATCAATCCTTTAAAAGGGGTAGAACTTGGGGGGCTGACAATATACATGGGGAGTGTGTAATTCAAGACTATTGTCAGTTCAAGGTGGCAACAAATTCCCAAAGAACATTGGCTTCAAGCCATTCATTTACTAATCATGACTACGACATAAGGGTGATCCACATTGTCTCACGTGCTCACAGACCCCCTAGCTAAATATCCTGAGTTTGGGGATCCAATGGTCCTGATGTGAACCCTATAAGTCTGCCAAAATTCTTGATCCCCACATGTGCATTCCAGATGGCAAATAGAGGCAGATAGAAAAGGGACTCTCCTTCCCTTAAGTCCTCGCTGAAGGACCCAGATTTCAGCATGTGTTTTGTTGGTACTGTGTGTTTCTATTGAATGAATAGATGTAATGACTTTGGAATTCTGAGAATCTATTAGTGAATGCTAAAGAAAGAATGGCTATTAGGCAACAATTGTCAGATGCTAACATATGGAGCTAGCAACACAAACATACAAACAGACTACTTGAGGATTTCAGTGCATCAAATTCTCAAACTCGTGAGACATGGGGCTACGTACATGTCCAGCATTGCCCCTACCCCGGCCCACAACCATTTCTTGGAACTCACTCAGCATTCTGTTTACTATGAAGTCTTTCCCTTCCTCTGTACTTTGAGCTTCTCCTTCTCACTGCCTAGTTTAAGAGCCACTACCCAAGTAGAATCGCTCCAATCCTTCCCTGCTGAAGCTGACCTTTCCTGCTGATGGACTGCTTCCTGGCTTGGAAAATAAATGCTTTAGACAACTCTGTTTTTTTCCACTAAGGAACACAGTCCTGAGGAACAGGGTCGCAAACATATTCATGTATTCATTCAGCAAATGTGAAATGAGTGACCCCATTTTACCTGGTTTGCTAAAGAGAATGTTCAATGCGCTGGGCATGGTGGCACATTCCTATAATTCTACCACTGGAGGCGTTGCCATGGAAAGATCGGGTGTTACAGGACAGACTGAACTGTGTCTCAGAAAGAGGAAATATTCAACAAGCAATTGTACAAATATACTTCAACAGATTTCAAATAAAGTTCTAGGCCTTGTCCTCTGAGAAGGGTCTTCAGACTGACCTGGGCTTCAGTCTGCCACTCCTCCGTCTTTGCACAAGGTCCTGTCTAAGGCCTTCAAATGGAGGAAGAACCCTTGCTATAACCATCCTCAAAGCAGGTGTAGCTGGCCAGTGGCAAAGACAAGCTTCAAACAAGGCCCATGCCAGGAGGAAGCTGGTCAAGAATGTTTTAATTTCTATTTTTTTTACATTTATTTGTTTGTTTGGGGGGAACCTGGGCACAGGCACGCCAATACATGCACATGGAGATCAGAGGGCAATTTGGAGAAGTTGGTTCTCTCCTTGTACCAGGTAGGCTCAACTAACAAACTCAAGATCATCAGGGCTGGCAGCAAGCCCCCTTACCTGCTAATTTTAGCAGCTCAGTGACATCACAAGGAGGGCATACTTGTGGACCCTTCACCAGTTCTTACTACTCAAGGAAAGTAGATCTGAAATGTTATTTCCTGGGTCAGAAAATCTAAAAGAAGAAAGGAGTCTCTCTTGGGGGAGGAAAAAATGCCTCGACTATAAAATCCCTTCAATTCTTATTTAATTTTCTTTTTGTTTTGTTGGTTTCATTTTGTTTTGTGCAGCATATCCCACCGTCGACATGCGGCCCTGAGGAAATCTCACTGCCCGAGTAAGTTCTGGAAGACTCACTGTTGCCATGACAGTCCTCTATCCCATAATAGCTCCTGACTGTTTGGAGTACCGCTGGAATAAAATCCGCAAAGTTGGGCTTTTTCAAGTTTTAGTTAGAAATCTGCATCTCCAGATAAGTCAGTATTAGTTTTTAAGTAGACAGTGTGTAGGCAAAGTATTAAAGGAAATATGTTTATCTTACATTCGTGAATCTTTATTAGTTCCTTGGTGAGATGTTCTATTGTTCCCAGTATGCATGTGACAATTTTTTAAAGGGTCCTGTTTTTTTAATTTGGGTAGCATTTACGGGGAGATCTGGAACCCAGTGTAATGGAAACTCCCAGGAATCTACAAAAGTGAACCTAGCAAAGACTCCTAGTAACAAGGAACACAGAGCCTGAACTGGAATCTTCTGTAACCGGGCAAGACCTCAAGGGAAGGAATTGGGACACCAATCCAACCATTAAAACCTTCGACCTACAATTTGTGCTGCCTGCCAAACATGCTGGGGTATTGATGACACAGAACTTGTGGGAGTGGCCAATCACTAACTGCTCTACAATAAGCAGGGTGCCAAGAGAGGGAGCCCATGCCTGACACTGCCTGGATGGGCAGCAACCAGAGGCTGTATACCCTAGACACCTAGGATGCAGCCAAACAGCAAAAACAAAAAGTCAATGGATTCTGAATGTTAGTGTGCTGTACTTACTGACCAGAGTCCAACTCAGTCATCATCAGAGAGGCTTCATGGAGCAACTGATGGGGGCATTGCAGAAACCCACAGACAAACATTAAGGGGAGCTCAGGGAATCCCTCAGAAAACAGGGAGGGAGGAGCATAGGAGCCAGAGGGTTTGAGGACACCACAAGAACACTGCCCACAGAATCAGCGAAGCGGGGCTCTTAGTGAATCACAGAGACTCAGGTGACAGTAGTGAAGCCTGTAGAGCTCTGACCTAAGTCCTCACGTATATCTGAAGATTGTTTATCTTGGTGTTCTTGTTGGACTCCTAACAGTGGGAGTTAAGGGTTGTCTCTGACTCTTTTGTCTGCTTTTGGTACCCTTTTCCTCCTACTGGGTTGTCTTGTCCAGCTTTGATATGAGAGTCTGTGCCTAGTCTTACAGTAACTTTTTACGCCGAGTTTGACTGATATCCTTAGAAGGCCTGCTTCTGGGGGAGAAAGGGAGCAGAGGAGGAACTGGGAGGAGTGGAGGGAGGAGAAACTGAGGTTGGGATGTAATATATTAGAGGAATAAATAGATAAATACAATTAACATATTATAGATTTTGGACTTCTACTGTATAAGAAGGTGACATAAGAAGTTATATTCTTACATGGCTTTAATTCCAGCCCTCAAGAAGCAGAGGCAGGCAGGTCTCTGAGTTCGAGGTCAGTCTGGTCTACAGAGAAAGTTCTAGGATAGCCAGAGCTACACAGAGAACTCCTGCCTCAAAAAAGAACAAAAAGAAGTTGTGTTTTTAAAACTATCTAGTAAATTCCTGGTGTGAATATTGACCACAATCCATGCACTCAGATATCAGAATCAAAAACGCATTGAAATACTCTATGACATAATTTTAATGAATTGGAACAAGGTACATGTCTTCTAGAAATAAGAAAATAAAAATCTAGACAGAACAAATTATCTGTGATCATATGAGTGTTACAGAATTTTACTGTCCCCTCTAGAATTCCTTTAGTGGTATCTAGTATAATGTGTATTTGTAATTGCTTTTGGGACCAAACGTGTAGGTTGGGAGAAACTAGACATGAGAAGTGAGGTACAATGTTTGCACTGACCAACATATAGTGGCTTGAGCAAAATCTCTTCTGGGCGTCTGTTCATGTTAGAGCTGAACTGGATCCCAGTCTTTCCAAGGGACTCGTCAAAGTGCTTCACAGTTAAAAAGAACTTGGAGATTTGTGAAGCACAGGAAATACATACTGAACACATTTGACTCAAAGAAAGAGAACCCTCTTTGCAAGCGAATAAATCTCAGACACACCAAACACACAATCTTTTATCTTTCAACATCTCTTAACTTTGCAATTAGCCATTTCAGAACCATGCTGGAAATGCCTTGGGAGTTACTTCATCCATCTGTAGCCAACCAATGGGAATAAGAAGCCTGTCTGTGTGATGTTTATGTCTGACTTTTTGTTTTGGTTACCCTAACACACCCTTCCCTCCTCCAGTCAAGGTCATCTAAGTGATGCCCTGGTCAAGAATCCTAGAGGGTCCAGGGTCATACTCCTCAGGCACTGGCAATGTCCTTCCCATTCATTTAATAACCCCAGCAGAACACGGCGACAGCTGATGGCTGCTATTATGTTCTCCTACAGAATGTTTATTACTAGCCTAACAGGCAAGTGTCTTGTTGTTCTGGATCTACATAATCTTTATAAGGAACCCAAGAGGTGAGTGTAATAAGAATCCCTGTTATTACAGACGGCCAGACGCAATGAGCCACTGCCTAGACATCTACAGTTAGTAACTGCGGGGCCAAAGTTCAAATCACGGCAGCCTGACTACACACCTCCTAGGTTACATAAAGGATGATGTATCCAGTCTTCTGCTCCTTCTAAGAGGGTATTGCGTCATGGTATGAGCTCCGCAAATCTCACCTTCAAGGCCCAGCCTTCAGAAGCGTGGATTGTTGCATGATCAGAAAACAAAAATGCAGATTTGATGGGAGAAGACCTCATTTACACTGCTTTTATCACTGGCGAGAAACCAAACCCACTGTCTCAAAAACAATTCTGGGCCTTTACCCTGTTTTGTTTCTGCAAGGCCACTTTGAGGTAGGCCCAAGGCCAAACTTCTCACCAAACATCACAGCCTAATCCATTGCAGATGAGACCAACGATCCATCACCTCTCAGACATTCACAGCAGGTAGGACATCTGCGGTGCTCAACAGCCCCCAGACACTGCAAACCATCATATGAATCCATAAGTCACGATGGGAAAGCAGCTGACTGACTACATCCTGCCCAGGACAGCTGTGAGGAGGGAGTGTTCGGCTCATCTTGAGGATTTGGGGGGACATTGCCACCAGAAATACTGACATTTATCCAAACCAAGGAGCATAAGCTAAGAAATAGTGTGCATTGTTTATGGATAAATAAACAAAGGGTACCTCTGACACTGATAACATCCCAGGGTAAAGTAAGTAATGCTTCAGATCGATGAATGAAGAAGAAGTCATATGTCTATATGGAATAGAACCTATTGCTTTAAATAGCATTGGGTAAATATAAAAAACTTTGTCACCATCGCACGGCTACATATACAGGTGCTTTTGATTCAGTGAAATGAAAATGAAATGTTCAAAGGACGGAAGGCAGCGAGATGAAAGTTCAGTAACATTTAAAACAAATTCCTAATGGTGATTTAACAACTTATTAAATATACTTCCATCATTTTTATGTGTGTGTGCCCTTTGGTTTATTTACTTTTAATGGATAATTTGCTAAATGAAAGCTATGAAATTACAGAATGGAAAGCAACACCACTGAACATATCAACTGTTACTCAAAGGCACAAAAACTACCTAGACAGATCATTAAAGGCTCAGTAGACAGATAAGCCTTTAATCAAAGTTATGGCTTTGCAAAGACAGTCAGTGATGTTGACCCAGAATGGGGAAGGCTATGCCCAGTTTGGGCTTTAATACACTGACTCTTAAGTCCTCAAGATCCACTCTGCTTTGTTTGAGAGCTGAAATTAAATAAGAAATCACATAGTAGGCAGAAGGAGTAGCTCACTTGGCACCCCTAAAGATGGCTCCCACATTATTTGATCACTAACAAAAATGTCTCTCAATGAGTAGATTGACCTACACAATAGTCTGATGGGGGCAGAATAGTCAGGAGAGATTTTGAACAGATGTCTCTCCCAGGTGACCTTGTTCAGGGACCTGAAAAGACAAAACATGGATGTGTGCTTGCATAAGCTATTTTCTTTCCAACTCTTAAGCCCCTCCAGCACGTTTGGTCACTGTGTTCCACATAAGTGAGGAGAAGGTGCAGAAATATGGGGGACTGTAGTGTGTGCTCTTCCTTCCGCCACTTTTTGGACAAGCCAGTTCTGCACAGAAGTGATAGTGAGAATCATCGACACGGTCCCTTTCAAATACAGTTTGTATAGAGGCTGCAAGTGGCTACAAATAAAATACACATTTTAAAGAAAAAATCTGTAATTACACATAAGAGCCCTTTGCAAACAGTCAGGAAGAAAAAAACTGATAATAGAAAGTCACGAGTGCGCACTGAAGAGCCACGCCATTATGCTGGGCTCCCGTCCGTGTGGAGTGTGCTAATAAGAATCTGAGGGTCCATTATTATTAGGTCGTTCTTAAAATATGCCTCAGTGAAGTTCTAAGGATGTGGTCTTACTTGACTATTCAACAATGGCTGAGTTTAGCTGCCAGCACTTCTCTCTTCTTCTCGTTCATCACAAGCCGTTAAACCATCTTCAGTCCTTTAATAAAGATCATCATGTTACAGTAATTATATGAATTGCCCTTTGAGATGAAGAAAAACCCAACCAGTCCTAATGGTCTGACAGCGGAGAGAATGAACTTTGGGATAAAGAGTTGGAGCTGTCGAAATTCACTTCCTCTAACTTAAATACGATGTGGATGCTCTGCTCCAATAAGACTTGATCTACAGAGACTGCTGAAGAGGAACATGGCTGCTTCACCCGCCTTCTGTGCCCTCTGTTCATGAGGACACATTGCCATGAGGACCGTGTTTCTGGTGGCCTTGTGTATTTCACTGCCCTCCCAAGATTTTTTTTTTTCATTTATGGACCTAAAACGAGCGTTTTTTTAAAAAAATAAAAATTATTCAACAAATTGTTCTTGAATACTTACATGCTAAATACAGCGGAAGAAGAACATTCACATGGTATGTTAAATCGAAATCGGAAATTATAAACTGGGAAGAGCATGATTCATGTGCTCGAGAGCCAGGTTAAAGACCCAGAAAGCAACCAACTCCACCCATGCCACTGGAACTGCTAACTCTCAGGACAAGATCTTCTGAGTAAATTGGAACCATGGGGACCATGGGTGAGGGTTGAAGGGGAGGGGAGGGGAGAGGAGGGAGAGGAGCAGTGAAAAATGTTAGCTCAAGTAAAATTAATTTGTTTTTAAAAAAGGATAAAAGTGCTGACTCATTTTCTTAGTCCTTCATTTTGGTTGAACTGACTCTTTAATTTGTGCCTGGGCAGGACCCAGCCCTGTTGAGATACGTTGCTTTGTTCATTCACTCCTTTCCACACCAAGATGATGCTAAGAAATGACACATTTTCAGAGCCCCCATGTTAAAGTAGCGGTGGATTTTGAAATCATATTTCTGTACCCTCTAAAGCATCGTGTTTGTGTCCTCGGATGAAGCACCTGGATGATAAGGAGTAGCTGGGGCCTGAGGACAGGGAGGAGTATCAAACATGAAGCCCATGGCTCCAGTAAAAGCCACACACCAGCTTACGGGGTAACTTCTTGCCGTGCTTCCATCTTCCACACACAATGTTCTTTTCATCACACTCTTATCTGGATACTTTTAACTCACAGCACAAAGAGCAACAACATCATTGCGGAAGACACTTCAAGCCTCAGAATTTTTTAACTTCTATGCTTTGGAGAGAGGACTCTGAAATATTGGACTACTCCTGAGGACGTGACAATTTTCTTTTGAAGTCATAACAATCTAAAGTTAAAGATAGAACATTCACGTCTATCAGCTACATTGATATCATCTCTACTAGAATAGTATGGATTTAAAGAACCTCAGTGATATCCTCTGGAATTCTGCCAAGAGATTCCAGGTATAACGTTGGAAGGTAATGGTGAATTTGGATTAATTTACCTAAAAACACTTCTTAGTACTAAAACCTTTCACTTGTGGATACATTTTTTGTTGAACCAAGATCCCCTGCATTTTTATTTACCTTTCTGGTGTCTTTTATCTCTGAGTAGTAAGCAGTCAGGATCTTCCCTGCACTGTCAAATACAGGGTAAATTAATAGAGGCTATCTCCCCTCCTCCTCTCCTTCCCCCCTCTGTGTGCATGTGTGCATGTGTGTGCGAGTGCTGAGGATAGAGTCCAAGGCCTTCTGCATATGCAGTTGGGAATTCCTCACTGGACTGCATCCTGCCCACAAGTACCACTTCAGAAATGAATTTCTCAGAGCCAGGACATGGTACTGTGTCTTTTTTCCTTCTTCCACAAGACTGAAAATACTCCAGAAGGGGATCGCTCTCTCAGACGTGTAAAAAGACAGCAGTGCCATTACAATCCATAAAAGGTACAGGACATCAGGGCTGGGGAGATGGTGCAGTAGTTAGTAGCACTGGTTGCTCTTCCAGAGGACCTGAGTTTAGTCCCAGTACCTGCATGGCAGCTCACAATGGTCTGTAACTCCAGTTCCAGGGGATCTGACACCCTCTTCTGGCCTCCACAGGCACCAAGCATGCATGGGTTTTTCAGACATACGTGCTTATAAAATACTAATCCACATAAAATAAAAATAAATAAAACCAAGGAATGCGGAGGGAAATATATAGGCTACTGACAAGGAAAACAACCTTCAGTAAAATTCTCCTGGCCACACTGAGTTTGGAAACATGTTTAGGAACTCAGTAGCAGCTGATCTCTCCTGATTGACAAGCCTTTCTGCTGCTCTAGGATGCTGCCGTGCTGCACTACCAACCCCTGACATCATCTCTGACGTCACCTCTTTCTCTCCTTGACAAAACTACACGGTGAGTACGCATTTTGGAAGCCAGTTCTCTTCAACGCAAGCACACAGAGGCAAGCACAAGGACAAGCAGCAAGGACTCAGAACAAAAGGCAGCTGCAACCATCCCTAGTACCCCAGGCTCAGTGGGAAGAGCAGCCGGGGAAAGCACCCAGGCAGCCGAGGAACAACGGCCGTAAGCCTTTCACACTCGCTCCAAATCCCACCACTTCAGTCCTTAGCAGCGTGGGAAGTGATCCAGACAAACCAAGGTTTCGAGATGACTGAAAGACCTGTGTGGTGTTGCGCTGATCTAAACATGCCAGTCTCGATAGGAGAGCAAACATGGTCCTAAAGACTCCGAGCTTATTCAAAACTCTTGTAGACCAGGCTGGTCTCAGACTCAGAGATCCACCTGCCTCTGCCTCCTGAGTGCTGGGATTAAAGGCGTGCGCTGCCACTGTCTAGCCCCAAAAGACAGTACATGTGTGTGAGTATGCACGTGTGTGTGACCATATATATGAATTTATGTCAGTGTGTCTGTATGTACACCTGTGTGAGTGTGCACATGTGCAACGTGTGTGTATGTCTGTGAATGTATTTTTCAAAAGCATCTATGTAACATTTATTATTCCATAATTTTAGGAAATTTCCAAAACAAATGACTTCAAGGAAAACTTTAGCATGTTTCACACAAAAACAAATTTGAATGAAAAACTTGAAAATGACTATTTTCCTTTTCCTCATTAAAAATTCCATTTCCTCGTGTAGAACAGTGCCTATTAAAATCCTGTTTGTGGCTATGAAGTAAAACTCATGTTGTATTAAAAGATATTACTGAACTATTTTGCAGTTAAATTTGTCAACTGAATATTGAAAATAGAAAAATAAGCATGCATTTTGCCTGAGATGGTTAGAAGAGTCAGAACCACCAAAGAAAGCCTAGCTACAATAGTCAAGAAGGGGCTTGTGTCTTTTTCCAAGAATCCAGTCCTGGCATTCACGAACTTGTCTGTGTTCCCCCCATCCTGCCCCATCCCTGCCAGATTGTTCAGGTCCTGTGAGTTGTTTCTAACAAACAGAACAGAGCAAATACAAGGGCTTTAACGTTCATGGTTAACCTTTTGTAAGAAGGCAACATCGTTTTCCATGGCTGTCTTTAAAAGAAAAAGCTACCAAATTGTGAGCCACTTGAAGAAGCCGTGTGGCTGGGAAGGCACAGCAGCATCCAACAGACAAGGAGGTCTGGCCCTCAGTTCAACAGGAAGCAGAAGGCAGCTCACAACCACTGAACTTGGGGCTGAACTTTCTTCCTACAACTTAAGGTGAGACTTGGCCCAGCCTGGGACCTTGATCATAGCCCCAGGATATAGTTCAGCTTTGCCAAAACTTCTGAACTTCAGTAGTATGGCTGATCAACACAGCTGAATTACTATGGGTGTTAGGATTTTCTTGCACAAGCATAAATAAAGAATACAAAGGCATTCTCTACATTTTGTAAAGCAAGAACAATAAACAGAAATACTTTGCTTTAGTCTAAATATTGAGAAATAATTGAACACAACAGTATTCTATTTGTGTGGAATTACCTGTAAAACTAGTGACCACGTTATTGAATTTTTAAAAATCTATAAAAAAAATCCCTCTGAGAACAGACAATGCTTTCCATCATGACGATTACCTATTCTTTGTCATCTACTGAGCTACTAGATGGCATTTCTTGTCACTAATTATACCATAAAGAAGGGAGGGGGTGTTTTTTGTTTTGTTGTTTTCTTCTGTTTTGTTTTTTCTTTTTTGTGATATCCCAGAGTGTTAACCACTAAGATTCCGCAAAATATTTTAGATGGACTGAATGTGAGAATTTTCACAAATGTTCCACAGCATTCTAAAGTATTGTTCCTAGGCATGTGAGCAAAGACCACAATTTTAACAGACATGTGAAAACACAAGTACTGATCCCCCCAAAGGATGATAATCAAAAGTACGATATCGAAAACCCCACCTGAAAATGCTTGAACTCACAAATGCAGATCAGTGAACTGACTTCAGGTAGAGTTCATTATTAGCTCACTTATGTGTACATGCACATGTGTGTGAGTATGCACGTGTGTGTGACCATATATATGAATTTATGTCAGTGTGTCTGTATGTACACCTGTGTGAGTGTGCACATGTGCAATGTGTGTGTATGTCTGATGTGTGAATTCCATCAGCATTCCGCAGTTAGCATAGCCTTAAGATTACTTTTTCCTCCAAATGTAAGTACATATGCTTTGATGCGTTAACGGCCCAGGACAGCACCCTCCATTGGATCACAAAGTATGGCCAGACCACAGACTGCTGTAGAGCAAAGCAGTGGAAGCTGCAAGGATGCTCCTCACCTCAGACTCGCAGAGGGGTCCTCTCCATGACACTGCTCATACTCAGCCCCAGCTGCACATTAAGATTTATTATTTTATTATCATTTGCACTTGGTGTCTAACTTGGCAAAACCCGGAAACTGCCTTACCTGAAGCTCCTACAAGACAGTCTACCCATGATGCACTGGGTAGCTGGGATGACCTTGTTTATCATATGAATGACCTGCACGAAATGTACTTTAAGCTGACATTGTCGAGGTGGTGTGCTGCGGAACAATGGTTTTACCCTGTAAACCTTTGCTTCTTGTACTTGTTTAATAAAACAGTGACTGGCCAGTAGCCAGGCAGGAAGCAGAGGTGGGGCAATGAGAACAGGAGAATTCTGGGAAGAGAAAAGGTCAGTCTGCAGTCATCATCCAGACATAGGGGAAGCCAGGCACAGAGCAAGCAAGATGTGACTGCCTCGCCAAAAAAGGTACCAAACCACGTGGCTAAAACAGACAAGAATTATGGGCTAAGTTATGAGTTAATAAGAATACTGAGCTAATAGGCCAATCAGTTTATAATTAATGTAGACCTCTGTGGGATTGAACGGCTGTGGGACTGGGCAGGACAGAAACTCCAGTCAACAGTGTTGTTCCATGCTTTTCCATTATTCGCAATCTTTGAGAACATATATGTGTGTATATGTAGCATATATGTGCTGGCAAACAAATATAGTTGCTAAATGTCTTGTTGAATAGTCCTTTATCCAGGCTGAAGAGATGGCTCAGACCCTTGAACCTGGGTTCAAATCAGAGCAGCTGAACACGGTACACATGTGATGCACACATGTACAGCCCTCTTCTGGCTTCCTTGGGCACAGCACACAGTAATGCAGCAGCTAAAGACTCAGGGCTAACTGTAATTCAGGACACCCGCACCCTCTTCTGGCCTTCTTGGGCACTAAACACATGTGATGCACATGTAACTATGCAGGCAAAGCACTCATCCACATAAAATAAAATAAATATTTTCTAAGAGAACACTGCATGCTAGATCCCAGTACCCTTACCTGAAAATTGGTAATAATTATCCAGGAACCTTCACAGGGTTTAATTCTTCTTCTTGGCGACTTAGTGTTGTGCATGGTTATCACCTTAGATGGACTAAGTCTATACCAAGCAGTAGTAAAGGGCACACTCTGAAAAGAGGTTTTCAAACACTTGAGGTTTTAAAACTATACAGGTGATTGCTCACCTGTAACATTTGAAAGTCTGACAAACAAGGCAAGATGTCTGGATAAGATCTCAGAACAACAACAGAACCCACATCCACAAGTGTCTTCCATCATCTGGATTCATGAAAAGCTTCCAGCAACCCGTCCATGAATCCTCTTGCATTTTCAAGTTAGCTAAAATCTTTTCATTCTTAGTCAATCACTTCTTCACTTTGGGATCCATCAGGGCAATAGCACCCCTTTCCAGGTTCCCCTGAGTCATAAACTAGCTAGCAGGAACCAACAGAGACATGGATGGAGCCAGCCTTAAGGCTGATTCCTTGGCAAGGTTCACAAATGAACAGTTATCTCTTTTTTTAAGTGGCCAGATTAAGGAATACACACCCCCAGTGCAAGCTCTGGCGCAATTATGCTGCTGTTCGTTATTTTCAAACCCATAATTAGCCATGAAAAAGCATGTACAAATAAAATACTGTGTTTATATTTCTCATATGAAAAGCCCCGTTGTTCAACAACAAAGATATCAAGCAGCATATTTTATAAAACTGGTATTTTGTAATTATGTGACTTAGAGCTGAGCATAATTTAAAGGGGAGACCCTCAGTGGGCTCTTTGAAGAGTGTCTTCAGGCTGGGAGTAAAATCTAATTTATTCTTATAGTGGTTTAAACCAAGAGCGTTGGCAAAGGGAAATCTGATGATAAAATCTTTTTCACTCACAGATTCTAAGCACAGCAGCTCCTGGATTAAGAAATTTACGAGTCTTTTCATCTTATTCTCATGTGTATACACCTAAGAAACCAATTCATGCCTAAGCATCTCCTCTCTCGTAAGCTTCTTCTCTCTCGTGAGCTTCTCCTATCTCCTAAGTGTCTCCTCTCTCCTAAGTGTCTCCTCTCTCCTAAGCGTCTCCTCTCTCTTAAGTGTCTCCTCTCACCTAAGCATCTCCTCTCTCCTAAGCTTCTCTTCTCTCCTAAGCATCTCCTCTCTCTTAAGCTTCTCCTCTCTCCTAAGCCTCTCCTCACTGCCCCCTTCACATGTTTACTGTTTGTGGATAAATTCTGTGCCTGTTCCACATCCATGTATGAGTCACACATGATGAAATGGCTGATTATGTATTCCCCTTTTAACAAGGTGCACTGTGGGATAGCTTTTATTTTGGCGACTAAATTGCTATTGCCGCATAATAACAGGGCTCAAAGTCTCCAAGAATGGTCTTCACCAGAGATCTATTTTTAAAAAGCAATATGCATTATCCCTCTATTTTGTGTCTTTTCTCACATAGGGTACAAGAGTTAGGTGACAAAATGCATTCCAAGCAGAATGGTTCACACATCAATATATTAAATATTCTGTAGTGCATCGGGCCAGTAATGAATGAAGCCTATTGGAAACAGCCTTAGGGATAATTCTGAGAAGATTGTTGTGCTCTTCGGAGCACCTTGTGACTTTGGTTCCTCTAATCTATGTCCTACATCCAAGCAAGCACGGGCAGCTGAGGGTAGCATCCTTCCCTGTCTGTGGGAGAAGGTGAGGAAAACTTGGGGGAACAGTTACTTGAGTACTTTACTAATTTACTTCATCCAATGCATCGCGAAGAGACATGATATTTCTTAACCAGAATAAAAATAGGTTCTAGGACATATAAAATACCCCAGAGTGGAAAAGACATGACGCTGACTAAAACCTGTTCTTAACAGTTAAGGGAGGAACAGAAGCACCCGTGTACAATTTTGTTATTTCTCTCCTCTATTTGTAGGAAAGATCAGAAAGCTGATATTGTCCTAAGAATGCTGACTTCCAGGCCATTTAGATGATGCATACATTTGGATAAAGACAGAAAGTTTTTATATCTATAACAAATTAATATTTCTATGGATCTTCTCATGATCTGAGTGACAGGACGGATAGTTGAGTGTCACTAAGGATTGCCAGCTACCTCCCTGTAAGATAATGATCATGGGGAGGTGATGGTGCCTGCCTTTAGTGTCAGCACTCAGGAGGCAAAGGCAAGCAGATCTCTGTGAGTGCGAGGCCACCCTGGTCTATAAAACAAGTTCCAGGACAGCCAGAACGACACAGAAAAACCCTATCCTGAAAAGCAAGCAAGCAAACAAGCAAACAAATAAACAAAAGATTACAATATTCAATGATCACAATGATTGTGGACATTGCAAATTTTCGTTGGTAGGGTTTTGCTCTTACCTATTTAAAGTGGATATTGTGAGATAATTAAGCATTCATCTAATATGAATAAATATTATACAACATTTCCTAGAGTGATTCATAGATTTATAGCAGGTACTAGACAAAAAAACAAGTCTATTAATAAAGCATCAGTTCCCATCTTTGCACGTTTGCTAGGTCTCAGCCATAGTCACTCACTGCTCTCTTTTTTCCTCTGTACACACAGCAAAAATAAGTGTTAGGAAAATGACGTATCACTAAAACTTTTTTCAGTTGAAACCTGATTTTAAATTTACACTTTTTAAAATTGTTTAAGATTCCAATTAATATTTTTAAAAACAAGAGTTGAGGAAACAGTCTCTAAAATTTTAAGACAATAGTTTTAAAAAATGCTTCATTCTTAATTGGCACAATCTTGAATCAATCAATATAATAAAATTAATTTTCGTGAAGTTTGAGATGACATAATAATCAATTAATGATCAATGAGATTTCTTATTTTTTTCCAAATTTCAAGGTAATTTAGAAATTATAAGCATATTTATCAAAGAATAAATCAGACACACAGAAGTGATCAGATACTTGTGATACTTCCTAACTTCACAAAGGTAGAGCTGAACATAGGGGCACACATTTGTCATGAGTTCTCTTGAGGACCAAGGAAGAAGAACCTGGGTTTGCAGACACCCTCTCTCAGAAATTCAAGAGCTATCAATATAGCTCAAGGGTCTAGAAACTTTCAAGGATTCACAAGGCACAGGGTTCAATCCCTAAAACAAAAATAAAAGAGGGAAAAATGAAAATGGGAAAAGAAGACTTGAAGGAGGGAAGATAAAAAGTGGTGGTGGAAACCCAGACCTAGTCACAAGGACAAAACCATACCTAAAGCTAGTCAGAGGTTCTAATGATTTCAGGAATCCAGTTCCTAAGGCGGAGAAAAATCACATCTTTGGCTGCATAACTGAATAACTGGCAACTTCAAAAATGAAGAGATTCACAATTGATAAAAACACAGAATAAAAGATTGTAGGAGGGGGTCACCCCCACGTGATGCATTTACCAGGCAATCCCTACACCTGAGGTTCAGAGAAAAATCAAGGAAGAAAGGAAAGAGTATAAGAACCAGTGCATTGGGATGTTTGATGCAAGACAGTGTCTTCTAGACATCAAAAGGAATTGGTACATATCAAATATCAACCAATATGGTTGCCTAAACAAGGCAGGCGTCATGGCAGTACCAGTTGACATGCCAGTGTGGACAGGGGGAATTTCACAAGGTGTCCCCGCCCTGGATGAAGAACTACAGGCAATCAACAGCTGTCAGGAGGTGTGTTGGGTCGTTTTCTGTCAGCTTGACACAAACTAAAGTCATTGGAGAGGAAGGAATCTCAGTAAGAAAATGGCTGGTGGCAAGAAGAGTAGGAGGGATCAGGTGAGGGGAGTGAGGAAAGAGTGTGGGGACAGGCAGCTGGAATTGGAGGGGGCAGGTGGGAGGTAGTGTGGAAACCCAGTCCACCGAAATCCATGAGGGTGACCCTAATGAGGACTCCTATGTGGAATCTCAACCGGCCATCTTATGCAGCAGGCAAAACTTCCAGAGTGAGACTGGGTTACGTTCAGTGGAGCTGGTGGTTGAGGAGGTGCAGCAGAGGTCACTAACAAGCCAGGTCGATGCAAGGACAGAGGCTGCTCTCTGAAAACTGACAGTGAGACCCCACTGCCAAGGACAGCATCCACACAGCATGCCGAACCTAGAGAGGTCAAACTGGTGCCTGCATGGAACCTTCTCCTACTCTGTAGCTTCTTTATGAGAGAAAAGGAGCTGCAGGCTACAGAAAGAAAAACGTAGACACCAACTGAGCCACAAAACCCCTCACCTACAATCTGGCCTGTCTGCAAGATTTGCTGGGCAATACTTGTGCAGGACTTGAGAGAGTGGCCAACCAATGCTTGTTTTAACTTGAGGCACACACACACACACACACACACACACACACAGAGAGAGAGAGAGAGAGAGAGAGACCATGCTTACACAGTCTAGCAGTCTAGATAGCCAAGGACTGGGGACTGGGTAGCTCAGAGATGTAGCTTAGAACCAAGCATGACAGGCAAAAGATAAAAAATAAAAAAAAATCAGCAGCATGATTTCTAATGGTATTCTGCTGCACTCATAGATTGATGTCTTGTCCAGGCATCATCAGAAGCTTCCCATAGCAACAGATGGAAGCAAACCCACAGTCAGACATAATACACAGAGAGAGTCTAAATTGGAGATTTCCATCAGGTTCCTCCCCTCAGAGATTGGGGAATCCCATGAAAGAGGTGGAGAAAAGACTGTTGGAGTCAGAGGGGATGGGGTCACCAGGAGAACATGGCCTACTGAATTAAATCAACTAAACAGGGCTCACATGGTCTCCTTAGTTAGCCTGCACCAGGTCCTCTGCCTATATGTTATGGCTGTTAGCTTGATGTTTTTGTGAGACTCCTAACAGTGGAAGCAGGTACATCTTTGACTCCTCTGTCTGCACTTGGGACTCTTTTCCTCCTATTGAATTGCACTATGTCTTATTGTTTCTTGTTTTGTCCTGCTTGGCTGGTATCTCTTGGAGACCTGCTCTTTTCTGGAGAAGAAATGAAGGGAGAGGGTACCTGGGCAGAAGAGAGATTGGGGAATCTAGCAGGAATAGAGAGAGAAGAAAATGTGATTGGGGTGCATTTTGTAAGAGAAGACTCTATGTTTAATAAAAAATAAAAGAAAGAGTAGTGGGGAGTGGGGAGAGAAAATGCCTCCATAAAATCAGGAAAACCTGTAGGACATTGTCTTAATCAGTTATTGATGGGAAAGCGCCCACCCCATTGTGGGTGGAGTCATGCCAGGGCTGGTGGTTCTATAAGAAAATAGACTGAGCAAGCTATGAGTAGCAAGCCCCTAAGTAGCACCCCTCTTATGGTCTGTGCATCAGCTCCTGCCTCCAGGTTCCGGCCCTGTTTGAGTCCTTTCCCTGACTTCCTTTGATAGTGAACAACAATATGGAGGTATAAGCCAAATAAACCCTTTCTTCCCAACCTTTGGGTCATGGTGTCTTGTCACAGCAATAAAAACCCTACCCAATCTCAAGTGATCAATACTAAACACACATAAATACAAGCAACACTAGGTGGATTCAGTAGGTTGTATATATCCATACACACACACACGCACATATGTATATATAATATACATATATGCACATTCATTTATATATGTAACAATAATAATTTAAAAGAAAGAGCTGTGGATTTGGGGGAGAGTAAGAGGAATCTATGAAGAGTTGGGCCAGGGTGAAAGGTGGGTTCAAATATGTAAACAGTGCTTATGTATGAAATTCTCAAGCATATAAATGACAGACCAGACACGAACACTCTCACTTCTAGACAGCCCACAGAGCCGAGCAGACGAAATGCTCCCGGAGCACTGTGTGAGTTGCCTGACTTTCCCCACTGTTTTGCTTACATTTCAGCACAATGCCAATGTCTCGGGAGGTTTGTGTGTGGACCCGTTCTTACCTCATGGCCTAGAGCAGCCAGTGCTCATTCTAGGCAGAAGAATCCTGTCCCTGCGCATTTTCAAATTCAGACTGACCTTTTAAAAAAATATTTGTTTTTCCCAGATGACTCTTAACAGCTTCTCTGATTCTTAAGAGTGAACTTATCCCCATTGCCTTTAAAAACAAAATCCCCTCTGGAAACCAAGTTCAAGATCTCTGCCAGGCTTGTCAACTAGACTAGCAAAAGCATGGCTTGGATGAGAGCGGCTTCCTGAGGTTGGGATAAAGTCTCCAGTGTTTGCTTCCTGCTCAGTGTTCAAGCAGTGCTGAGGGCTCAAACTATGTGATGTCATCACTGTTCTCAGAGTAGTCTGAGCAGGAGGTAACTACCTAAGAAAAGACTCAGTAGGCACTCTTAATCAGACACTTACTCTTCGCTTCTTCCCAGCGATCCCCTCATTGGGATTGCTCTCTCAGACAAATGGCCTGGACCCTTCTAATGTTCTGGAACACTTTAATTTATAATCTCAAGCTGATGCCATTGGGCGCTGATAAAAGATGAAAAGACAAGGTCTTTACTTTTATGTGCAAGCTGATTTTTGTCCCATCCACTCCTGCTATGATCCTCCCGTCCATCTGTTTCATTTCCTCCCAAACAAACAAACAAACCGAAACCCAAATGATCATAAACACAAGGTGGGTGCCAAAACAGACAATAAATACAATTTAAAACAAGTCCCACGTGACTGAGAGCCAAATGGTAATCGGCTGAAATCCTTGGCCTGCTGTGCTGAACTGTGAGGTCCTTGCATGTTCCCTAACCTCTCTCCGTGCTAGGTACCCCATTTGCTGAAGAAAGCTCACTTGGCCCCTGATGTCGACTGTTTTGGGGGGATGACTCATGACAGAGCCAGATTTTCAACCCACTACCATCTGGCATTTAGTCATATGGGGCTGGTTTAAATCGCCTCGTGGAAGGTAAGGCCTTCTGTGCAGGACAAGGAAGGTGTCACCGTGACATCTGGACAACAGAGTCACCCAAATAAAACTTACATACTAGCGCACCAATGGATATGTCAGTGTGACTAGAGGAAGTCTGACATGGCCCCACCCCTGGATGAAGAGCTAATGGCTGCTGAGGGAGGAAGAATCTCCATAGATAGGTAGACCTCTCCAAAGATTATCCAGTCCCAAGTGGTCAGCCCTAAAAACACATGAGCAAGAGAACAACACTAAATGGATTCAGAAGGGTGTGAGTGTGTGTGTGTGTGTGTGTGTGTGTGTGTGTATAACAGTAATATGTAAAGAAGTCAATAATCTGAGAGGGAATTGGCAGACACAGAAGAAGCTAGAAGAGGGAGAGAAAAGGGCAGGACACACAATACTCATGCATGGCATTCTCTAAAAATATTAAAATTAAATAAAACGGATATATTTTCTTGGGTTGCCTTTATGTGATTTGTTGATTCCAAGAAACCAATAAGAGAGTGTAATCCCTTATCAAGGGATTTCAGTCTTGCTGACTCCACAGAGAAATAGCTATAGGATTGAATTAGTATGTCAAAATAAATGTAGGGAAGCACAGAGGAAGGATCAAACTTTTCTATCCTGGTGCCACCATGGCACTGGGTCATACATGCTCAAGAGGAGTGTTTGAGAATACAACAGTGATCTATACAAGCACAGGGTAGAAGGACTGTGTCACTCAGATGTTCACTTATGTGTTATCCTCAGTTCCTCCCTCTCCCATGACAGGGATATATGCTGGGCTTACTAGCCTTTAAAATATTCAGACCAAATAAATACATGGACAGGAAACAGAGGATAATGTTATATTGACATTGCTGTGACCTGCCCTTTTCAGAACCAAGTGCTATTGCCAGGAACGAGAATGGTAAAAGATGAAGAAGAATGGCCGTTAGACTAAGAAAACTGCTCATTTATCCCTGTGAAGGACTCTCCTCTTTGCCCGGGGCTGCCAATGGCATTCTCATTGCACAGTTCGCATTGTGGAGTCCTTACTGCATGGAGAAAGTGTCAGAAGGAATAACTCAGACTATCAAGCAACCGTATAGTCCAAGCAAAGATGCTATCAAGGGTCATGCTGGACAGGACCCAGGACTCATCTCACTTGCTCCTGATTTCCTCCCAGCATCCCTCTGCAGCAGGCCCTTCCACAGAACCATTTGCCTTCTGTGGACTGTGCTGCAGAAACACCTAGAGAGGCCCTTTCGTCTCCTTGGAACCACCGTGGAAGCACAGATACCAAACTTCTCCTGGGTGATGCCTGTCACCTGTCACCGTGTTTTGTTGCATCTTTGTTTTCTCCGGGGAAGCATCACCCCAGCCATGGAGCAGAGGATACAGTCTTCCTTTGACCCCACTTTGTCCGCTGCACTCTGGCACATGCTGTAGCTACCATGTCCAGTGAGTCTGGTTCAAAGCCAAGGCCATCTGCTACAGGACTTCTTCCCTACTGTCTAGTCAAAAGAATACTAATTTTTACAAACAGAGTGCCTGTGTATATGTGCTACAGTGAAGAACACAGAATTTTACAAATACTATGTAACTATAGGAGGTCAAAGTTCCATACACCATCTTTAAAACTGCATCCAGATGCTTCTGACCTTTCAGTTTCTAGCAAGATACCCTCAAAACAGTTCTTTTGTTGTTGTTGTCTTTTCGAGACAGGGTTTCTCTGAAATTTTGGAGCCTGTCCTGGTACTAGCTCTTGCAGAACAGGCTGGCCTCAAACTCCCAGAGATCTGCCTGTCTCTGCCTCCCCAGTGTTGGAATTAAAGGTGTGCACCACCACCACCCAGTTCCCTCAAGACTATTCTTACCCTTGAACTGAGGAGGTTATGGATAACACCCTGATCTTCCTCACCAACCCTCCCTGATGGTCTGCTTAGGTCACCGACAGGATCTATTCAGGCTGAAACAGAGCTTGTGTTCATTCCTAATCTGAAATACAGAGACTGCAACTCTTTCATTTCATCTGAGCTTTGGTTTAACATTGTGTTTGAGAGTTACTAAATAATTCAGTCACCTTTCTCAGAAAGCAGAACGTAGTCCTGTACAACAGCTCAGGACTCCATTATGTGTAATGAAATGTCTACTTATGAAACCTGTGAATGAGTGACCAGAAAACTCCTAAGACTTCAGGTGAGGAAGACATCAGTTTTCATGGTGTTTGCCATGGGTTTTAATGACTTGTTACCACTTACGGGCATCACTATCCTGGTTAAATAAGCTCACATAAACAAGAGACACACTGAGGTAGTTTGAACGCAATTGGTCCCCAAAAGCTCATCAGAAGTGGCACTATTAGGAGGTGTGGCTTTGTTGGAGTAGGTGTGGCTTTGTTGGAGGAAGTGTGTCACTATAGAGGTGGGCTTTGAGGTTTCCTGTGCACAGGATACCATGCAGTATCTCAGTCAATTTTCTGTTGTCTGCAAGATGTACTTTGCCAGCACCATGTCTGCCTGCATGCCAGCATAACTCCCCACCATGATGATAATGGACTGAAACTCTTAAACTGTAAAAGAGCCACCTCAATTAAATGTTTCCTTTGTAAGAGTTGCTGTGGTCATGACGTTTCTTCACAGCAACAAAATCCCTATCTAAGGCACAGCTTTATGGAAGAGGCTGGCTAGAGCCCCTGTTGTTGGTCACTTGGGCAGTGTCATGGAAGAAGCAAATGATGAAAGTGAGACCTAAGCCAGTCTGCATTAAGTCATCTAATCATTTCACTACAATCCCTACTAAATTCAAGCCTCGTTTTTATTTTTTTATTTTTGGTATTTTCTATTCAGCATGTCTAGTAAGAAGACCATATATAATTTAGTTGCCAACTTATTCCTAAAGATAGCAACTTTAGCAGCATATGCTATACAATGGCTGATCCAATGCTTAAAACCATTCAATATTTTATATTATTTGGAAATAAGATTTATATTTGTTTACAGCATATTCTAACTGAGGTTGTATTTATTTTCTGGATGACTGCAAGTAAATTACTGTTCGTCTTAGAGGCATAGTGGTAAGAGGGAGTCTGGATGTTAAAGAGTGTGTGATCCTACCTCCCCAAAAGCTTTAGCAATGGTGGAGACATAAAACCATCCACTTTGATGAATACAGTTTGTCCAACTCCCCACTCTTGTCTAGGTCTTTAGATCAATAGCTGTAAGTATCAGGTTCATTTCATTGTAAGTTGTTTCTTCGAAGAAGCTGATGTCCAGTTACTTTCTCTTTTCTGTGACAAACTTAAAGAAAGTAGCTGGATTTGTCTTCATTCACTGGCAACTTACATCTTCACCCAGCACCCTTGGCCTCTGTTCTTCTCATTTACTAAATCTACAAGTGTAATGTCATCAGGATCCAACTGCCAAATTCATTGACATAATTTTAAAAAATATTTGTGTGTGTGTCTGTGTGTGTGTGTGCGCACGCGTGTGTGTGTGTGTGCGCACGCATGCGTGTGCGTGTCTGTGTGTGTATATTTGTGTGTGTGTATGTATGTGTGCGCGCACATGCGTGTGCGTGTGTGCGTGCATGTTTAATACACACAGCACAGAAGTGGAGCTCAGAGAACAGCTTGTGTAGTTTATGCTTCTCCTCCATAACATAGGATCCAGGCATTAAACTGATGTGCTCAGTGTCTGTGCAGCGAACACCTTTACCCACTAAACTGTCTCACCAGTTCCTTCCTGACTTACATGTCCTTTCTGCAGTGTATAACACTCTTGACTAATTTTATCTTTCTCAAAACTATTTTTATTTTTCTCAAGTTTGAATTTCCCAAGATCCATGTTCTAAAAGTTTGATTCCAGGCCTAGGCTGGTTGGAAAATGATAGGAACTTCAAGAGATGAACTCTAGAGAAGATTTTCTGGGCCCTGGGAGCGTGTTCTTAAAGAGAAAGGGGAGCCACATCTCTCCTCTTCTTTCTCTTATTTTTCTTTTATGTGCTAGGAAGAGGTAAATGATTTTTGACATATGCTGTTTTGCCTCACCAGAAGTCAATACTAATGAAGCCAACCAACCCCAGGTTTATCTCACAAGGCAGACATGGAGATTGAACGCAGTAAAATCGTTTCTGATTTCTAAGAAGTTCTGAACCCCGTTGGCTGCTCCTAACACTTAAATGTCTGTGTCATTAGCAGTGTGGTCTGTGAGAGTGAATACCATGTTTCCACCACTCTTTACAGCTTAATTCAATGTACTAACAACGTCAGTGGCAGTTCAGTAGGAAAGAGACCCTTCATTTCTGAAGGGAGCTGCAGAGAAGAAAAAAAACCTAAACTTTGGATTTCCCATGAGACTGTGGGACATGCAGCTGAATTTCCAAGTGGCAGGCAAGACGTACCAGGTGATACCAAGAATCCAGAGCAACAAGGGAGAGAGGAAACAGAGAAGAAGAACGCTCAAAAGAAGAAAAAGAAGAAGGAGGAGGAGAAGGAGGAGGAGAAGGAGGAGGAGGAGGAGGAGGAGGAGGAGGAGGAGAAGGAGAAGGAGAAGAAGAAGAAGAAGAAGAAGAAGAAGAAGAAGAAGAAGAAGAAGAAGAAGAAGAAGAAGAAGAAGGAAAGAAAGAAAGAAAGAAAGAAAGAAAGAAAGAAAGATAGAAAGAAAGAAAGAAAGAAAGAAGGAAGGAAAGAAAGGAGGAATCATTTCTTCTCTGGAGCAGGATGGCGCCACCAACACACAGAGGCTTCCTCCACACGTCTAGAAATGATGACTATATTCACTCATCCTACACAAAGATGAACACATCATTAACAAGAGTGAAGCTGTCCTTAAACGCGAAAGGAATGTAAATACACCGTAAGATGCACCGTAAGATGTCTACCACGTGAGATCATTTTGTTTATAAATAGAAGAAGACGACATCAAGCCCAAGGATCCGCCATCGTCACTTAAAAATTAAATATTTCCATGTCTCTAATATACTGCATATTTTCCATCATTCATGGCTTACTAACAAAGGACATATGATAAACTTATCTTATTCTGAAATGAAACCTCAGAGCAAATTAAAATCATTCAGTAAGGAAACTATATTAAATATATGATCAAAATGATGATTATTTTTAATCCCTTGCAGAGGGAACAGGTTCTGTTAAGAAAGAAAATATTTTCTAAACTAAGCTTGGAATCAATCTGTGTTCATTAGCAGTGTGTATCTTATAAAAGACTGTATATGGATGTCAAATACTTACAGTACTGCTACAGAAAAAAAACAAAAAAGAAAGAAAATACAGCTTATTAATGTTTTAAAAAAGAGTCAAAAATGAGTAATTCCTCTGACTTGATGAGATGAGTAGGTGAAGTACCCCGGGAGGTCAACACATTGCCTTGAAAAGCAGCTGAATACTTTCAATAAAGCCTGAATGTTGTACATTTGAAGCAGAATAGAAATTAGAAGCAGAAGTAATGAAGTTGGGGCATCTCAAATATTGTCACTCAGTCTCTGCATTCCTGTGCTCGGCCCATTCTGCGAACATGGATGTGGTGACTTGGCCCAGCAAGAAGCCAGTCCTCAGGCCTACCTTTCCACACCCAGGCATCTCCTTAGCTCCAACGTTGCTTCTGCCTCTCCCCTGCATCAGGTAGCTGACTTTACTCACCCAACCTTCTCACTAGAGGTTAATAGAGGATAATTTCCTATCCTCTGGGTATGTATTACATTTCCACAACATATCTGGCTAGTTTCACTTTTACTACGACTGTTAATGCACAATGGAGATAAAAGCTTCAAAAGAATTTGGTGGAGCCTTATAATCACTGGTCAAAGTTTGAGGAAGCCCAAGCACAGGATGCCAGATAAATGCCAGTAGAATCTCTAGACACCAGAGGTTCTAAGGATGCCCAGGATCCTCCAACATGGCCCCACAGATACTGATCTACAGTCTATGCCTAGTGATAGTAAAGAAATAACTTTATGACCTAAGCCTATAGGAACAACAAAGTGCCTGGGGCTTAGTCATTATAAGATTGGCATGTTTTTATGAGAAATTAAATTCAAGCAACAGTTCATATAACCCTAAACATTCTGTCCCAGATATTTATACCTGGTCCTTGTAGACTAGGTTTAGCAGGAAAGGCAATCACAGTGGATTGTGATTTTTCACAAGAAGGAGTGTGAGGTTCAGGTCTCTGCTTGGTTTCTTATTTCCTTCCTTTAATTCTCCTTGCATAAGCAGACACTGACCTCATTCAACAAAAGTGATTAAAACCAACATACATCAACATTTAGGTTATGTCCTATATAGCTGCTAATCTGACCCAGTTACAAGTCTGGAGTAAAAACACACCTCTTGGCCTGGATCACTGCAGACATTTCACATTAATGCGCATTGTGAAGTGTTTTCTACAAGGAGGGAAATGCAGTGATAGATCAGCAACTGCATGCTGCAAATATATTTCTTAAAAAAAAAACCATAAATCTAGTCATAAAACGATTATGATGGTATCTTTGACTTTAAAGTGGCCCTATTCATCTGCATGGCCAGACTACCTGATCCTGCAGAAAACCCATTCAATTACAGACATAACTGAAAATAATAAAGTAGCAGAATGCAAATGAAGGTCTATTCTTAGATGTGTTCTCCATCCTCTAGAGAGTGACATGTGCACATTCACTACGAACAGCAAAGCAATGCTAAAGTTCAGACTTATAATGAAGGTGGTGTTCCGGGCTGGAGAGAGTGGCCGGGTTCTTACGAACACTTTCTGCTTTGGCAGAGGACCTTGACTCCAGTTCCAGGACATTGAGTGCCTCCTCTGGCCCATGTGGAATCCTGAACGCACATGGTGTACATACATACACTCAGGCACATGCACAGATACGTAAACTAAAATAAATATGTTTTTAAAAAAAAAACTTTCCCTAGGAACTTACAGACAGAACACCAAAATAAGAAAGATGAGGAGCAGCTCTGGTTTGCATTTCCGCTGTTGTGATAAAACACTGACCGAATCCAACGTGGGGGGGGGGGTGGATAAAGGGTTTATTACATCACTGTGTCTCAGGGCCGGAACTCAAGGAAGGAACCTGGGAGCAGGAACTGAAGCAGAGACCACAGGAGACCACTGCTTACTGACTAGCAAGCAGACTCACAATTCAGCTCTTTCTTGTGCAGCTGAAGACCACCTACCATGGGATGGTACTTCCAACTGCACCCCCCTCCACATCAATTACTAATCAAGAAAATACCCCGCAGACATGCCCACAGGCCAAACTGATGGGGGAAATTCAAGGTCTTAAATTGAGGGTAACCTCTTCCCAGGTATGTCAAGTTGACAACCAAGTTTAGTCCTGTGGAGAACTGTTTTGTTTCCTCATTTGTATGCAAAGTCCACATCACAGAATTCAGACTCAATGACCTCAAGCCGAATGAGACTGTGAGCAGTTCAGATCCAAAAAGAAACTCCGAAATATTAGGGAAGCTTCAAGTCCTTAATATTCACGAGATGTGTTGCAGTCTGTATCTGCTAAATACAAGCAGTTCACTAGCTTAAATACTAGATTGTAAAAATAAAACAATGGGCGTCCATGCATGCTTGGCGGCATGAAGACTAGAATGTATACAGACATAACTGGGTATTAGACTTTGCCATGACCTCCATCTGAATATAGTCTCAAACCTGTGTTCTTTCAGCAAGTATCCGAAAGTGTGAAGTAAACAATGTCAGTAGCAATGAAAGCTCACATGAAACACAAACATGTATGTACCCTCAACACAAACATGTATGTACCCTCAAACCGCATTTTCTTAGAGTGCATTCTCTAGAACAGTCAGGACTTAGTGGGAAAAAAAAGGGTGATATGAAGAGAAAAATCTTGTAAAAGTCAAGCATGAAAAATGACATATATTTGTAAATTGGAGTTTAGAAAATGTCATTTTTATATTGTCTGTAACATGAAGATTTCAACATGTTTGTCAGATTCTTTAATATGCTAAAGATGCTGTTTTGAATGCTGTCATAAACCACAGAGAAAATTACTCACAACTTTGCTGCCTGATTTATATAATCAAAGGACCTTAAATGGCAATGTTTAAGTTATGTATTTATATATGTGTGCATTTCTTCATGAACGCAAATATTTGCTTTTTAAAAAAAAAAGTGAGACCAACTATTTATCACGATGTTTAAAAGCACACCAGCGTACAGATTAGTTTTCTAACACATTACAAAGCAAGGATTTTTAAAAGTAAATTGGCTGTATTTGGTCTGTACTTATTATGAATTCAAGACAATTTAAAAAAAAACAAAATAAAACAAAACAAACCATAAGCTAATTAGCAGCCCATGTTAGCCTGGAATTTGTAATCCTACTGCCCCATCCCCCAGCATGATGTAGTTATCGGTATATACTGTAATGTTCACTTTCAAATCATATAATTATAGTAGATGTGATTTAAGGTTTCTTAAAATGCATAAGTGATCAGAAAAGCTCGTTAAAAAATGTTACATAAAATTTTAATTTAATGACTCCTTATTTTATAGAATGGATTTCCAATAAGGGGAGAATAAGAAACTAAATTCAATAATACATCTTAACTGAAAAAAGTTATATATCAGCTAAAAAAGTCAATGTGTTTCTTCTAAAATATAAATACCCCTAATTTCTAATCCTAACAGAATGCTATAGATCTTATCTATAGTAAGTATATTTATATACAACTAAATTATTTTATATGAGTATGCTAGCAATTATGGAGACACAATGTGTTTACTTTCAGCTGAAATTTTTAGGTATCCCATCCTTTTAGCCTATCCCTGACTTTGTAATTGCCAAAAAAATAAATAAATAATAAGATGGGGGAATTTTTTGCACGAATCTGAAGCAAGCTTCTAACAATAGGCATTTGGTAATTGCAATTACAGTAAAATAAGCCAGTGTTTTCAAAAAGTCAGTTACAAGCACCAAAATCAACAAACACTTTAAACTGTCTTTTATATTTTGTATGAAGATATATATAACTTTTTCATAATCAGAGAGCTTATTCACTGAACTAAGGAAAGATACACATATCATTTTCTACCTATAACCAGTTGGTTCATTTGCCGTAAGTCAAGAGCACTAGTACCTTAAGCTAAAACCATCTATTGTGAAATTAGTTTATCAATTAGTATATCCTACAGACTGGCAAAGTAATGTGCCACCTCTCTACCACTGAGAAATAAACACAAGGCATCAAGGCATCTCCAGTAGTAAGTTCTGTTGTACTGAGAAATACAGGCATCCATGTTTACTTTTCAATGTGAAGAAGAATTATTTAAAAGAGTTTTATAGTGTTAACAAATTCTACTTTATCTAGAAATATAAACATAATATAAATATAATCTTTGAGTGCCTCATAACATCACAGAATATTTACAGTAGACCTCCCTATTGTTGATATAAACTCCATGTTGGGAATTAATGCAGATGAAGAGAAAAAGAAACCTTCCATGTATTTGGACACTTCCACTAAGGTAGAGAATGACTGCAGTCCTTTGACAACACAGACTCCCTCTTAAATCCTGAGCTAAGGAAATTAAAATAGCAAGACGTGTCAATGAGGGGCTTACAGTCACAGCAGTGTGGAAATGCAAGTTTTTGTCATTGTTCTTAACTCAAAATTATTGGAATCTATGCCACACTTTTACTAGCAATAGAATTATCTACCAGTCATTTCTTTATCTTTATGCTCTATGTGACGATCCAATTGGGATAAATAGCAATGCAGTACATGCATCAGTCATCCACTGTGAGTTTCTCTCCCTAAAGCTGATTTTACTTCCTAGGAGTGGAAGTAAAATCAGTTAGAACATACATAGAGAACTTAAATATTGGTTTATCCACTGAAATGAAATCTCAGTTAATGCGATAAACTGACGATTTTGAATTCCAGTTCAAGTTTCCGATCTTAAAAAAGAGAAAGGAAGGAAGGAAGGAAGGAAGGAAGGAAGGAAGGAAGGAAGGAAGGAAGGAAGGGAAAAAACATGAGCAAGGTCAGTGTAAGTTTGGCTCAGCTGTCAGGTGTGGCTTTTGATCTGTCTTAAAATAAAATCCCTGGGTCAAAGCGTTGCAGACCCTTTGATCAATGTGACACTTGACCCCACTCCCCCAGAGAAAGCAAGAGAAGGAGACTCTCTGAGCGCATGGGGTTGAGGACGTAGGCAAAGGATGGAAAGTTGTGGTGTCTTAGTTCATTTGAAAAACAACACAAATTTTTTGTGCTCTTCTGAAATTACTTTATAAAACTAACAGTCACACCTCTGGAGATCCTGTCCTCAGGTCTTTGCAGCTTAAGGTCGTTGCAGAGCCTTCAATAGCTAGGCCTCCTCGGGCAAGCCCCATTTCAGAACCTCGGACAGCAGCACCGCCAGCAGCCCTGGGTAGCAAACTCCAATTTCCAAGAAACTCTCCTAGCCTTTTCCTTTGCTAATTAGCAAGGTCAGAGTCCTTGCTGACTATAATATAAGTTACTATTTTCCCAAGTTTTAACTCATAGAACCAAAGATTTGTCATTTTTACTATTTCATCAGAGTATGCAAAGAAAATAACAAAGCAAAACAAAATAAAAGCAATTACATAAGGTAGTATGATTACCAGCCTAACATTGAGAATCAATTGGTAAGTAGCTAATAACAGCTTTCCACCTTGGTCAGTAACTACACAGATGTCTAAGAGAAAACAGGAGTCTTAAGGAGAACAGGCCTCCAGACTTTCTGAGGAACAAGAGCTACCCCCATAAAACCCATAAGATGCGAACGTTTGGCTGTTTTCCCCTTAGAGCAACAGTTACACTTTATCTTGTTCCCGTGGTCAACCAACTTCAGATATGTTAGAAGGGGAGGAGTGTTGTAGGCAGGTCCACCCGTCTTCTCCATGCCTGTCTCCAGCCCTTCTGACTACCTGTGTGCAGTGCTCCCCTCTCTATCCTCCCGACAAGCAGTAAGGGAATTTGAGCCATCCGCATAGCTCGAAGAAGCAGCTAAAATCTTGACTTTGGTATCTTAAAGCATGGACTTCCCTGATAGTCCAAGGACACTGAAAGGAACCCACCAGCTGTCCTCAGCTCTAGCAGGAAGTCAAGTTCTTATAGCCAGACAAACGTGATTCAACTTATAAAACCCTAGCCAGGCAGACACAAGAAACAGAAGAAAAGCCGCAGTAACGGGGAAAGGAACGTCTTGGCCCTACCTTGCAGTCCTCGGGACATGACTTCACCGAGTACTCATCCGACTGTAAGTACTTATGCAGCACACTTTCAAACTCTTCGTACTTCTCCTGCGCGTGGTGGTCGTAGTCCTGGTAAGCTTCGATGCACTGCCTACACGTGGTCATCTCACCGCCCTCCGTGAGCACCACGTCCAAACTGCAGTTCAAAGTGCTGGGGCTGGACAGCCCCGAGAACAACTCCCAAAGTGTGTAGGAATTACAAAACGAAAGGTAAAAATCCGACAAGTTCCACAACGGAGTTGGCCGAGCGCCCCTGGACGACTGCTCCTCCCCCGCCGCCGCCCCCCGACTCCAGTTCCTGGCGCACACTGAGTCCGCGCTCTCCACGGTGAAGCACTGGCCGGAGGAGGCGCCCTGAGGGTAACAAGTCTCCAGGCGCCACACCGGCTTGGCAGAGTTTCCTAGAAAAAGAGCCCTGCTCCGGTTGTTCTTGCCTCGGTTGCCCTTGCTGCCGCCGCCGCCGCCTCCCGGGGAGGGGGGCAGGGTGGGGGACGAGGAGGCGGAGAGGAGTCTGTGTGCCTGGGCGGCGGGCGAGGACTCCCCCATGCTGGCCAGGAGCGCGGGCCAGGAGGGTTCCTGCTGCCGCTGCCTCTGCTGCTGCCGCTGCCGCTGCTGCTGTCGCTGCTGCTGCTGCTGTTGCTGCTGCTGCTGCTGTTGCTGCTGCTGCTGTTGCTGCTGCTGCTGCTGTTGCTGCTGCTGTTGGTGATGCTCTTTGTCCCGGGTCCGGGTCAGCTTGGCCTCGGCGCAGAACCACAAGTGATCAGAGAGCAGGACTGTGAAAAACAAGAGAGAGGCCAGAGACAGTCGCCATTTCTGAGCCCGCTCTGAATCGATGAACGGTTTCTCGTTCTCCCGGGGTGCTGCCAACCAGATTTTTAAGCCGTCGTCATACTGCCGACACATCCAAGCACCCCTGGTCATATTTTGGGAACGCACAGCCCTGGCCGACTCCACCGTGAGGGCTCCTGTGCCGGTGTCACCACAATATGCATTGACTTAAAGGGTTTAATTTCCGTATCCCCTCCTCCCGTTTCTTCTCTCTCTCTCTCTCTCTCTCTCTCTCTCTCTCTCTCTCTCTCTCTCTCTTTCTACATAAATATTACCATACTTTAGAGAAAGATATTGCTTCCGATCTAATCATCAGCCGACCCCATCTCCTGGAGAGTGGGAGACAATAATGGAGAGAGAGAGAGAGAGAGAGAGAGAGAGAGAGAGAGAGAGATTGAGAGAGAGACGCGGAGGCTGGTGCTGTGCTGGCCGGTGGGGAGGCTGAGTGCGGGAGGTGATGGTGGTGGAGGTGGCGGGGTGGCTGGCGCTGCTCCTGTCACCCCGGCATTGTCAGCGCGCGGGTCCCCATGGCCCAGTTGAGGACAGCCCGCTCTCCCCTGCCAGGGGCATGCCGCGTCTCCGCTGCCCACTGACGGCGACCGGAGCGCCTCCCCTCCTCCTCTCCTCCTCCTCCTCTTCTCCTCCTTTTCCTCCTCCTTCCTCTCCGTCGCTGGCTTCTCCTCCGCCTCCCGCGCCTACTTCGCGCTGGCTCTCCCCGCGCCCCGAGCCTGGGCGGCCGCCGGCGGAGCTGTCCCTCCCCCCCACCCCCCACCCCGCGCTCCGACTGTCGCCGCGGCCGCTGCAGGTCTGCCCGCGGGCGCCGCCGGGGGCCGAGTCACCTGCGCTGGGCCTCCGGAGGCCACAGTCATCTTCAGTCCCCGGGCTAAGTTGCCGCCATCTTCGTCCTAGAGGCACACTTTTTTGGGGGGAGCGTTGGATTTTGCGTCATCTCCTCCCGCCCTGAGGTCTCTTCATCCTGGTGCAGTGGCGGCGGCTCTGCCCGGGGAGGAGGATGAGGACGCGCCAGGCGGCGGCTTGGGGAGCAGCTGTCCGCCGCCCCCTCCGGGCCCAGTGCACCGAGGCTCTTGCCCTCGGCTTGCCGACCCTCCCCACTTTTTTATTTCGGTGTCAGGACGCGGGCTGAGTGGCCAACACTGCTGTCCCAGGTCTCCAGCTTCTCCATACCCCGCAGTCCAGGGGACAAGTACGAGCCACCCAAGGAAGGGTGGCTAAGAGGTTCCTATTGGGGGCCAGGGGCGGACACAATTTCCCTCACTAGACAGTCTACAGAAAAGAGCAGGTTGACTAGAGGAGGGACGAGGTGACTTTGCAGGCTCAGTCTGAACGTTCTTTGGGTCCCTAGACAGTTTCACCGCGTTCGTTTGTGTCCCAGATTGGTTTTATGGGTCGGAAAGGACGCGGGGTGCTTGTGTCTGTGTGTCTGCCTGCATGGTGCTGTTCCCCAGCACCGCGTGTGCGCTGCAGCTATGACCACACTACACTCCATGTCTGACCATATTTCCTCCTCCAAAGTAAGCGGCGACAAAAGGTCTCCCCAGCCTTGGGGAAGCACCATCAGTATGGTGCGTCCCTCAGGCATAATGCTCGAGGAGTCTCATCTCTGAGGAATCCTCCAGAGGACTCCGAGGACCCTAGGGCACCAGCATACTGTGCCTGCCTCCGGGGCCCGACGGGTGGGCTCCTCTGTGCCAGGACTTCCGCAGAGCCCTCCAGGCTGGCGCTGCAGTCCAAGGCTCTGGTGCCCCTTAGTGTTGACTCCAGGAGTTCCAAGAAAGGAAAAGCAGCAGACACAAGCTGGGGAAACCTAGGGTCCTCTGGTTTCAGATCAGACAGGGTGGGGATGTCAGAGGCAAACATTAGTCTCCTGAAGTCAAGAGAGCTCTAGTACCCTGCTTGGGTCCCCACCTACGCCAAGACCACCAGGCCAGAGGATGTCAGGCGCCCTGACAGCCAGGGTTTGCACACTCAGCAGCCACCATGTCGGTCTCTCTCCTCCTGCATCCCTAGGCCAGTGCACATTGGAAAGAGCCCTACGAGGTGTCCTGAATTCTAAACAAATGCCCTAAGAAACCAAAAGGAGGGTTTTACAGAATTTATTCTCCTATCAGAGGAGGTGTAGGTGCTGGGAACACCAAAGGAATGGAGATTTGTCAAACGGGAAGTTGCAAAACACAAAGGGCAGGACTCATTCCTTTCACAGAATAGGAAGGTATAACTATCCCAGTTTTCCATATTCAAATTAGGTTCTGTAAGACTATATATTATGGTCACCAGGAAATTAGGTCTAGTTTGATAACTGGTTTATGTGGAAATGCCAGGTGGGGGGTTAATATGTCATCTGAGTATATCCTAGTACTTTGGGTTTCTTTTTGTTGAATTTCTGATTAATGACAAAAATTCTCCCCAAACACAACTCCAATAAAATATTGTGATCTAGCCAGTCCATTAGGAAGCCCCTCAGCCACAGTACCTTATACAATATAAGTAAATCCATGTAGGCATTGTACCCAACCTCAACCATTTTATACCAGTATGGAGGGGCCTTACAGGAAATCACTAGCAGTTAATGGAATTAGAACGTCATAACCAAGCCATGACTGTATTTTAACCGATTCCATAGCCTGAAGCAGGGGTAACACTTGGGCCCGGGAGTCCCTACCAACAACAAACAACAGAAAGCTGTCAAAACTGGCCCAAGTGATTCCAAAGGCATCTATACTCACTGTCTGCTGTCTCCACTACCTGCTTTTCATGTTTATACTATACCATAAAGGCTCTTTTCAAGGTACTTACTAACTTGGTATATTAGAATGTCGACATATAGAATCCAAAACCATATTTATTAGATAATAAGCATCCCTTTCCCCAAGGCCTACACTTCCCTCCCTCCTTCCCTCTCTCCCTCCCCCTCCCTCCCATGCCACGTTGCTAATTTGAGTCCAGAAGCACAGATTTTAGTGGTGTTTTAAATGAGTAGCTTGTCTCTCACTGTAAGCTGTAGATTCAATCTGAAGACGAACTACAGATGGGAGAGAGAGAGAGAGAGAGAGAGAGAGAGAGAGAGAGAGAATAAGTGAAATTAAAAACTGCACTTAGCCAGCAAGGAAAAGAAGCGGTTTCAGTTATTTTTAACGTCACTATTATGCAGATGTAGCTGAATTACATCTCAGAAAGATAATCCTGTGATGTTTACAGTAAGTTAAAACAATAGTGTTTCAATCTGATCCTGGGATAGATGGGCTCTCATTCTTTGTCTTCAGAATAACCTATGTTTCTCTTCTCAAACACGTCTCATGGATTAAATATTTAAAGTAAGACAATTTCAGGATGGAAGTGAGCAGGAGTAAGTCACCTCCTCATGGAAGCATCAGGAGTAAGTCACCTCCTCATGGAAGCATCAGGAGTAAGTCACCTCCTCATGGAAGCATCAGGAGTAAGGCACCTCCTCATGGAAGCATCAGGAGTAAGTCACCACCTCTTTTGCTTGCCAAAAATGTTTCTGGAGTGAGTGACAGGAAGTCTGGGAGACTGGCTTCCTCCTGAAGACAAGCCACCGAGTGCAGAAAAGTCAACCAGCACAGGGACAGGCGATGAAGAACAAAATGACTGAGCGATATTTGAAGCATTGGAGCACTCCAGGGTTAACAAACGGATCTCAAGAGCAACCAGGGTTAACAGTCCTGGCAACATGGACTGGAATCCAGAGGAGTTCCTTCAGAAGGTGGAAAACTCATTTTGAAGAAATAACTTGAACTTAGGGAGGAAAGACTGGTGCATAAGCCCTAGTATGTTCATGAGAAGGAGGAAGAGCAGGAAACCAGAGAGGGCTAGGGTGTGAGTCACGCTGTGTAGGAAGGGCCCTGTGGCTTCTCTACCAGTTAAGATTTCAACTTGCTGAGGAGACAGAGATCGGGGTTTGAATATTCTTCCTCATTACGTGCACTGTGTGATAAAATCAGAACAAGAGATAGGCTGAAAGAGTATGCTAGCCAAACGAGTATATGGGGATCTTTGTTGGGCAAGCAACTAAACTACGGTGCCCTGGGACAGAAAAGCCAATGGCTTGTCTGGGCGTGAGGTTCGTTTCTCAGAAGTGGGCTGTGGAGTCTAGAAACTCCTGCGTGGGTGTTACCTCCGAGAGTGACTAAGTTCAGAGCACTTTCATCACACGGGTATGTTTGAGAAGCTGTCTAGGAGCCGAGGGTGGCAGGCGCGTCACACGGAGGAGCTCAGGTTCCAGGTGAACTTTGTACACCCCTTCTGTTTTTCTGTTATGAAGATAAAAGATACATTCTCAAACGTTTATCTTCACTCCTACAGTGGAGGAACATTAATATGTTCACTGCAAGAGAGTGGCAAAAAAATAAAAACTCGACAAAGCAACAACAAAAATCCTCTAGTGAAATCCATATCGGGCACACGCTTTCTTTGACCACGCTGCATTATTCTAGATGTCACAATAGGTGTAAACCCTCTATCTCTCCTACGCAGTTTGTGTCGCGTGTAAGTGGCATAGTGTTCCCAAAAAGAAATGTGTTTTCAGCATTCAGATACATGTAAAGACAATCTTCAACCAGCCTGACTCCTTAAAAACACTGAATTAACTTGGATGTGTGTGTGTTGAGGGGGGTACATGTGTCAGTGTGGACAGTCAGAGAGACAGCTTGTGGGAGTCCGTTCTCTCCTTCCATCACTTGGGTCTGGAGATCAAACTCACATTATTCAACTTGATGCCTGGCACCCCGACCTTATGAGCCACCTGGGCAACTGTCCTAGTTAGGGCTTCGAGTGCCGCGATGAAACCATGACCCAAAGCATGTCAGGAGGAACTGGGTGTGTTTGGCTTCAACTTCCACATTGTGGTCCATCACTGAAAGATGTCAGGACAAGAACTCAAGGCATGGAGACCTGGAGGTAGGAACTGATACAGAGACCCTGGAGCGGTGTGACTTTACTGCTTTGCTCCTCATAGCTTGCTCAGTCTGGTTTTTATAGAACCCAGGAGCATCCACCCAAGGGGAGCACCACTAAAATAGACTAGACCCTCTTCTATCAATCACTGATTAAGAAAATTCCCTTCAGCTGGATCTTATGGAGGTATTTTCTCAATTTCAGTTCCTTCTTTCAGATAAATCTAGCTTATGTCAAGTTGTCATAAAACCAGCCAGCACAACTGCCCAGAACATTTACATTTTTAAAAGACGAAAAGTATAGAGTGTTAGCAAAGGCTAGTCTACTTTTAGTTATTCAGATAAATAAAGGACTGGGAACATGGCTCAGCTGTTGACGTGCCCACTGTGAGAGCATCATGGCCTGACTTTTGATCTCCAGAACTCAGGTAAAGGAATGTGAAGACTGGGGCACATTTGTGACCCCAGTTTGACCAGGAGGCACAACCCGTGGAGAGCCACAGAGGAACTCACTGACCAGCCAGCCTAGTCCAGCTAGTGAGTTCCACATTCAGTGAGACACTGTCTCAAATGTGAGTTGGAAAGGAATCCAGAAAGACATCCAACATAGTCGATCCCCACATTCATACACACACACACACACACACACACACACACACACACACACACATGCTCACACTCACACACAGGAGGCAGCAGAGATGCGAGACTGTAAAGTCACCTGACGTCACTCTGCTGCTTGCTCTTTTGCTAGACCTGAGCAGAGGAAGTTGGCAGAACCGGCATCTCCCACTACACTCCAGCTCAGTGACTTTGAGCTGAGCAGAGTCGTAGAAGGGCTGAGAAAACTTAGTCCTCTCCGAGAACTGCTCAGTGGAATTCAGGAAAGAACTGAGGAAGCTATATATTTATATTTTTTTTTGACAAATAAGAGTTCCTCGCCAACTCTGGATATAACCACTGCACCCCTCCGTACACAGCAGAGAGAGCCCCTGATGAAAAGCCTGTTCAGTGCAAGTCAAGCAAGGGAATACGCTATTGAGTCACAAGAAGGAGAAAGTCATGGTACCATATTTGTGGAAAGAATAGTGTCTTGTGTCATTCCTTCATAGACCTTTCCATAATATGCACATACCATGTGCCACCTTTAACATCAGCCATTCACACTGCTTTCTGGATCACTACAGAAATGACTTGCCAAGCACTGTTCTAAGAACATGTGCACTCCCACAAAGATATGTGCACATATGCACATACCTGCACACACATATGTTGGCAGGCAGGGAAAAAAAAGCTCACGCACAGAAACAAATACACAAGACAACATCCAAACACAGGAAAACTCTCCCCTGTGAGCTGGCACACACCTCAGATTTGGTGCAATCTCTTTCCCAGAATGAAATCAAACCTGTGGAGAGGTCTCGTCTCTTTCCTTTGGAGTTCTTTTAACGTTTCTCGTATTCAAGAGATCTCCCTCTCTCTTTCAATTCAAACGATTTTGTCCCTAAAATAATATTGACCAATACTGCGATCACCTGGCAGAACTGTTAACCAATGAGGGGATCCTTCAAAGAAGGCAGCTTTACTCAGCTGGAGGGAAGTAATGAATTGCAACAGCTAAAATTGCTCTATAATTTTAAAGGCAAGAATTTTTGAAGACCATAGCAGAAGCAACAAAGTGTTCACATGGCAGATTACAAGATTATCTCATGTACACCGATAAACAGATGAAGGCAGCAAGGCATGTACACCGATAAACAGATGAAGGCAGCAAGGGCGGGAACCCTGCCAGGTGCTTAAGCAAGGTGTTGGGGAAAACATGCACAACTACTTCTTTAAGAAGACTTAAAACCAAGAAGCGATAGCATGATAAATAGTGACCTATTTGTAAAACTGCAGCCCCTTGGGTTGACAAAATTTATAGCTATACTAATGAAAAGTCAACCTTTGCCTACCAAGAGATTTCCTAAGCATATTACATGTCCATTTTTATGTAAGGACAAGCACAATCCACAAGGTTACAGTTACAAAAGGTAGGAGTCACAAAACATACTGTAAGTGCAGTTGTAATTTTACTATGGACAGGAGTCTTTTTTGATTGTTTGCACAATAATGTACTGACAAGGATATTGGAGCATGTTCTACCCCTGTCGACTACGTGTGTGTGTGTGTGTGTGTGTGTGCATTTGTGCATATGTGAGTTATTGTAAACATGTATGTTTGTGTATATGAGAACACATGTTCATGTGCATGTGTGTGTCTTGTTGGGGGTTACATATGTTTGTGCATGTGCTTGAATATAAATATTTGTCTATGCATGAATGTGCAGGTTTGCTTATGCATGTTTGTATGCCAAAGTATGTGCATGCATTTGCATATTTGTACATTTGTGCAGGGGAAAGCATGTTTATGTAAACTTGTGTTTGTGTCTGAGTGAGGTGAGTGTGTAAGTATGCATGGGTGTGTGAGTGTGAGTGTTTGTGTGCATGTGTGTGTACGCACGCGTGTGTGTACTGCTGTGGATCTAATCTAAACATCCAATGCACAGTTGTAATTGTGAGTTGTTTTATAGTGAAGGCCCATCTGTCTGTGTCCCTGATGACAGCACTTCACAGTTTGTAATAGGTTCCCAGTCCATCCTTCAGCATGTGGCTATACCTGGGGCAGTTCTTAGACTTCCTGCGCTTCGTCCTGGGTGATGACATCAGCTTAACAAGACCGGGCATGCAGAACTTTTCACCTTGGTGCGGTCCTCAACAGGCCGTGTTTGTTTTATCCACCTGTTTTTCAGTTTTCTCTTTGTGGTCGGCTCCTCTTGGGCAACCCCGTCTTATCATATTTTCAGTAGCTAGCAGAGTGATGAAACATATTGATTCATACTAAGGGGAAGCCGGTGTGTGCAGACGTCAACATGTGAATGCTTTCATCTGTGATACAACCGGAGATCCTCTTCTCATGCAGAAACCTTCAAAAGACACATGTACATCTGTCATTCTACCAACGGGATGGCATCCCTCAATCAGGATGATTTTACTCACAAGTTAGATAAGACCATCTTCTCAGAGTAAATTTGAATAAAGATAAAGAAACATATTTATTATCAGGAGTCAGGGCACAGAGCTGACTTCCTCTGAATCTATACTCACCTCAGCCAATGGTGTAAAATTCAATAGCAAAGACCTCCATAATTCTAGAAACTAGAGACACTGAGCACAGGATATAAGGTAATTTAATTCACATATTTTAAAAAATGGATAACTGCATATTTGCATTAGAGAAATCACCAAAATGAATCAAGTAGATATTTAAGAAACAAAATGGTGGAAGTAGAGGAAGGGTTAAATGACACTGAGCAGATTTGATCAGCAGGTTGTGTCTTCCGTGAGCATTGGGGATGCTGGCTGTGCTGGTCTGCCACAGCTGTGACAGAACTCCTGCCACAAACCACCCAAGAAGGGAGGATTCCTTTTGACTCAGAAATTTCAGTCTCCCATTTCTTATATCCATTACTCTGGGCTGGCGATAAGGCATGCACTTGGCAGAGTGGGTGTGAGGGAGCAGAGCCCCTCAGCCCAGGGCCAGTGTGAAGGAGAACCAGAGACAGAAGGCGCTGAGGCCTGGGTACCTTTCTAGAGCATGCCCCTCCACAAGCTACTTCTTCCTCTTCTTTTCCACTATTTTCCAATATCATAAACATACTATGAATTCATCAAGGAATTAATTAGTCCAATGGTCAGATCCAAATTGCTTCTCGAAGATTGATGAGCTAGCAGCTGCAAACCTGACTCCTGAGCCTGTGGGGATATGATCAATTCAAACTTTACCTCTGACTAGTCAGAAACCTTATTCACCTGTGATATCTGCACCTATCTGGTCTGTGGACACCTGCCTCTTCCACGGTGCCTTCCTAAGCTCACACCCATGAATTAGAGGACCCCGTGAGCCTCGAGGCAGCCTGACCAATGCTATGAAGTGAGGTGATACAAGTCCTACCCCAAGCCCAAGCTTCCTCTGGCAGCCTTCCAGTAATGAGGTGATTAGGCTTCTTGCCTGGCAGAGATGAGTGTTAAATAGGCAGGGGCTGAGGATTAGCCTTGAAGAGCAGGACATTCTCTGGTCCCCAGAACATCTGAAAGCTATTTCTTCTTCTCTACATCTTCTCTTAGTTCAAGATGGAGGCTTTGGATTTCCTGCCGATGTGAGTTTCCTAGCTATTACATCTATAATAGTTTCAAATCACGGGCCAAACGTGGAGGGGTCTCTGCTGTTCCAATCGGTCTCAGGGGGAGGCGTGGTACAGTTGAGTTTTATATGATGTAGTATCTGAGTTTTCCCTACTGGATTTCAAATGTGCTGCCTCCACCTCTATGTGCATAAGATAGGCTTATATATGATTCCACCTTTAAATTACTTTGGGATTTAGGCTATGCCTACCTGGAGACTAAACCCAACGAGCTTCGTGAATGAGCACACAAGTCACACTTTTGAAAGTTAGCAGGCCACCCTCCCAATTCAAAACGCCGTTCTCCATTTAAGACTGTACAATCAGGATGTTTTGATTCAAGGAACTCAATGACTCGAGGAACAGTAATTGCGACAGGTTAAGTTCGGTTCGAGTGGCAGTGCCTTTTTGCGGTCTGTCGCTGGGCTCAGGATCTGCTCTGTTGGTTCTGTTCTCAGATAGACTCACAGGAATCCCAGAAAACCAAGCTTCCCTTTGCTTCACTCCCAGCATCCCCGGAGAGAGCTTGGCTGTGTTCAATTGTCTCTGACATGATTAAAAGCCCAGTTCTGATGCTCGCTCTGGGAAAAGGAGTGAAATGCTTGCACTTACTGAACCTGTCTCAAAGACCTAATCAGACTTTAAGTGGCTGGTTTGCCCAGATCAAAACCAGAGGGAAGAAAAACAGATGCAGGGTTTTGAAAGCAAGCATCTACCTGCTCCAGTGCCTCTGGACTTCGTACCCAGAAGACCGTGAGGGAAACAATCAACAGTGGCACGGGAGAAACAACCAGCTGCGTTGGATGGAAGCCAGCCGATATGGATGGCAACGTGAAAGACATGATCATGTCACAGTTGGGGGCATGGCACAGTAAGACAGAGTTCGGGGAGTACACTGCGGACACTCAAGCTTCTACTCCCTGGAACGCAGTTGTGAATCAACCTTAGCTTTGGATGCTTGGTCCTTTCCCGGCAAAGCCGCTAGTTCCCCCGGGGTCCTGGGAATGAGTTTGTGTTAGTATGCTGCACTGTTCCTAATCCAGAATTGTTCTCAGCCAAAGGGAAAGTCTTCATTCAGGGGACACCCCAGTAAATGAGTACTCTATGAGGGAATAGGGCTCAGTCCCACTGTCTCTGTGAGAGCAACTCTGGAGACACGTGCCGGCCATGAGCTCTCCACAGAAGTGTCTGAGGAGTCTTCTGACTCTGGCAAAACCCAGTTTCTTCTTCTGCACATTTGCTCTATTTCTTTCTTCAGATTTGTTTAAGAGTGGAATGTTTCTCAATAAACTGCACACACACATGAATTGATTCTAAGTCAGTAACAAAAGGGGTTTGAGGAGAGGGCACACCATCACTGGGGTAGGGTGTTGGATAGCACTTACACAATCAAACACTTTATTGTTCATAAACCTGAAGGAGCCAGATGTATAAAGAATTCTTTTGAGGATATTTCTAAGTGCTTGAAAGGCCGTATGTAGAGGCCCAAAAATGTGAGCCTATTTCCACCTTGACCAAAGGTCAGGGAGAGGGAACTTACTTCTGCTCCTTGAAGGTTGTTGACTGTTTCTACTTTAAAAAGGTCCTACCTAGATTGCTGTGAGAGAGTTCTGCTCTCTCAAGGTTATTGTCAGCAGGTGTGGCTAATAGCCAGACCTTGTATTTCAGGAATAGAGAAGTAGATGTTTCTACCCCAAACAAAAGTCTAAGGATTCAACTAAGTTCCTACTCCCTTACGGAGATAACAATGGATTCCACCCAGGGAGTGGTCTGCCTATAGAATGTTGTGGTCTAGACTGTGAGCAGTGTTGCTTGTCTTTCTCTAGCAACAGAATGCTGAACTAAGAATGTAGTCATCAACCTTCAAATGGGCTATTCTGTTGTGGCTCCTTTCTTTGTAATTTAGAGGATGCCTTATAGAGATGCTGATTCAAGCCTCCATGACAGCTAGCGTACACAGCAGACAGGTAGATGCAGATGTGACAAAACGCCATTCACCTGGTTACCTAGGAGACAGGTCTGGTGTTTTTTGCCCCACTCAGTTTGTGTGTTGATATAAAAGCTGTTTGGAGAATAAACGAGAGGAATTCTTCAGGATGTGAACTCAGGACTTCATGAGGGACCACGAAAAATCTCCCACTCAATTAAGCCATGTGAGTTGTGTCTTTATTTCTGTCTCTTCCACACCGGTCAAGAGAGAGAGTTTATGTTGGGGTCTGGTCTAGAGAAATAATTTATGGTCCGGGCTAGAACCGGGCCCTGACACTATTCATTTCCTTGAATCATGTTAATTTTTTTAAAAATCTTACTCAGGGTATTTAAGCACATGGAAATTAAACACGGGTGATTTCAGTATTCCCTGGAATTCCCTCCCAGTACTATCCTATGTTTTCTGTTTTATTATTTTCACCTGCATCTTTGCTCTCTTTACCTATTTTTCTAATCCCCATGTCCCGACCCTGGTAAGTGGTATCTTTGAGAAGCTGGTCTCCGACAGCAGTGGTGGCTACAGAGACTGTGCACATGGACAGCTGAAACCCAGCAGCCTGCAGAAAGTCAGACTCCTCCAGAACAGCACATGAATAATTCTGTCTCCTGTGTCTACAAGCAGACAAGGCTTCTGACGGTGAAGGAACCTCAACTGCAGACACAGGGCTCTCTGCAGATGGGTGTGTAATTCAGCCAGATTCGCCTTTCATGCCAGCAGTCAGGCAGGGAGGAATGAGATCCTCAGACTCTCGCACTTCGAAAGAGGATTTTGGAATAAAGGGTGTGGGAAAAAAAAAAACTGGCAGAGCCCAGAAACATAATCGAGGGAGTCAGAAATGCAAAGAGAGGATGTGTGGAAGTGTGAACAATGTCCGTGGTCGCATGAGAACGATGCTAGCAGGCTGTGGAGGCTGCTCTCTGCAGCGTGGAAGGAATAAACTCTGTTCTCAACTACGAACAAAGAACAAACATGGTTGATGGTGGAGGAAAAGCCACAGGTCCCAATGGTGGAGCACACTAAGAGAGAAGAGATAAGCCCAGCCCAGTCACATGTGGGCAAGAGTGTAACACGGCACAGACTTCTGCAAAGAACTTTTTAGAAGAAGTGTCTATCAAAATTTCAAATATGTACAACTTCAGCCCAGAATTCTAATTGTAGGATTAAATCCTTTTTACAAAAAAAAATCATTATATATGATCAAAGGAATTTAGAAAACAAAGATGCCAATGACAGTGTGCTGTCTAGTTCTCAGTGTTAACTTGACGCAAGCTAGAGTCACCTGGAAAAGGAACTGCAGTTGAGGAATCCTGTAGGGAATGTTACAAAGAAACTGCTTTGCCTTACACTGATTTTGACTTTCGGTCTTAAATTCTCTGCAATGGCCTGGACACTCTTTAACTAAGCCTCTGATCTGATGCCCGGAGGTAACTATGACTCTCAGCAGCAGATTTATATTAGCAATAATCTGATACAGAAAAACAAACACACCAAACATCAGATCTATTTTCCTCTTTTCATATACTTGGGATATACTGAACATGAGGCTCTTCTAAAATAACCTTCTATTCAGCTGTGCGGAGCCAACTCCCCATGCCTTGTTCTGGGTGAGAACATGAACCTTCTGCTACGCTTGAGCGCTAAAGTCTCGGCTAATGTTCTTCCCACTTACCTCTCCCATGTATGTTTAAAGCATAAGAGTATTGGTCAGTGCACAGTTGATGGTCTCAAGTTGAGTGTTGAGAGATGGAGGGGTTTTCTATTTCATCCTGTTCCAGTCAGAACACAAACCATCTCACTAAAATGGGAAGTTTGGTCAGGGTAACGTTTGATGTTTGTTGTTCCTCTGAAAAACTGCACTGAGGATCATTGGTGACACCAAATCCTCAGGAGGAGAGAAGACTGGAGAAACGAGCAAACCAGCCTCTTTCCCAATAAAGTCAGCTGACAAGGCATGGCCTACCATTTGGTGTAAATTCTTGATATTTATTTGCTGTCAATTAAACTCTTTGGGGAGGAAATGCGAGGGAAAAGCCTACTCTATGAATTGCATGTGGGATTCTCTAAGCTTCTCAATAAACCTTTAGAAACGGTTGTGCAAAAAGAAGACGGGGAAATGCTCGTTACAATGTGATAGAAACATTGGCAAATACAAGACACGGGGGTGATTACAACACAGGGGTTAGTGAACATCGTCTTAATAAAATTACTGAGGAAGGAAAACATACAGGGAAAGGGGTGTGAACGTGGGCACTGGAGCTAGAATGAGGTTGGACTTAAAGGATGGACATCAGAGGACTGTGGGCGAACACGGAAATAAGCAGCTCACTGAACACCAAGGGGGAAGGAGAGGAAAACAAACAAGCAAACAAACAAAGCATGAACGTGTACAGATGGTCAAGACAAAGATGTAAGAACCTGGAGTCTCAGGTCATAAAATGTGGGACGGAGAGACAACATGGGGTAAATGATTATAGGGGGTCTCCCAAATCTCACGAGGAAATCCATAAGATACAGAAATATAGTTACACACATTCACAGAAGCTATAGCTTAAAACAATGGGAAGAAGAAGCATTTTGAGGGATGTATTCCCTGGCGGACCTTCCCTGCACTGCTGAGTGACCGCTAACCTGCGCGTATGCAGGCACACTCGTTGGACTCAGTTTTTAAAAAGCCATGAAGATGGGAAGGGGACATGTGAGGGGTCCAGAGGGAATTGGTGAGGAGGATGTGAAGGATGATTATTGTGGTTGTGTACATTCTGGACTTCTATAATAGCCTCGAAGATGGAAAACACATAATAATTTAAGAAAGGCCTCTTTATCTGAATGATTTTGAAATATATTCAAGTCCATAGAGAATCAAAATCAGGTAAGTTTGTGACTTTAGAGCATATATGACAGAAAAATAAAGTTGTCAAGCAATTATTTGGATTTCGAAGGGTTCTATGCACCTCATCTTAAACTAATGTAAAATAAGAAAAAAAGAAAGTAATTCATAGAAAAGCCCAAACCAAGGTAACACAATGATCAGTGATGTTAATATTTGATTACCTAAAAAAATAATAGTATTGTTACTGGCAATAAATTAACCATGCAGAAAGTAAGGAAAGAGTATCTTCACAGTTACTGAAGACATGAAGAATGAGAAGATGATGCACGGAATGACATGTTGGTAAATTTGAGGAAATGGAAAGATTCCTTAAAACAAAGGCTTCAGACTACAGAAAGAAAAAAAGTCAAACACTGACACTGTGGGGACCTATAAGATATAGTCTATAAGTTTAATGTTTGCGTTTGTTTGTGTGTCCATCTGTCCGTGTATCCGTGAGTGTCAGCAGACAACTTACAGAGTTTCCGTTTACCATGTGGGACCCACTCGAGGGCTCAGGTTTGATGGAAAGTACCTTTGCTCGCTGTAGAATCTTGCCAGACATGAATCTATACCTCTCAAATGCTCAGTTATGACAATTCTAGATGCAGGACTGTGTAGCCGCTGAAGGAGATGGGCCTACGGCAGCACAGAATAGAGCAAGGTGGAAACTCCAAGCAGAAATAGAGGAGAAAAGAAGGTAGAGTCAAAGAGACACCATGGGAGCCTTACTGGTAAACCATAAGCCTAGAAGTAAAATACAAAATAATAGGAATGGGTTAATTTAAGATGTAAGAGTTAGTTAATAAAAAATCTTAAGCTAATAGGCCAAACAGTGTTGTAATTATTAAAACAGTTTTTGTATGATTATTTGGGTCTGGGCAGCTGGGAAATGAAAGAGCAACCTCCACCCACAGGGCTGGAGAGATGGCTCAGCATTCAGTCCTTTCAGAGGACCCAGGTTTGGTTTCTCAGCAGACACAACGTGGTTCACAACGGCCAATTTCTCCAATTCCAGAGAATCTGATGTCCTCTTCTGTCCTCTGCAGACACAAGGCCCCAGGCCCTCAAGTGTGGAGAGAGAGAGAGAGAGAGAGAGAGAGAGAGAGAGAGAGAGAGAGAGAGAGAGGAGAGGCAAACCCTCATATGCATCAAATAAAAATATTTATTTTTAAAGAAAATTAAAGAGTCAAGCAATTTCAGTAGTGAATTCTCTCAACTATTTAGGGAAGGAATCACTCTGAATTTTCCAAAAAAGAAAAAAAAGTAAAAAAAAAAAAAAAAAGAATTTCATCTTGTTTTATGAAGTCAACATAATCTTACTACAGATACCCAAAATGTTACAGGAAAAATTATGAAGTGTTTTACTAAATCTCATGTATAAATATGCAAACAAAACCTCCACGAACCTTTAGAAAATGCACTACTGTGATGTGCTGTATCAAATACAATCATGAACAAGCAAGAATCTGAATACTTTTGCATTAGTTCAGGAAAAACCAAACCTGATATAATATGTGAAATGCTGAATTTAAATCTTTATGCTTAAAAATTGAGACAGAAACATATTTTGATTGCTACATGCAAATATATGTGTGTGTGTGTGTGTGTGTGTGATTGGCAACAGAGAAAGATGAAACCTGAGCGGGGAATTATTGATCATGACAACAGGGCAGGATCATTAGCCCAGAGGAGAGCCCTATCTAGCAGTTACCTGGGTTAAACAGTCCTTGTATAGGGCTGTCACCAGCTCGTGGTTCAGACCAGACTATGGGGTGAGTCAGAAAGCAGAAGGTCACCACTGGCATGGGAGCTGTGGGCTGCTTCCAGAAGCAAGCCAACAGGGTCAGAGCTTCATCTGCGAGTCCCTCTGCTACTCTTAAGAGGAGAGAGAGAGACAGGGATGCCCTGCTGTGCCTTCTGTCCACAGTTCTCGTCTCTGCGTCTGCTCTCTTCATCCTTTCAGTCATGATGCCAAAAGGCAGACATCCTGAGGGGAATGGTAGTTCATTTCCACCCGAACAAAATACACATGCACACACACGCACACACACGCATGCACACACACACATGCACACACACACACTCAGTATGTACTTCCAGTGTATTGTCAGTAACTATCCCTGCTCCTTTCCATGTTTTCCTCTTCAAAAATTCTTGTCAGAATTTAGACAAAACTTTCCCACCCTGTTCAGAAAGGCTTTGGCTCTATCCAGAAAAGGAAGACCCTAGTCCCTCTACCAGGCAATAAGGTGGCTGAGTGTCTGCTGAGCCTGGCTCTGAAATCCCATGTTCTACTGCCAGATGCTCCTCCTTGACCCTCCAACACCCAGAGCCTTCACCAAACACCTCATACAGAGCTGCGCCCTTAAAAAATATGCCTGAACTTCATCATGGTACTGAGAAACTGTCATTCTCATGGCCAAGAGAAGAGGGGAGAATTCAGAAATGCTTCAGCGTGTTCAGTATTTGAGGTGTTTGTTTCTCTGTGTCCCATGGACCTAACCTACTAGCATGCTATTTCCAGTTACACCTACTAAGTAGGAATTTTTGAGGAGCTTAGAAAAGGCTTTAAGAAACAATGAGATGTAAGAACCCTGGGACATGGAATACAATATATAACAAAAACATAATCTAATAATATTCTAACAACAAATAATAACTATGTTTTACAATGTCAATAATGCACCCTAATCTTCAAAATAGTCACAGCACTCTGTCCTACCAAATGCCTCAGAAGACTGAATTTATTATTCAAAATAGACTTTCCTAAACTCATTCTAGTGGGAATCTTTCCTGTCTCATGTGAGTTTCTTACTAGGGGGAATAGTCCGCTCACTTGGCACTGCTCCTAATTCTTAGTAGACAAGAGGTGCACATGCTTCATGAGTGTAGGGTAGGTAGTTAAATGTGCTTGTTTAATAGAAAGAAAAAAATTGTTTCTCTGCTTTACCTTTGACCATTCTTCCCCTTGAAACTCTGAATGACTACTTGAAGCTCCAAACTTGACTCAGCTGCTCTGTTTCATAGTAAACTAGTTGGAACCTGCCCGTGGCATGCTCCAGTACATTTTGTTCAATGAAATAGCCTCTCATTGAAATAGTACCACAGCCTCTCCCTAATGTAGATATAGCTGATAGTGCATAGAAGACAGCCAAAACACACCTGGAAATACTACATCCAAAGCTTTCTTAAAATGATGAATATTTTGCATATCACCATAGATCCTTCATCTGGCGATGGATGGAGATAGAGACAGAGACCCACATTAGAACACTGGACTTAACTCCCTAGGTCCAAATGAGAAGCAGAAGGAGGGAAAACGTGAGCAAGATAGGCAAGACCAGAGGGAACCTTCATCCGATGATGGATGGCGATAGAGACGGAGACCCACATTGGAGCACTGGACTAAGCCTCCAAGGTCCAAATGAGGAGCAGAAGGAGGGAGAACATGAAAAAGGAAATCAGGACCGCGAGGGGTGCGTTCACCCACTGATACAAGGGGACTGATCGAATGAGAGCTCACCAAGGCCAGCTGGACTGGGACTGAATGAGCATGTGATCAAACCGGAGTCTCTGAATGTGGCTGACATGGGGGCTGACTGAGAAGCCATTTACAATGGCACTGGGTCTTGTTTCGTCTGCATGTACTGGCTTTTTGGGATCCTAGTCTGTTTGGATGCTCACCTTCCTAGACCTGGAGGGAGAGGGGAGGAACTTGAACTTCCTACAGGGCATGAAACCCTGACTGCTCTTAGGACTGGAGAGGGAGGAGGAGAGGGAGTAGGGGGGGAGATGGAGTGGGGGTATGGGGAGGAGGGGAGGAAGTGGAAATTTTTATGAACAAATAAATAAATAAATAAAAAGTTGAACCTTTAAAGTGGCCTTTAGCCACAAACATTGAGGGACCATCAGGGTTTTGTGTGAGCATTTGCTTTATTCTTGTATCTTACATGTATACATGTGCTTATGTGTGCATGTTTTCCGGTGCCCTTGGAGTCTGGGAGAGGGTGTCAGGTCCCCTGAAACAAATGTTACAGAAGTTGTGGGCTTCCTAGTGTGACTTCTGGCAACACAAGCAAGTTCTGTCACAAAAGCAGCAGGTACTCTTTGCTTCCAAACCATCACTCTTGTCCTCCGGACAGCAGCTGGATTTTGTCAACATAATCAGCTCCACCTATGGAGCCCCAGCCCACGGAGCCCCAGCCCACGGAGCCCTAACCCTAAGCTGACATTGGGTGGCACCTCTCTATCATATCCATTCTTCAGAGGCTTGAGGAAGGGGGGGGGATTGTGACAAAGAGGAGGGGGCAGGCTGTAGATAAGACAGCAAAGCAGCGTTTTCTGGTTACCCTAGAGCGGTTGCACATAGGAACTCATAGCACCTGGGATAGCATGAAAGATAAATCTGTGCAAGATTAAACCAGACAAAACTGCGGCCTGGAGGAGGGACGTGGCCATGAAGTGTCACCCTTTGCTGAGGAGCTACCGGCCACCCGCAGTTTCTTGGGGATGGAGGGTCAGAAGCAGCTTTCTTCGAGGCTGAGACCTCTGACAGGCTACCCATGACCCGGCAGTTGGCCCTACAGCCATCTACATACAGGCAGAACAAAAATGGACTCAATGGTTTATTTTGAACACGAGAACTCATGACACTTGGAAGAACTCATGGTTGGTGGCAAGATGGAAGGTTTGGAGGAAATTTAACAAAGAAAAGAAATAAAATACTAAGCACATCTTTCAGTTGTGTTATGCACATCTTTCTACTTGGTGCGTGTGAGATTTTTTTGTCCGTCATTCAGGTAATGATGTGTCAGCTGTAATCTGATAACAGGATTACCCCTGATTCAATACCTTACTTTCATTTAGAAACAATTATTCACAATATCCCTGAGTAAGTTTCTTGTCCTGGGCCCAACAGTGCTTAATTTGTATTTTATTTTCTGCTTTCCTTGTATTCTTTTGCATCCATTCATGAAACGAGCAGTTCCTCACTCATTCACTCAGCAAAAGAAAATTTTCAAACACGTCTGGGGGTCAATGGGTAAGACACAAAAGGAATAAGCTCTTTTTCAACTCCCTTTTCCCAGGTCTGAAAGGCTTGCAGGGTGAAAAGCCCTTGAGCCGTGTCTCAACATCGTAGGTAGAGATTCCAAAGAATATCATGTCTCAGCGGAACAAAACATTTAATTAACTGTTAAGTTGAATAAGAGAAAAACTATGCTACCAGACAGCTGAAAATTATACACAGGAAATTTTCATCGTCAGTGGCATCCAATAACTTGGAGGCACAAGAGTGGGCTGTGACTCATGGCTAAGACAGAAATGTTCTGAGAAAAACTGGCAGCCGTCAGCACCTGGGCCTCCAGATTCACTTTTAGTAGCACATCTGCTCTGGTGCCGGGCTCTACATCACAGAGACGCCAGCAACCAAGGTGTGCCATGCTTCGCTTTTAATAACGCATCTATAAATGCATCGGGGTCCTGTCTGTACACACACACACACACACACACACACACACACACACATATTCATAGAAGGGGGTCTCTCTTTTGAAATTAGATTTGGTGAAGTGGAAACATGGTGTGTTGGTTAGTCTTGTGTCAGGTTGATACAAGTGAGAGAGAGTCCTCTGAAAGGAGAGAATCTCAATTGAGAAAATGCCTTCCTAAGAGCCAACTGTGGAGCGTTGTCATAGTTAATGATTAATTGGAAGGCTCACCCCATTTTTGGAGGCGCCATCCCTGGCCTGGTGGTCCTGAGTTTCATAAGAAAGCAGGTTGAGCAAGCCGTGGGGAGCAAGCAGTAAGCAGCACCCCTCCATGGCCTCTGCATCAGCTCCTGCCTCCTGGTTCCCGCCCTCACTGTGAGTGAAATAAACCCTTTTCTCCCCAACTTGGTTTTGGTCAGACTGTTTCATCACAGCAACAGAAACCCTAACGAGGACACGTGGCTCTGTCACTATTCTACATTGACGGCTTGTTCAGGGTCAGATGTGAAGAATTACCACGTCAACAAGATGCTAGGAGGAGGAGAATGGGAAGGAGCCTCACAGAGCAGGGGACACAGTGGAGCAAAGGGACTCACTAGGAAATACCTGATCACATCCTAGTCACCAGGGAAGATGGTGCAGCTGGCTTGGTAGGTGGGGTTGAGGAAATCAATGATGGTGAGGATGGTGTGAAGTGTGTGCTAAGGACCACAGTTCCTGAAGGGGAAGCCAAGTGTGTTAAAACCTGTTTGAACAACCTGGTCAGTCTACCTTCTTAAGGCTAGAGACAAGAGGAGGAAGGCCTTGAGTGCAGCTCACACGCTTGACACCCCTTCCACGGTGGACTGAGGCAGAGCTCACTGCTGGTGTGCGTTTCAGGTAAACCGAGTAACCAGAGCTGCAAACCAGCTGGTGATTTAAGGAAGGGAAGCAGGTCAAGTCCCTCCACCAGTGCATCAGTACCGGAGGAAGGTCAGAGATACCTCCTGCAGTCTTATTTGAAACTAGAGAGTGGGAGGAACACTCAAAATTATCAACCCTAGTTCAATTGACCTGATGGTGCCAGACAGTTCCCTGGGTCTTTTGCCTATGGGAACTGCATTTCCTACAGAGAAAATCAACGCATAGCCGGCTTTCTCAACTCGAGTGCTTTCTCTGCTAATCTTTATACAAATTGTCAAACATCTTCTAATTGTGAGACATGCAAATCATCTGAAATATGACACCAAAATAGAAGTACCCAGTCAATAATGTCAGAACAAAGATGACCCAGAGCTTAGAATTAATAAAGATGAATATATGATACGTAAGGATTATAATTAAATAATTGATATGTGTACGCAGTGAGATATTAAACTTTAAAAAGGAAAATCCTGTCATATCTGAGATTTCGAAGAAGGCATTATTATGTTAAATGAAGGCACAAACAGACACAAACACACAAGAACTTCATAATTTCACTTATATAAGGAATTCTTAAACAGACCTTACCTGAAATGAAGGTAGTCATCAGAGTTTCGGGAATGGAGAGATGCTGGCCAAGGATGAAATATTTTAGTCTAAAAGGATAAGTTTGAAATTATTTTTACATCGTAGTGACTATGTCTAATAGTACATATTGTCTACTTGGAAAGCATAGTCAGTAGACTACATGAAAGCAATAAATACAAACTGTGATGGAGGGCTCCTTAGTAGTTTTTAATTCTAACATTTCCACTCAAGAAAGTTTTATATGATCCTGGGTAAATGAATAGATGTGCAAACCACACAGTTACAGAAAGTCACAAGGAAGTGCAGTTTTTGTTTATGTTTTTTGAGAATTTTATATATAAGTACTGCACTAACATCACTTCTGTAACATGAAGGCCGGCTTGTTGGGGTTTCTGTCCCGCCCGGTACCCCACAACCGGCAAGCCCCAAAGAAAACAACACACAGGACTCCATAAGATTATAAACTGATTGGCCCATTAGCTCAGTCTTCTTATTAACTAATTCTTACATCTTACAGTAACCCATAATTCTTGTCTGTGTTAGCCATGTGGCTCAGTACCTTTACCAGCTGTCAGCTCACATGTTGCTACTTTAGTGGTCTGAGCAGGAATGGCAGAGGGAGCTTCCTGCTTCCCAGAATATTCCTGTTCTCATCACCCCACTTCTACTTCCTGTCTGGTTGACCCACCTATACTTTCTGCCTGCCCAATCAGCGTTTTATTAAAATACATGATTGACAGAATACAGATAATTCTTCCACACCACACTTCCACCCATCCTTCCCCTACAACTCCTCCCATGTAACCTTTGACCCCCCACCCATTCCCTCAATCTCTGTCTGTCTGTCTGTCTGTCTGTCTGTCTCTCTCTCTCTGTCTCTGTGTGTGTGTTGTGTGTATGAGTGTGTGTGAGGATATATGAATATATCCATATATATGTATTATGTATATACATATGTATGTATATGTGTATATATTAATCCTACTGAGACCCTTTTGCGTTTATTATGTGAGAATTTCTTTAGGGCTGAGCACCTGGGATCAGATAACCTGTCATGGGGCTCCTCCCTAGAGAAGGCAGGCTCTGATTCTCTGAGTAACCATTAACTACTTGTAGCTCTTTGTCTAGGGGCAGAGCCTTGTGAAATTTCTCCCAGAAACACTCAACTGGTGTTGCTGTTGTACATATATCTAGGCAGCCATATTGTTGAGATGTTATGGGTGCAGCTTTCCTATCAGGTCTAGAAGATACTACTGCATAGCAGACATCCTGGTCCCTCGTTCTTACAGTCTTTCTGCTCCCTTTCCCATGGTGCTTTCTGAACCGCAGGCGTGGTTGTGTTGTGCATGTATGAACATGGGTCAGCTCTTCTTTGCATTTTGACCAGTCTGGGCATCCTGTAGTGGTCTCCACCTGCTGCAACAGTAGCTTCTCTGATGAGGGGTAGGGGCTGCACTCATCTTTGGGTATAAGGTAAGTGTGCCCTTGGAGGTTATACTGGTTTAGGAAAGTGATTGATTGTATTACATTCTTTACTATGCCCCATGGCTTCACAAACCATGGGTACTTGGCCAGGCTTTCATGCCAGGCACGACGTCCCTCCCTGAACAGACTTTAAGTCCAATTAGAGAGCTCTTAGTTACTGCCAAGAAACAAGTCTCACTACTGCGTCTTTGGGGACATTGAGTCATGCTAGTAATTGTTGTGGTTTGCAAGCTCCACAGCTGAGTAAAACTATTGATTTCTTTTCTCCTTGAGTAGCTTATGGAACACCTTCAAGGAACTAGCCCTCAAGACAGAGGCTTCCAAGTCAGCTCCATGTCGACCCGTCTAAGTCCTATGTCTAGAGTATATGATGTCATTAGCAATAGGTTCTCACCATCAACTACTGAGAAGGAATCAAGGGCAATGGTAATAATCTACATCATTTTGGGTTTCTTGGTATTTCCATGACCATTGGCTCAAAAAGAGGTTCCACATGCCTGAAACTGGAGTTTTTGTTACGTTGTCTATGGGTCTTTGGGGTGGGTATTATTATCCTAAGTGGTGTAACTTCAGATTTGTATATCTTTACTGATATTTTAGATGTGCATTTTAAGTGACCATAAAATAATGGGTTACCCTACTACTTTCATATTTTAAAACATTTCTTTGTTATATGTATAATTTTACCCTTCGTTAAGGTTAAATGGAAATCTCCAGAAATATTCGAAACTTAATTTCTATTACCCACATGGTCGGTCGTCTACATGGGTCCTTTGTTTCTGTGTGGCAGCCCCATTAACTTAATATGATAAAGACAAAAGCAGCTGATTTCATTTCCTTAGGCACCATAGTGACTTTCTTCAACATAGAGAACAGGTTGGATTTTCCTGGTCAAGGAGATGTAGATTAGAAGCAGAGGACTGGTATTCAAGAAAGACTGTTAACATTTAAGGAAGGGAAGCCCAAACGGATGGTGCTGGAACCACGGTCCACTTCTCTGAGAAACATATAAACCTCGGCTATTAATTTACACTTTTTAAAAACATGATGGGATTACACACTTAAGCATTAAGCCTAATATGAAGCAATAGAAAGAAGTGCTAGGAACTGAGACATCTCTGTGATCAAGGAGGGACAAAGACACGTAAGACGGCACAAAAGACAATGGTCATAAGAGGGGAGCCTGCAAGGTTGGCTTCATTACTGTTGAGAGCTTCAGTTATGAAAGACACCACTCAGAAAATGGAAACTCAAACCACAGACCAAAGAGCATCCTTCAAATGAAAGCCCCTTGCAAATACCCACCACGCCCGATGCCATCCTTCAGTTCCTGCTGGCATTCTGCTTCTTTCCCTGTTTATTACTCAAGTGTCTGTCTCAGTACGGAATTTCAATTTTCTCCCACGTTTCCTGTTCCTCATACCCCTCGCCCCTCCTGTGTGTCATCAACCCTGTCTGCCAGCACTTCTCTGTAGTTTTTACTGTGTCTCTTTAGCATTTTTCCTGGTAGCATTGTAGTTAGAACTGCTTTTTCTAGAATTCACTAATCTGAAAACCTTTTCATTCCATTTCCAATTGAAAGTTAACTTTATGAAGTAAACTTCACAGAAAATGGTATCCTACTTGTACATTGATTTTATTTCAAAATTACACTGTAAGTCCATTCTTTGTAAATTCTAATGCATTGTGTTACTCAAAACAGGCTCACAGTCTCAGAAACAGGAAACGCTGAGCCCTAGGCTCATCACATGTTTCTCTCTGTGTGCAGAGAGAGTAGAACCTTCCATCAGACCCCCGAGCACCGAGCCCAATGCCGAGAGTTTATTTCATATTAACATTCATTTTATAGATTTCCATTTCTGACTAGAAATATCGCTTCGACTCTACTCACCATGGCAACACAACAGCTGAAGATTCTTACAGCTTGCTTAGTGAAGAAAAATACTTGAAAATATCCTTTGATGCTAAAATTGGTTTTGTTTTCGCAGCACCCCATGAAGTCACTGAAGGAGGAAGGATAACACTGTACATTTCAAATGGATTTACCCATCGGGAGCCTTGCAAACATCAGAGAGAGGGAAGGGGAAAAGATAGAGAAGGAAGACTTGAGAGAAGGAAGGGAAGGTGCAAGGTTGCAGTACCTCCAGACACAGGAGGGTGTCTGCACCCACGTGTGCCCCGCAGGCCAGTCTCCATCCATCACGCTTGCTGTTTTCCTTGATGTCTGCTTGACCTGGAGTTTGGCTCTTTAAGGGCAGGGGTCACACCTCGTCCATCTACATTCACAGTGTTCTATGTGTAGACTGGAAAAATGTATAGATTAGGGTTTTTATTTAATAACCAAACAAAGACGGCTGGAAAGATATCTCACAGGTTAGGAGGGGCAGCGCTCGTGCAGAGGACCTGAGCTTGATTTCTAGGGTTCACCATCAGCGGGCTCATAATGGCCTCTGACGCCAGGTCCAGGGGGGTCTGATGCCTCTCACCTCTCCGGGTGCTGGCACTCACATGCACATACCCACACATATACATACACACACCAACACTTATTTAAAAATAATAAAACTGATATTGAAAAAAACAATAAAGTATAGAGAAAAGAAAAGTTAACAACACACATTTTTTTAAATCTTGTAATAGAATGAAATGTAAGGATACAGTCCCTCCCATTCTTCATATATAGATATATAATGTGTGTGTGTGTGTGTGTGTGTACTGAGAAAAATTCTATTAATGTTTGAAAGAAAAACTCAAAGGAAAGCAAACTGAAAAATCTTAACAACTGCCCAGAGTAGGAGAGCTGTAGCATGAATTCTAATTGGTGTTAATAATAAAAACTTGCGTCAGATACTGCGATAAATGCTGAAAAATCAGAGAAGTAAAGGAGCCAGTCACTAAAGCTCTTATTGCTATAAAATCCTCAGACCTAAAAGGACTGAGCTCCTATCTCCTCCCACCATATTACTCTATCTTCGCAATCACTTCCTGTCTCCATATCCCAAGTGCTGGGAATTAGGGGTGTGGGATCCCAAGTGCTGGGATCCAAGGTGTGATATGAAGCCCACGGAAGTGAATCCTGTCCTCCTTAACTAAAGGTCAGAGAGTTCAGACCTCTTCTTGCTTCTTTAAGGTTATACAAGAACAGGAGGTTTGACCAAAGGGTGCCTTGCCTAGACAAAAGGATGCTTTGACCTAGGGGCGGTTACTTGATGTTTTGAGATGTAAGGGAGTAAATTGTTTTGTTCTTTTTATTCTGGTAAGAAGGTCCTTTGCCTCCCCCTTTTGGATTGAAGTGTGGATCACAGTATTCAGGTGATGCCCTCCCAACTGTATCTGTTGTCTTTTGTCTATTTCTTCCTCCCTCCTCCCTCCAAGTAAAGGCGGACCAGACTCTCAGGTAGCCCAATATGGCCTTGAACTCCTGATCCTCTTGCTTCTCTCTCCCGAGTGCGGGGATTAAAGGTGTGTGCCACCACTGCCTGGCCTCGATGGTTAACTATGGCTAGCTGATCTTCAGGCAAGTTTTATTTGTTAGAGCACAAACAAAATATCACCACAGAAAGTGAAGGGGGATGAAGGCGTAAGTCACAGACAATCCCACATCAGTTTGGAATTATGATTAATAGAATGGTTATTTATTCAAAGGGGAAAAAACTTACAGATTACCGTCCCAGACAACAGCCCCTCCGCGCGAACAGGAAAGGAGTCCAGGGGCCGGAAACGGAGCAGGAAGACAAAGACAGAGTGGAGGACAGCCGCTGCTTTTTTTAAAGGGAGAGAGACCACGCCCCAATGGGCTGGTAATTCAGCGGCGATTGGCTGAAGGAGCTGAAGGAACTCCCACAGCATCTCCCTCTTTTGTTTAAGTAAGAGAGTTCTAAGCCTACTATGCAATTATATATAATAAGTACAAACCTACGAAATTATATACAATAAATACAAATATCCTATTCTAACTAGCTTAAGTCTTGTATAACAAATAACTTGGCCAAGTCATGAAAGGAAAGTAACTACATTTATATAATCTTCAATCCCATCGAAGATCTGAGAAGGGAAATAATGTTATCTGAGTAATTAGGAAGTGCAATCAAACAACTTCCAGAACATGTAACAAATCGCAGAGACAACTGGCTACTTGGACAAACACCCAAAGTCACATTTGCAGCGTTGAAGCAACCAACTTTGGCTAAGGCCTGATGTAACTGACATACCATTTTCAAAGGCAAGAAACTTCAAAACTATCTTACCCTGTCTTGGCAGGATATGACAGTCTTGTTTTATCCATTTACGGATATTCTGTAACTCTGTCAGTAGTTGAGGTATGAGCATTTCTTTACCCAAAGGCCAGTTCTGCCAAGAAGAAAGGCTCCAGGTGGAGTGTCTTTGGTGCTCAACATTCTCTCGGGCATAGATCAGTGTTGCCAGGAGTGATCGTGTCTCCCTACCATAGAACTCTGAATTAGATTAAAGGCCATTTTCTACAGCTCTTTGAAGAGGTTGAAGATTATCTATCTATACTGAATATAATCTCTATATATCTAAAGAACCTGATTTGTCTAATTATAAATGACAAACTTAGATGACTGTTGATCTATATAATTCTCAATATCTATCTAACTTAAAGACTGAGATAATAAACAACTGTGCAATAAATGAGGACAATGAGACCTCCAAATATAAACAATGTGCAAGTATACATTGCAATATGGTAAATATATATATCAATACATAAACAATATATAAGTATCTTAATCAGAGGTAGAAGTGTACAATGCAATATGGTAAATATACATATATCAATACAATATATATATACAAATACATAAAAATGTTTTAAACAGAGGTAGAAGCATGAAGCATGCATGCATAAAATAGTCAACATAATTTAACTTTGTATCAATATATAAGAATCGATACCAATATGTTTGTCTAAAAGCAATAACTCACAAGTATAAATCTATTTATCCCATAATCCAATTATCCCTCTTTTTGGGCGCCAGATGAAGGCGTAAGTCACAGACAATCCCACACCAGTTTGGAATTATGATTAATAGAATGGTTATTTATTCAAAGGGGAAAAAACTTACAGATTACCGTCCCAGACAACAGCCCCTCCGCGCGAACAGGAAAGGAGTCCAGGGGCCAGAAACGGAGCCGGAAGACAAAGACAGAGTGGAGGACAGCCGCTGCTTTTTTTAAAGGGAGAGAGACCACGCCCCAATGGGCTGGTAATTCAGCGGCGATTGGCTGAAGGAGCTGAAGGAACTCCCACAGCAGGGGGAGCCACAGCATCTGTGTGGAGATGACACGAAATGCAGTCTTGTGGTAGTCAAGCAGCTGAGCCTACATGGCAAGGTGAGGAACACTAAGGGAGATGGTAGAAAACCAACCATGACAGGTAACCAAAAACAAACAAACAATCAAAATCACTCAGGCTCTGTGCAGAAAGAAAGAAACAGAAAGGAAGAAAAACAATACTCAAGAAGGCCTGTGACCACAGGCTACTTAAGGAAGAGAGAGTTTATTTTGTCTTATGGTTCCAGAGGGATGTGTCCGTCATAGTGGGGAAAGCGTGACACTCACTGCAAAGCAGGGGTTGGACAAAAGTGGACGCCTAGAGATTACCATAAACACAAGACAGAGAGGTGTAACCTGAGGGCCGGCTTGTTGGGGTTTCTGTCCCGCCCGGTACCCCACAACCGGCAATTCCCAAAGAAAATAACACGGAGTCTACATTAGGTTATAAACTGATTGGCCCATTAGGTCAGGCTACTTATTAGTTCTTATGACTTATCTTAACCCATTATTCTGATTTATGTTAGCCACACGGGCTCAGTACCTTTCTCAGTGTGACAGCTTACATGTTGCCTCTTCAGTGGTCTGTACAGGAATGGCAGAGGAACCTCCCTGCTTCCCAGAATTCTCCTGTTCTCATTGCATCACCTCTACTTCCTGTCTGGTTTTCCCGCCTATACTGCCTGCCTGGCCAATCAGCGTTTTATTAAAATATGATTGACAGAATACAGACAATTCTTCCGCATCAGAGAGGCACCTGGACAAGGTGTAAAGCTTTAAACTCCAAAGTCTGCACAGTGACAAACTTCCTCCCACAGAGCCATGCCTCCTACACAAAGCCACGCCTCCTACAGCACCCCAAACAGTGCCACCAGCTGGCGAGCAAGTCTACCAGCCTATGGGTTGTTTTCTCTTCATTCAAATTACCACATGCTGTCTCGGTTGGAGGTCAGAAACTGCAGACCTGTTTGGGAGCCTCTGATGTTTGTTTGGGAACCTCAGATGCTTAGTCTGGTTCCTAAAGAACAGGATTTCTCCCAAGAATGTGTCCTGAAGGGCTCTTTAGGACAGCGCACGTTCACAGAGGGTTAACCTGCGATTGAATTTAAGCAAGCATATTTCGAAATAGAAAATATATCATCTGATGATTCAGGTCAAGGGTCACAGAACCACTGTAAAAATGTTTGAGTTTTCCTCACAGCTAGTCCTCACGTGTGTAGGTATCTGAGATTCGACAATTTCTCACAAAAAAAGAAAAAAAAACACACTGTTAGATGTTTTTAGTTAAAGATCAAGAGTTTCTTGAGGAACCAGTTTTCAATCTAGTGATTCTGATGGTAATACTCTTCTTAGCTTATACTGATAAAGAAAATATCTCCATTGAGCAGGACCATCGCAGGCTACTCTTTAGTATTTGAAAATAAGCTTCCTAGGAGAAAAACTTAAGTACGCCTAAGGTTGTGATACATTTCCATGGTGAAATATCTTCCTCATGACCAGAATCAGTACAGTGACACACGGAGAGGATCTGGACGTGATAGCATATTCACGCTAGTTCCTCATCAGGAGTGCTCTGTCTCACAAATGTGCCCGGCCTCAGTCCTCTGCTGCTCTCAGAGAACAGAAACGTCGTCAATAAGTGGCCAGCCGGAGCTGAACTACTTTGTTTTATTATATGACTGCCATCGTAGGTTTGTAGAGCTTCATTTCACAAGGGGTTGTGTTTCTGGTCTCACTCCAGGTGACAGTAAATCATGAGGGTGGTGCCGGGTACTTTCACATAGCCTGCTGGCCCAGGCACACACGCACTGTTCTCTTCGCCATAGGATGGAGGCGCAGACAAACGACGGCAAGTGTGCCGCACTGAAGAAAGAGCAGGCCAGCCGCTGCACCTGTAACCTCAGAGTCTGCCAATGTATGAGGACTAAGAATTCCAGATCTCCCTGAACATAGAAAACAGAAGGGCATAAGTGCGCAGTCACTGGGCAAAGGGTGCTCATATTCACGACATTTCCCAGATGCATACGTGTAACTGGTAGATCGGACTGAAGAGCACGCAGTTAGCATTTGCTGCCCTTCATGACCTTAGCACACAGGGTTAGGTCTCCTTTTGGACTTGGTAAGCTTCACCCATCGGATCTCTCTGAGTTTCTTCAGCAGCTGTGGCTTGGCCTGTGACTGCATCTGGGCATGGTTTCCTCTCCATAGACATCTTAAAATAATTAGTGTCTGGAGATGATAAAAGCGGTTGTTCTTGGATTTGCATTTGTGTTTTATGTTATTATACTTTCTGTTTGGGTTGTTCTTAAGAGTATTTTTAACACATTGTCTGTGTTGTTTCCGTGTGTTGGCACACTTTTCTTCTGATTGTTTAAGAGACCTGGAAATCAGTTGCAGCACAACAGCTCTGCGCTATGTGGATGTTCACCATTTGCTCCGCCTGGATCACACCCTTTCACTTTGGAAGTCTGGATGAGTGCCAGGAATATCTCAGCAATAGAAGTAGGATTAAGAAACAATGATAGTGAGGGGTGACTGTCCAGGGTTGAAACTATTTATTTATAAAGGCTTCTTCCTGGAAGGTGACTATCTTCACATTACTGCTTTCCCTGTTACTGAACCAGGCACCACTGTATGTATGATTACAAACTGAGTTAAAAGTTAGGAGATTGGAGTTTTGATCAAGCGATTATGTAACTTCTTCTTTCTCCATTTCACTGTCATTTTCAGTGAAAAATCAAAGTTCTTGGAGGACGGTGTCATAGTTACTTTTCTATTACTGTGAGGAAACACCACGGTTGGGACAACTTAGAAAAGGAAGCATTTAATGGGGACCTGAGTGTGGTTTCAAAGGGTTATTCCATGGTCATTGTGGTGGAAAACACGGCATCAGACATAGAGAAGAATGGTTCTGGAAAAGTAACTGAGAGTTTACCTTTGACTCACAAGAATGAGAGAAAGAGAGAGAGAGAGAGAGAGAGAGAGAGAGAGAGAGAGAGAGAGAGAGAGAGAGAACTAACTAGGAATGGTGCGACCCCTTCCCCATTCACACTGAAATGTTGATGGGCTCAATCTTGTGCATGTCTTATGTGACTAGTCACTCCTGCTCTGAGTGCCTGCGTGCCGTGGCCATATCATGAACAGAAGACCGCATGTTACAGTGCCCCTCCCTATTGTGGCTCTCACATTCTTTCTGACCCCTCTTCCGGGATGTGGTCCTCAATCCTTGAAAGGGGTAACATAGACACCCTGCTTAGTGCTGAGCACACAGCAGTGGCTTCACTCTAGCATTTTTACTAGTTGTAGGTTTCTGTAACAATCTTTGCGCATTGCTTGTCAGACTTAAGCTGAGAGCAACATTCATCTACGGATATAAACATAAGTATCTAAGAGGGAGTTGGATAGAGCCCCAATGCATTCATTTATCAAAACCACAGTAGCTTCCCTGTCAGGTCTAGGGCCTTCTGTGTTTCAGACTTAGCAGCACAACACTGTGTCTCAAATCCAGTCAGAAAGCAGTTGGTTGTTCCCCAACAGTCATGCCACTGTCCCATCAACGGGCACATTTCACATGGCAGTTCATTTGTGCAGAAAACAAGGTCCACAGGTAAGACTACTGGGGCCTTTTCCCCTCTGGTAGTTCACATAGAACCTCCCATCATCACGGAAGTTAGACTGCAGGGAAGAAGTTCCCAGCTAAGGTCTTATTTGATTTCTGTGTGTCCTGAAATCAAGCAAGGCACGATGAGGTGCCTTTCCCAAACAGGTCTTACTGTGTAGTTCAGGTGGGCAACCTAATCAATAGAGCAAATTTGATCTATGCTGACTGTGTTCCAGAAAATTCCTCGTCCCTTGTTCTCCTTGCTGTGAGGTTCTTTCATCCAGGAGCACCTCTTCTATACATTTTATCACAAATTGATATCCACACTATCAATATTATCCATTTTGAACATTAGCCTTAGTAAAAGAGGGATATTCACTTTAGAAGCAGTTAGCAAGCAATCTCTGACAGCTCATGGGTAATCAGAGAGGATGATTATAGGTTAGCTGGTAATTCTTTCTGTTAAAAACACTATTTTTTTCAATGACAAATGTGATAACTATTCATTGTATAAAATTTTTAGAAATGTATGAAGAAAATTATCATTTTTGTTATTCCCACCAATAAAAGTAATTTTTGTCATCTCGTATTTTTTTTCTTCTAGTCTCTCTCTCTCTCTCTCTCTTTCTCTCTCTCTCTCTCTCTCTCTTTCTCTCTCTCTCTCTCGCTCTCCTCTCTCCCTCTCTCGATATATACATATGGGTGTGAACTTGTGCACTGTATGCATCTCTGCATAGCATTCAAGAGTAAGTCATGGCATACGGCCATGCCCGTCTCAGTGCTGCCCCTAGATGGCATAGCTAAGCATGTTTTGCAGAGTTGCTCTGAGCAGTGCTCACATCAGTGCAAGTAGAACTCAGGTCCCTGCCAATGTGTTTGGTTTTCTTCTTTCTCACAGGACACGAACAATTAATTTGCTGTTAGACATTTTCAATGAGAATGTGTATCCTGTATGTCGACTTTGAAACACAGCTCGGGCAGCTGGGAACTTTGCTTGTGTTCAGAGATCATCTGCATTTTGCTTCTAGTGTTCACTCTTAATTACACAGCACATTGTTTACAGAGAATGGTGACCAGGGTATCTAAAATTTACATTGCTGGTGGCTAAGGATGCTGAGCACTGTTTGCCCCACCCCTTACTGAGAAGCCATTGACTCCACCCCTTACTGAGAAGCCATTGACTCCACCCCTTACTGAGAAGCCATTGACTCCACCCCTTACTGAGAAGCCATTGACTCCACCCCTTACTGAGAAGCCATTGACTCCACCCCTTACTGAGAAGCCATTGACTCCACCCCTTACTGAGAAGCCATTGGCCCAACCCCTTACTGAGAAGTCATTGGCCCCACCCCTTACTGAGAAGCTATTGGCAGTGAATATTTATCACAGAGATGAATTTTTGTGGATGTTTCCCGTGCTCCAGTGGATAACCCTATACCCATGTGTAGGTTTTGCATGTTCACAGTGGATAAACTTACACCCACGCACCAACTGGATTTAATTAGTTACTTTTAAAAGGACATAAATTTGGGAAGGAGAATATTGCTGGGGACATGGATGGAGATGGAAAGGGGAAATGTGAAGTAAGCATAATCATATTTCATTGAATATATGCATGTGAATTCATAAAGAAGTGGAGAGTAGATTCTGTTTTCTAATCCATTTTGTTCTAAACACTAGATTTTTAAGCATTCATTTAAACTTTGGAAGATCAGCCTTTCATTTATTAAAAAGTATATTTGTTATTTGTTTTTTATTTTGTTGCTGTTTTTATTTATTTTGTTATTGTTTTATTGGGTTATACATTTTTCTCTGCTCTCCTCCCTTCCTCCTGACTCCCCTTCTACCCTCTCCCATGAACCTCACACTCCCAATTTACTCTGGAGATCTTGCCATTTTCTACTTCCCATGTAGATTAGATTCTTGTATATCTCTTGTAGGGTCCTCTTTGTTGTCTAGGTTCTCTGGGATCGTAATTATAGGCTGGTTTTTCTTTGTTTATGTCTCAAAGTCACTTATAAGTGAGTGCATATTATATTTATCTTTCTGGGTCTGGGTTACCTCACTCAGTATGATGTTTTCTAAATCTATCCATTTGCCTGTAAATTTCAAGATGTTATTATTTTTTCTGCTGCATAGTACTCCATTGTGTAAATGTACATTTTCTCTATCCATTCTTCAGTTTAAGGGCATCTGGGTTGTTTCCAGGTTCTGGCTATGACAAACAATGATGCTATAAACATAGTTGAGCGCATGTCCTTGTGCTGTGATTGAAAACAGTCTGGTATTGGCAAAAAAAAAAAAACAGACAGGAAGACCAATGGAACTGAATCAAAGATCCAAATATCAATCCATACACATATGAACACCTGACTTTTGACAAAGAAGCAAAAAATATAAAATGAAAAAAAGAAAACATATTCAATAAAAGATGCTGGCATAGCTGGATAGCAATATGTAGAAGAATGAAAATAGATCCATATCTATCGCCCTGTACAAAAAGCAAGTCCAAACGTATCAAAGACCTCAACATAAAACCAACCACACTGAACATCATAGAAGAGAAAGTGAGGAGTACACTTGAGACCACTTCCTAAATATAACCCCAGCAGCAAAGACACTGAGAGCAACAATTAATAAATGGGACCTCTTGAAACTTAGAAGCTTCTGTAATGCAAAGGACAACTTACGCTGGAGAGGATGTGGAGTAAAGGGAACACTCCTGCATTGCTGGTGGGAGTGCAAACTGGTACAACTGCTTTGGAAATCAGTATGGTGATTTCTTAGAAAATTGGGAAGCAATCTACCTCAAGACCCAGCAATACTAGTTTTGGGTATATATTCAAAGGATGTTTTATTTTATTTTTATGTGTGGTGTGGTACACATGTCATTTACAGTATATCCATGTGTGGTGTGTGTGTGCATCCTATTCTTCACACTAAGATTATTGTGGTAAGTTTTGCATGAATGATGGTATCTGAACTCAAGTCTTCAGGATTGAGCAACAAGTGCTCTTATCCACTGAGCCATCCCTTCTGGCCCCAAGAATTAGTTTTATAAATCTACCTTTAGAGTTATCTATTGTTTATTTAATTTTTTTCTGGTTTATTAAACACATTTCTGACTTCTGGCCAAGTCATTTTAGATTCACAGTAGGATGCCATAAAGTTCCTCAGTGTTTCCGAAGGATTTGTCTGTGTCTGGGTTTTCTCTGGTGTCTTTCCTACCTGTGAAGGGATCAGCTCTCGTCACACAGCTGTCAAACATCCTGAATAAGTGACACACAGGCACCTTATTATTGCTGTGTGAGGTAAAAATAGTACTGCAGAAGCAGCCACACCTTTCCAACCTAACTTCCCCTCACCATCCATCAGTCACCCTAAGGGCAGCTGTAAAAAGAAAATCTATTTAAGACCTCCCCAGCCCATGGGCTCACTTCCTCATAAATGGTGGCTCTCTGGGAATGCCCAACCCATGCTGAAGAGCCTTCCATCCCCAAGGACAAAAGGCCTTTGTGAGTGTGTCTGAGGCCACAGATGCCATGGAGCTGATGTTGTACCGGGGTGAAGGGAGGCACACAGTGAAGGGAGCCAGGACCAGGGCTGGAGCTGAAAGGCAAAGGTTCCTGCTGGGCTCTTGCTGAAGCTTTGCTGGGGGAAGTCTACTGCTATATAATCAGGGCAGTGTTCAGTACGCTCAAAACTGATAAACAGATCCACGGGCAAATTAACTGACAGTCCCTTGGGTGTGTCCCAAATCTCCATCAATACCTCAAAGGCAAGACCAGCACAGCTGAGGGACAGCTGTTGTAGAAGATAGCAAGGCACAGGCATGGCACAGTGCTGCTACACGGGGTGTTCGGAAGCATCCCCAGACCGCATCCTGAAGCCGAAAAGCAATTCAGCTTTGAATGAAATCCTTCATGCTAGGAGATACCAAAGGCATTTGAAGAGCTCTCACAGGAGGTCTGAGGCAGGAGGATGGCGAGGTACAAGTCAGCCTGACCCAACCTAGTGAAATTGTGTCTCAAAAAGTAAAATAAAACAGAAGTTAAAAGATAAAACAGAGCAAAGTTTCATAAACGAAAACAAGTAGAACCACTGGACACCAAGCAAAGTAGATTCATGAAAGAGATAATTGAAGAATTTAAATTAATTCCCATAAGTATTCTCATGGAAGTAATTGAATTTGTTATATATATATGAGCTGGAGATCTAAAAAGAGTTGCATTATTTTTAATAAGTGTACTAAATATAAAATTAAGCAGAATTAAGTAAAACAGAGTAAGTTTAAAGACAAAGCAATGAACTCAAAGACTACAATTGAATGAATCTTAGAATGTCAGGAACAGAGGAAAACAGGAAAGACAGAAGGAAATGGGGGGAAAAGAAACTGGAAGAATTGAGGATGGCGAAAAGTCACTGATCTTGACATAATGCATGCTTTCAGAAGCAGAGGAAGTGAAAAAAAAGAAGCATTATCCGAGAAATTCTAAAGAAATTCTTAAAACTGTAGTTGAGAGGCTCCAGGTGGAGAACACTGGCTTCTCTTCCAGGTTCGACCCCAGCACCCACAACACAACTCACAATTCTGTGTAACTCTGGTCCCAGGGGCTTCAGCTACCTTTTTTGGCCTCCAAGGGCACTGCACACAATTGGTGTATAGACTTATGTGGACAAAACACTTCTACACACAAAAGATTTTTAAAATATGGCTGGCTGATTCTAATTCTTCAAAGTATTTGAGAAAATAAATCACAAGACAGAGTTGTTGGGAGATTTAAGCAAAATGTAGGAAGAGTTTAGTGACTCTCACGAGGAGAGAACCTTCTATAGAGAGCAAACTTCATTAGCACAGCCCCTACTTTTTCACACGTGACTGCAATGAAAAAAGAAAATGAGTATTTTTTTAATGGTATTGAACTTAAACAACTTCAAAATTAACTTTACAGCCAACCCATTTATCAAATAAAGGTATTTTTCAGCTTTTCAAAATGGCAGACAGGTTTCCACGCCAGGATATGATTTCCAAAGTCCCTGGAAAGTAAGCTTGCAGGAGGAAAGCCCAGACTGGGTAAGGGTTAATGGAAATACTGGTTCCACATAACTTGGCGAGATTTGGTTTTCTTTTGCAAAAGGAATGGGGGGGGGGGCAGGTCCCTCTCCATATTTCCAGAGGTCACTGCACACTTGTGTAGGGTTGAGCACTGAGTGAGCAAGGAAATGGCTCTCAGGTGAGGGACGACAGGGACAACAACTTTTATCCAAGGAAAGTTGTAGACGGAAGTTTCTGTCCTGCCCAATCCACAGCTGTTCAGTCCTAAATAAACCCACAGAGGCTTATATTAATTATAAACTGTTTGGCCTAATGCTCAGGCTTAGTGCTAACTAGCTCTTACAACTTAAATTAACCTCTAATTCTTATCTATGTTTAGCCATGTGGCTCAATACACCAATAATTTAGAAACTCAAATAGACATGTTCGTAATACTGAATGTGGTGAAAAAGTCATGATTCTAGGCTGCTTGGGTTTCATTTAAACTAATTAACAGATGTTCATTGTCTCATGTACTTGTAGCTAAAGAGATTGCCCATGTAATTCAAAAGTCATTTTCATTTTAGAATAATCGCTATAGTATCTGGTAGGGCTGTTCCATCAACCACACTCACACATATCAGGTAACCTGCCCCACAGCAAAGAACATACCAGGAGCAACCACAGATGTCATCTTGACAAATGAACCCGCAGGACACACACAGCAGCTGGAGTTCCGGCTGCACCACGGGCTGTAATATGTCATTGAGAGGGAGAGGATAAATTAGCAATTGGTCAAAGCTGTTGCAAAGAAATAAACTCAGGGGCTGAGATACAAGGCTGTGGGGGTGGCTATGGGAGTGAATACGTGCCCACGAGCCTTGCTGTGTGTCTTTAATGGATGAACTGGATGTCCGTCTCTCATCTTCACTGCTATGTCCATATCGACTCATGTTTTGTTGTTTCTCATCTGCATTCTGGAAGCTTTTCTCACCGTGGATCAATCCCTCACTAACCCACTCTAAATTCCCAAGTGATGTCACCCCTGCCAGCTCTATAGAAACAGACAGTTGAGTCACAGCAGATTCTGCATCCATAAGCACACAGAAAGTGTGTGGGGGGGTGTCGCTTGGTGGGGTACCTGAAACAGGGTTGTGTAACTCACCCTTCTGCAAGGATCTTTAAAAATTCCATTGAGATGCAGATTTGACCCTGAGTCTCCCATCAGAAGTGCTGTACAGAGCTTTCTCGGTGATATTCTGACTTACTTACCTGCATACTGGAGTAAGTGAGTCCCCAGGGAGAGATTTCCATAGCAAGCGACGTTGGAGGTGGTGTGAGGCCAGGCAGCCTGCTTCCATTCACCCTGGAGATACTGAGATGCTGAGTGCAAAAACTGCAAACAGACATGCGTGCCCCTTCCTCTGCTTCATGACAGCTTCGTGTCACAGAAGAGTAAACAGGCAGGCACCGTCTGTAGAGAGTTCTGTGGTTGTGGTCAAAGGACAGCAGGAGTCACCAAGCTCTCTCTGGTCTTTGTCTTCACTGTTGAAATGAAGAACTGAGTCAGGGAAAAGGCTTTTCCCTTCTCTTCTCTGTGTTAATGTGAAACTCACACAGATCCCTGTGAGGACCTGTATGAATGTGGCTAACCATCGTTACATACAAGGTACTGTGCTGTACCCAGATGTCCAAAACCTCCGAAGAGATGCAGACACAATCTAAGCAACCAAGAGTTTAAGTTTAATTCATGTTCTATGCAATATGACAAAGAATATTCCATTGTTCTTGGTGATATTTTTTCTACTCTTTTCTCAACCAAATTATTTTTGAGAGTTTGCCACTGTCAGCCTTCAAAACACCTTCTTCAGAATTTACAATGAGTTTGTAAACAGTGTGCACCACATTAATGTGGCTGTCATTACATGTTCATAAGCATGTGGGCAAACACAGGTAGTAAAAGTCATCCGTGGAAAGGCACATACAACCGAGAAGGAGGACGAAGTCATCCGTGGAAAGGCACATACAACCGAGAAGGAGGACGAAGTCATCCGTGGGAAGGCACATACAACCGAGAAGGAGGACGTTAACATTTTTGTATATACAGGCAGCATCTCAGCGTACAAAGCATTATTATGTAAGAAACACATAATTTATATTTCCTGTTTAAACATAAAACACAAATTGAGGAAACAATGAAGACAGAGAGGAGAAAAGAGACACAAGCGATGTAGGAAAGTGGTATCAAAACCAACGATATTGTATATAAATTAATCTTATTACATGAAAAGAGAGGTGAACTGGTAAGAAATGACCCACATATATACCCTACATGAGACCAAATACACAACCACATGCATGTCTGTGAGACGTGGGAGAGTGGGGAAGAGATTCAGTGGGTCTGGGAAGCCAGAGAGGCCTTTGTGGAGCAGCAGTAACATGAGATAAAAGACAGGAAGTTAGAAAGAGACAAAGGGAGGCATTACATAATGGTGGAACTGTTTACCGGGGACATGTCACCACTGTAAGCATGTGTGCACCCAACAACACAGCCTCGAACACACAGCAGACACTGGCAGATTTACAGATGGAAACAGATCAACAGCAAGAGCTGACCACTTTAAGACCTTGCCTCCGACGACAGATAAAGCCTCGACATCGGTTAACAGAAAGCAAGAGGCTCGAGCACACTATCCGTCAACTGCATGTCAAAGAATTATTCAGAGTTATTCACCCAACCAAGCATGCACATTTCATGGCATATATGGAACATTTTTCTAAAAACAACCATATTTTAGGCCAGAAAACAAGGTGCAAAAATTCTGAAGTCACAAAAGAATGTCATCTTGAAGCACAGTGGAATAGAATTTGAAATCAGTAACATAAAGAAATCTGAAGGAAAGAACCCCATAAATATGTGGAAATTAACAGCCATTTTGAAATTTTATCTTTAGAGAGTACAGAGTTAATTATATAATTTCCCTTTCCCTCTCCTCCCTCTGAAACCTCCCATGGATCCCTCCTGTTCTCTTTCATATCCATGGCCTCTTTTTTCACCAATTTTGTTATATATGCACATACGTGTATGTATAGACATGTAACATGCAACAATATGGCATTGTCATATGTGAGTCCCAAATACATAAATTCAAAATGTCTTTCATTGTCTTTGACCAAAGTACAAAACACATTAATAATGGCCCCTAACTCCACCTGATACGTATGAAAACTCTCATCTTCTTGTTGGTTTGGTGATATCAGACTTAACCTAAAGGACCATGGAAATAATACAGCTTGAAAATCCTTGTGCACACACGTGCGTGGCAAGGGAGCCCCTGAAAAGTGAGCCTCATCGCCTGACAGATTTCTGTGTCTCTGAAGTTGGCTGCTTACTGACAAGTGAGCTCAGAGGGCCAGATGGCCAAGGCCAAAGAAGATCATTAGACAGTCCCTGTTCAAATTTTGGACAACGGTTGGCAGGAGCCAGCAGGATTTCCCCACTGCTGACCCCCTAAAGGGCGGGTAAACAGAAGCATATGTGCTTATTTACACCAGCAGGCCCTTTTAATCAACACGTCTGCGGTGTGCACACCTTCGGAATTTATACAGTATATTACAAACAGCTCTTTGAAGACCCAGGTAGTTATATAACTCAGCTGTTACTGAAATTAGAGGAAGACAACAAGACGGGAAGATGTCTAGTGGCGGCTCGGAAAGATCCGGTCTCCAGAATCCCGAGTATGCCTTTCACGTGCCCCGTGGTCTGCCAGCTGTGGCTTCTCTTCACTCTTACCTCAGCCCAGGTCTGTGTGACGTCAGTAGCCACCAGGCCACGAGCCTGATACACACAGCGCCGTTACTACAGGTGCCAGATCCTTGTTCTCATCTTCTCAGTCCTCACAACTGGATGCTGTCAGCACCAATGCGGAAATCAGCTGGACGCAACTGGACACAAACTCAGGATTTGCTGGCAGTGCCATACTGAGGACCCGGTAGCAAGGTTACTCCTTCATGTGGAAGGCGAAGAGTGAATAGAATGCTTGGTTTATATTTAGAGAAGCTACATGTACTTTAAAATAACATAATAATAATATCCCCCCAGTTGTTTGTTGTTTTAATCTAGTAGTTAGTCTTTAAGTGCCTGAGGCTTCTGATGCATGAAGAAGCAGAAGGCAGGTACACAATGCAACCCAGTGTCCCAAACTCCATGAACTGAACTTGCGGGAGCTTCCCAAAGCACCACTGAACTGTGTCTGAAGCCTTTTATGTGCAGAACTTCAGATGCTGAAGCACCTTTGCTGCTGCAGAAGCAGCGGGCAATAGTAAAAGAACAAATGTTCACATACTAACGCTCTTAGTTATTTTTATTTATTTCAGAACATGTACCTCACTGAATCATTTTAATGATTTTAATGAAATGGTGTCTGATCTTCATTCTGTGTATGTATCTTTCTTCTTTAAAAATACATTGATTAATTCTTTGAAAAATTATGTTTTCATCATATTCGCCACTTTGTCCCCGACTCCCCCAGATCAGTGCCCCTACCATATCCACCCAACTGTTTCCTTTTTCTCTCTCAACCGGGATGTGGTTGACCTATGAAGGACTACAGCCTTAGAGAAAACAAACTCTTCTGTCTCCGGAGGAATTAATTGTCTGTAGACCCTGGCTGGGTGGGACTTTTGCTCATACCCCTTTCCTCCCACGCTGGTATGTTGTGTGCCTTGAGCTTGCCCAAGGTTTACAGAAGCTGTCATGGTTTCTTTGAGTTCATAGTGCGACTACCCAGCTGTGTCCAAAAACTTCACTAAATACTGACTCCTTGTAGACATCCACCACCTCTGGCTCCGACCATCTTTCTGCTCCTCTTCAGCAGCATCCCTGAGCCTTGGAGGCGGGGGTGTGGTCCAGACATCCCACCTAAGGCAGAGAACTCCCCAGTCTCTTATGATCTACGCTGTGACCAGGTGTGAGCTCTGTGCTAATTACTGTCAGCTGCAGAGCCAAGCTTCCCTGATGAGGTTTGAGAGATGCGCTGATCGGTGGGTCTAATGGTGCGTCCTTAGGAGTTGGTCCACTACAGTGTTCATGTCACACGGTAACAGGAGTAGATCTCTGCTAGGACTGTGTCCTGTCTATGCCTGGAAACGGTGCCAGCTTAGGTGGCAGACCTCTCGTTATCTTTCTTTGAATATAAAGTTAATTTTCAAATATATGAATTAATCTCATACATAATCATTCAGAAAGTGTGAAGAATGGCCAAAGCTAATTCATTCAGTGTGTGAGAGAGTGTGTGTGTGCGCAACAGTGCACATGTAAACGTCAGAGGGCTTGCAGGAATCAGTTCTCTCCTCCTACCAAGGGGCCCAGGAGTGAACACAGTATCTGAGTCAGCAGGTAAGTTCCTCCACCCACTGAGCTGTCTCATTGGCCCGTCAGCCTTATCTTATAAAAGAGGAGAAAGTGTCTGACAAGCCCAGCAGCACGTCAGGAGACTCTCCCTGCCCTGGACCCTAATTCTGTTAGGGTTACTTTCTGAACTTGCACGGGTGCCTCCTGGGTCCTTCATTGACCTGACCTCTGAAGAGCTTGTAGCCTCCGCTTCTTCTAGGAGAAGTGCACATTTTATTGATGTACTTTGTGTTTCTACATCCTCACATCATAAAGAAGCATGATGCTGGTTTTCAAACGACCCGCCAGTGCCCCTAGAACACAAAGTTAGCCTACAAACGTACTGCTTGGTGGCCTGCATGGTGGATTGCGTGATAAACAGTTGTTCTTGATCCCAGGGCAATGGAGACTGCTCAGAAGCTGGAGCTCTTCCAGCTAAGTAGAGAAGTGTGTGGCTGTCTTTTACAAGGCAAAACATGAATAAAACCCCATTATTTTTCTATGTAATCCTTTTTGAGAATTTCATAGAAGGGTGTTGTATTTACACCAGTTCCCCACTCAACACACTATACCACCAGAAAAACAGGTGACCAGAACCATAAACTTCCAAGGCAGTCAGGGATTTTAGTAATATTCCATCAGAATAATTTAACAGGCTTGATCTCCCACATGTTCATGTAGCCATTTTAGCAACAGACCATTTAAAACCGATATTGGTGGAGCAAAGTTTGCAGCCTAGATAATATGACCTGCTCAACACATTTTAACCACTTACCATAATCCCTCAACATTGGGTGGTCCAGGACTTGATTAGGATCTAAGAATCAAGTATAGCAAAGTACTGTTCTATCTTATATAATTGGTTCATATGCTAATGATGACATATTAAGATAATTCTACAGAGAACATATATTAAAGAGATATTTAATACATTTTAAAAATAAATAAATAAAAGTAATTAATTTTAAATCAATAAATATTTCCTTCTGAAAGACAATACAATCTTAGCAACTTGTGGTTTTGAATGGAATCAAGGCTTTGCTGAATAAGTCTATACTTTTTTCTTGAAATGCTTCCATTATGCATGTGTACATCAAATATACTTATTTTGAACCAGATATATTATTTCAAGAATTTACCATTTGGGACAACTTGTTTCTTCCTGTCAGGGTTCATACTTGATATGCAAATACACAGGCAGCAAAGATGAGAGCAAAGAGAAATTTAGAAAATCCTTTCATCAAGGTCTCTTACAATTTGTTCTCACTTTCAAAGGAACACTGTTGTAAGGTAGTGTCAGTGGTGACGTGGCACTCGGCTTGCTTACTTCATGAGCCAGGTGTCCACTTGAATTTGCTCTTACTGATTCTTCTGGATACAACCAAGCGTTTGCACTTCCTTCGGCTTTGAAGCTGTGTCTGGGGGACGAGATTGGATTGTGTCAGGGTTGAGGGCAGGGCTGTGTGTGTGTTTGCCGGGATTGTTTGGGCCTGATGTGAGTAGCTAAGTGATTTCCTTTAAACTAACCATTGCTGGTTCAGATGGCAGACTCAGCAAAGATAAGCAATCAGGTAGGATTTTGAATGACGGTATGTTTACATTTGGAAACATGTGAAAAGGGAACAAAATAACAGTAACAACAAAACCAAAACTCCTAGACACCATTGATAATGACCAAAACTAACACCCTACCAAGTACCAACCAAAGTCATCTTGGCCGTTATCAATCTGATGAGGGGGATCATTCCAGGGTCCTTTCAGTTCAAAGCCTTGAGGGTCCTCATGCTTAATCATACCCCAGCAATGAAAACATGCTTTATGCAAACCACTGGACTGAAGTATTGGGTCTCCCGGTGCATGGCCACTGTTCTCCATCCAAACAGAGCTAGGGGCTTGATTTGTACATTTCATTTTGTTTCCTTGGAAATGAATATGCTCAAATAAAGGATGCATTCAGAAAAAAGAAAGTGCCGCTGCCACCGTTACTTCAGTTTTTAGAGCTGCCTGCTCCAAGCTTTAGATTGAAGTCATACCAATTTCTCACATTAGTCCAGCGGAAGTCATAGGTGCAACAGCGCAGTGTTCAGGTGTACCGAGCCTGCTGTGCCCCTTTGTCTTGCTGATAGAATGGATGGCACGTTGTTATCAGCCCTCCATGGTTTTCCATTTCGTATCTGGTGATTGCCAGCCCGACCATTAATCACGGAATCATTCAAGCTAATGAGAGGCAGCAATTTTGCTGATGACGGCTCTTGAAATTTAGCATTTCTTATGCTCAGGACTCTTGCAGAAATGGGATAAAAATGATACTTTACTAGAATTTTGTCACACAAAATAGCCTCCTATTATTATATGCAAAGTATAAAATAGAAATGGAAATAATAATTTGTTAATGAAGGCAAAGCAAGATAATAGCCATATGGCTGAAATCACATTCACCAATGTATTTTAAACTATTCAAAATATGGGTTTTTATTTTATTAATATCTTATTTACAACTCAGTTTTGTTATCACATGATGTTCAAACACTGCCCCAGATGTTGTATGCTGCTGTTCATGATACTGGCATGCTGGCTTTATGTTTTAAGTGAAATTTATTCAAAACAAATTAAAAATGCACACTGAAGTGTTCTTATTTAAACATGCATGCTGATTTTTAAGTGTTAGGAGAGCCTAGGCGTCTTAGTTACTTCTCTGTTTCAGGGAAGATGTACCGTGACTAAAGCAAATTATAGGAGAAAACATGTATTGTGGGCTGAAGATTCCAGAGGGTTAGAGTCCAGGGCCATCACGGTACAAAGCCTGGCAGTGGGCAGGCAGGGTTAACCTCTTGAATTCACAAGCGCAAGTGTTTTGGGGTAGGACTGGAGATGGTGTCAGACGTTTAAGACCTCAAAGCCCATTCCTAGGGACAACATGTCCTCCAACAAGGCCACGCCTCCTAATCTCTCCCAAACTGTTCCACCAACTGGTGCGGACCAAGTATTCAGACATATGAGCCTCTGAGGGTTCATCCTCTCCCAAACTACAACACCAACTGTGTTTTTTTTTAAATCTATAAAAAAATAACCAAAAATCTGATAATTTTATGTACTAAGCCTTTATCATCAAGTTGTAAATTTATATGAAAATTTTAGATCAGCTATTAGGAATTCAAGGCATGCTTGTGGCTGCAACTAAAAACCATTTTAGACATATGCATATAGGGGACTAGAAGTAAACTTGTTAAAGAACGTGTCTGTGATGGTTTAAATTATGTCTTTAAAAAAGAAAAGAAATGTTGAACTCTTAACTCTTTTATTCTTCAAATATCACCTTCTCTGGAAACAGAGTCTTACAAATATGAGTTACACTGAGAGGAATTCCGAGTGGAATTGACTCCTTAAGTCCAAGTGCCTGGAAACAGAGGATGGCGCTGTGAGAAGATAGGAAGGTGTCCTTGTGCAGGCAGAGATGGAGTGACACATTTCTAGGGCAGGAAAGGCCCAAGAGAGCCAGTGACCACCAGAGGCCACAGGAACTCATCACAGGAGGTATCAGAGGGAGCACGGTCTACCAAAAGTGTGCCTTCAGACCCCTGGAGCTAGGGCTATAAGATAACAAATTCCTGCTGTACAAAGCCCCCTGAATGTTGCCATGACATTACAGCATCCCAGAACATAACCACAAACTCATCTAAAAATAATTAGTGGACATTTACCTGGTAGAAATTATCATGGTCCACACAGATAGAAAATGGGACTATCTGTAACTATCTGTGTCTCACTCAGTCTCACACATAACTGATGCTTTGATCTTTCTTTCTTTTTTCTTCCTTCCTTCCTTTCTTTCTTTCTTTTTTCTTTCTTCTTTCCTTCCTTCCTTTCTTTATTATTATGTGTTTTATTTTGTTTTGAGCGATAGTATTTCCCTATGTAGCTTTGGAGCCTGTCCTGGAACTTACTCTATAGACCAGGCTGCCCTCAAACTCACAGAGATCCACCTGCCTCTGCCTCCCTTGTGCTGGAATTAAAGGCATTTGCCTTCCTTGCCCGGCAATAGATCTTTCTTATTATCTGATTTGTACAATGAAGGCATATTGATGACTCAATAAGAATGAATAAATGATCTTCAGAAATGCCCTGGAACAGCCCAGCCATAGGCCATTCTCTGACAATTCTTTAGGAAATGGCTTTTTCCTGGACCTTGTGGAGCCTGTGTATCATCTCACTAACTAGAGGGAACAGGGGATTTAAAAGATGGGCATGGTTAAGAGAGGAAAGTTTGTATGTGATGCTAGCATCTAAAACATGTGAACTTGGCAAAGTCAGGAAGAAACTGACGGGAGCTGAGGAAGCAGGGATTACTCGCTGCAGACAAGGTCCCCTGAGCTGGGTCTTAAGGATGACCCCAGGAACAAGAGTGCTCCCCAAGAGGGGGACGCAGAGAAGATGTTTAACCTGAATGTTTGTCAGGAGGTCTCTGTTTCAGCTACCTGGGACATGCCTAAGATTTCAGTCCAGGTTCCATGTCCTAAGCTTCAACCATTGTTGCGCGATGTTTTACCCTTTTTGCTCTTTTGTGTAGGCCACCGCCCAGCTTTCAAATAAATGATGCACAGAAGCTTATTCTTACTTATAAACATCCAGCCTTAGCTGGGCTTGTTTCTAGCCAACTTTTCTTAAATTAACCCATCTAGTGTAGTCGGAGGTCACTTGTTTGTTCCCGGCCACCCAGGCTCCCGGAATAACCACACAGAAACTATACTATTTGCAATACTGTTTGGCCAATAGCTTAAGCATATTTCTGGATAACTCTTATATTTTAAATTAACCCATCTCCATTAATCTGTGTATCGTCACGTGGCTGTGGCTTACCAGGTAATGTTCCCTCCAGCATCTGTCTCCAGCCGGGCTCCATGGCTTCTCCCTGACTCTGCCTTCTTTCTCCAAGAATTCAGTTCACTCTTCTCCACCTAGTTCTATTCTACCTTATCACAGGCCAAAATAGCTTCTTTATTCATTAACCAATAAAAGCAACACATATGCAGAACAACTTCCCACACTAATCTACCTTTTTCCTCTGGGTTTTTATCTTTCTTCTGTATATCTTACTTTGCTTCTTACTCCATGGCTGGCTGGGTAGCTGGGTGGTTGGCCCCTGATGTCCTCCTCCCCTGGTTTTATCCTTTCTCCTCCTATTTATGCTCTCTGCCAGCCTGGCCTAGCCTTGCTTCTGCCTTGCTATTGACCATTCCGCAATTTATTAGATCATCAGGTGTTCTAGACAGGCAAAGAATCACAGCTTCACTGAGTTAAACAAATACAGTATAAACAAAAGCAACTCACCTTAAAATAAAATTCCCCAACAACTCATGACAAAATCAAATATGTAGTCACACACATACACACACACACACACACACACATCTCCCCCTGGGACAACACCCCCAAGTCAGCACTGAATTAATCAAGGGAATTATCTCTCTCTCTCTCTCTCTCTCTCTCTCTCTCTCTCTCTCTCTCTCTTTCCCCCTCTCTCTCTCCTCTTTTGTCTATCTCTCTGTGTCTCTCTGTCTCTGCCTCTGTCATCTCTGTATCTCGGCATGGAGAAGAATACAGAGAAAAAGAAACGAAACACAGAGAGAGAATGGTGACATCTAAGGAAGGAAGGATGGCAAGGATGAGAAAAGAGAAAGACGTATTTAAAATGAAGAGGAAAGAAAGATGTCTCTGATTTAGAAAGCACACGCCTTCCGACCAGGTGTTATCCACATATGGTGCATTTGATGGTCTTCACATGGCTGCAAAATGGCTCAGCCTCCTTATCAGGCAGCAGCCCCTTTCCAGGGTTTAAACACAACACCATTTCAAAACAGATGCTGCTGTCCTGTCTGGCACTCTGCTTCTCCTGCTTCTCTTCCCACGAGTGTGAGTGAAGTGGCCTCCAGCAGTGAGCCTGTGGACAGCTGCTCTTCCCATCACCCCCAGAAGCCAACAGGTGCACAGCACTGCTACGGGCATCCCAGGCTGGCAAGATGAATCTCTGTGTGTGCACAGCAGCGAAGTTTATGCTACCTTGTCTCACTCAGTAAGAATCTGGCGGTCTGCAACAACTAAATCAAAGGCCTTGCTAAGCAAGCTGACGATGAAGGGAGATGATGCCAGGTCATCAGCTCACTCTACTATCAAATAAAGTGAAAGAAAACACAATATATTGTTTGTGTGTTTGCAAAGGTATGTTTGATACCACACGTATGAGATCACCTGACACAACAAGGCTGATAACACATATGAAATCACAGAGACTGTAATGTCATCCACAAGGTTTGCACAAGTTCAGGCCTGATAAAAACTCAACTCTGAAGAGGTTGGAGTGGACACAAAGTCCTCCCTCTAACCAGGAAGCTATTCGCAGTGGAGTCCAGGTTGGGAAAGAGGAAATTAATCTTCTCCATGGAATGACACTGGGCATATCAAACACTCTAGGGCAGGGCCCGTGCCAGGAGTGACTGACCAGAACACAGAGGGCCCCATGCTTTTCTGGACGTGCTTTTGGTTTTGTTTTAGTTTGGTAAGTTTTGGTTTTTGTCTGTTTGTTTGCTTTCATTTTCTCCCTTTTATTTTCTTTTTTATGGGAGCAAGAACGAGAAGAGGACGCAGCTGGGTTGGTAGAGAGGTGAAGATGATCTGAGGGAGCTGGGAGAAGGAGAAAACTATGAACAAAATACACTGTATAAAAATAAATGAGAAGAAATGATCATTTGCTAACACGGTCAAGAGGGGAAAAAGGTATCTTGTGGTCATGTGAGCGCACATACGCACATGCACACACACGCTTACATGACCAAAGAATTCAGAAATCTTTTATATCTGCAAAGAATTCAGTCCCTTGAACAAAACAGTGATTTTGAGTTAGATGTTTGCACAAATTCTTTGGCTCGCTTGGACACAGTGGAAAAGGACACCTGCTTCTGTTTTTCTCGCTTACTAGGCACGAGGAAGAGAGATTCTACTGGTGGGCATCGGCTAAGGCAGAACGGACCTGGGAAGGGCCACTCCCGTCCTGACACCTGTCTTCTTTGGATTCTAATTTGCAGGACTCAGGGCAAAAATATGGGCTCCCTGCTAGGGCATTATTCAGCACGTCAAGATAGCAGCAGGAAGTGTTAAACTGAGCCTGGCCCATCTGGGGTCTGGCCTGGCAGAGCCACGGGACCCGTGCTCAGAGCTAGCACCACCTTTGTGGTTTCACTGGGTTACACGTTGGCTGTTTGCTCACACCAGATCCGCGTGTCCTCTGAGCACCGATCTGTGCTGCTTCTGTGCCGGGGATGAGCTCTGCTTCCACTTCCTCAGTCTTTTGCTTTATCTGCTATCCACAGATGATGTTCTCTGTAGGCACGCAGACTTACTGCTTAAAGCCATAACTGAGAATGACCAAATGAGCTCATACATTACCTGAAAGAAATAATAATCACTATCCCCAGACTGATATATAAAATAGTAATTCAGAAATGACTTTATAATAATCCCAGTCTTTCATGGATGTCATCCTGAACTCCGCATTGCCAAGCAGAGATGTGATCTCTCCTTTTCTCAAGTTATTAGCATTTTTAAAGTATTAAAAATCACAGGAAGTGAGAGTTTTAGAAACTTAAAGTGCTGTGATGCTTCACCTTAGCGAAGAAGCAGACCCTGCCCCGGTGGTCCGCCATGTTCTCATTTGATCCACTGGACTCTGAGTGAAGGGAAGAAAACAACTAACACCCAAATTAATCGATCTGCCAGTGTATACTACTTTTCTAAGGAACATTCGACATGTCAAGAAAGGCACCTATTTCAAATTCAGTTATTTTGAGTACTTCACCATATGAGAAAACCAGCATCAAAAGCAACTCCAGAATGCATTGACCCAGCTGTTAAAAGCCCAGCTGTCTCAACAGAGCAACACCTACTAGGCCCCTCCCACTCCGTTTCATCCCTATTGGTTTATCCTGCTTGGACATTTGACCAAAATGGAGCCATTGGCTTCATCCTCTCTGATGCTTAGCTTTTCCAACTGAGCCTACTCACCAACAACGGGGGATGTTATCAGTTCTTTGTTTTTCATAAAATGACTTGCTTTCTATTGTACAATACACAGTTTTTGAGACCCATTTCCAAGTGGGTTAACACACTTTCCTACTTTGGAATATTGCTAGAAATATGCTGTGAATATTCATATTCACACATTAATGTGAATATAAACGCATCCTTCATAATATAATATTTTTGTTAATTCTGTGACAATTTTACACATGTATACAACATATTTTGATCATATTCAGTCCCCATTCCTTCCTTAACTTTTCTCAGATCCACCTTCTACCACTTCCTTCCTCCCCAAATCACCTCACTTTTAAAGATTGTATCTGGACTAGCCCACTGAGCCTAACTTACTATGGCCATGAGCATGGAGCGCGCCCTTTAAAAATGTATTTTCCTCCCTCAAAGCCATCAACTGTCAATAGCATCTCTGTTGAAGGAGAGGACTCTAGAGTTCTCCCCAGTTCGTGCTGGATTGTTGACTGATTTGGTCTTGTTTTGAGTAGACCACTTACAGTGGCATTTCTGGGTCCTAGGATGTTTTGTTTGTTTGTTTGTTTACCTTTAAGAGCAATTTGTCCAACTCTTTTCTAGAGAAGAAACGCCATTTAGCATTCCTGGAAACACTGTGTGAATTGGTTTGTTCCCCATGCCCTCACCGACGTTTGTTAGGGACCGCCTTGTTAGTTACAATATCTTTGTAAATGGTTTCTCGTTGTGGGTTTAATTTCCTTTTCCGAATGATTGATGACACTGAATACTGTTCTTGGGTGTTTTGGCACAAAGTCGTCTGTGTTGTTTGTCTTTCTCCTTCCCCATTTGTCTATAGATTTATTGAGTTGTAGGTGTTCTTTGTGACTATTGAATCGTTTAATGTTCTCATCGAATGCTCATCTTCTCCTTTCCTAAATGTTGGGCTTCTTTTTGATATGTGAATTTTGAACGTTGGTGAATTTATCAATCTTTTTTGATAAGCGGTCCCTTTGACATCCTGTCTAAGAAATCGCTGCCTAGTGAGAAAGCTGAAAACCCACCCTCCTGTGTTTTCTTCCACGGGTTATCATCTTAGACACCTCCCTGACGTCTCCGCCTTGGGTGGATTTCGTGGGTGGTACAAGGTACGGTTCTGAGACCTGCATATGGTATCCAGTTGTCCGGGCACCATCTGGTGAGCAGACTCTCCTTCCCCCCAGCGATTATTTTTGGCAACTTTGCCAGAAATAAATAACTATAAATATAAATATTTATTTCTGGACTCGCAGTCCTGTCCCATTTGTCCACATGTCTGTGTGTGCTGACTTGACAGCAGGAGCATTCTATTAAGAGATCGTAAGTGGAAGTACTTCTGCTCCGTCTGTCCCCAGATTTCTTCGGTTCCTGTATGTGTTTGGTGCCATCGTATAGATGTTTAGACGCGTTTGTTAGTTTCCATGGACTAAAGGCCTGTGGATTTTTGCTACAAACTGAACTGAAATTACAAATCACAATGGGGGGAGTTGTCCTCTTTTAGCCTAGAAACACGGAGTTGCATGCGTACTTGTTTATATTTTCTTAATTTTTATGAGAAGTCTTCTGTTTCCCCTCAAACATACATGAGCATTTTTTTCTGATGCTTGGTGAGTGCATCTTTCCTCTTGTTTTCCTCTTTGGGTTTCATTGTTTATAATCACACCTTAAGCTTGTTTTGTACTTGAGACAGCAGGATGACAAAGGGAGCTTGCTAGCTGTGTGTGGAGGAGAGTAGAAAAATGCCAGAGGAATAAAATCATTACTCAAATGAATTAATGTGTCATATAGACATGGCTGAGGAAATTAAAAGAGAAAACCAAGTCCCTCCCTTTTCTTTCCTTTACTTTTCTGAGCACTAAATCCTGACTGTGGAGTTGTGATGAGACTGTCCACTGTGCTGGAAGCTGCTGCACCAGGCAGCACCTGGCCCTGTTCCCTGCAGAGTGCACGGTCTCTTTGCATGTGCTTTGCATGTGGTGTCCAGTCATCCCCTGGCATCTGCAGGCACACGGCATACCACACTGCAGGGCACACTACAGGGCACACAGCAGGGCACACTGCAGGGCAGCCCAGACAGCCAGCTTTACCAGTTCCAGAGTCTTGTCTGCACAAGTTGAGAGTCCAACACAAACCTCCCACCTCCCGAGTGACTCCTGAGGGTTGTCTTTTTCCTAACTCCATTTCCTCATCTCTTCTGTCCTTCCCTCTTCCCTGCTCATTCTTCCTTTCTTTTTTCCTCCCTTCCTTCCTCTGTCCTCCTCTTCCTCCCTCTCCTCTCACTCTTTCTCTCTCTCTCCCTTCTTCTCTGTCTCTCCCTCCCTACTCCTTCCTTCCATTCTTTCTTCCCCTGCTCTCCTCCCTCCCTCTCCGAATTCCTTCTTTTCTTCCTTCCTCCCCTTCTCTCCATCCATTCCTCCTTTTCTCCTTTCCTTAGTTCCCTCCCTGCTTTCCATCTCTCTTCCCTGCCTTGCTCCCCTCCATTTTCCTTCCTACTTAACTCCATGACTCTGCTAAGTCCACACAGAGTTACCTTGTTATAGCAGCCCCCCCCCATCCCGCTCCGAAACATCTTCTCAAACCCTGAGATGCCAACTTCACAGTTTCTCATGTTAATATAATTTAGGGGTAGTATTCTAGACTAAACATTTTTATTGTACTAGTTACTTCTTAAGAAGAATGAGTATATGGTAATTTTTAATTTACTCAGGGTTCAAACATAGGAATATGGTATGTGGTATGAAAGAAACCCAAGTGGGGAAAAGGACACAGACTTTCCCAATTCATGCAGCAGCAAGAAGGGTGGCTGGATACCAGCCGTTCTGACCACACTGCTGCCAGGACTGCGGTCCTCGAGAAGGCAACTGAAGGTAAATGCATTGAGATGAGAACCAAGGGGACTGTCGTTAAATACCGCTAGCCCTGTAAACCAGTTCAGTCACCATGGAAACCAGTGTGGAGGTTCCCTAGGACGTTAAAAACAGATCTCAGCATAGCTGGGTATTTACCCAAAAGACTCCAAGCCCACATATCACAGAGACACTTGTGCCTTTGCTGCTGTAGGTTACAGGGCATCTTCACTCTTGAGCATTTCATGTGTGTATAGAAATGAAGTCATATCCAACCCCTATTTACCTCTCCTAACTCCTACCATACACCCAAGCATGTGCCTCTCCCAATGCCATGTTGTTTTGTCTTTATTGTGTGATAACTCGGTCCTGTTAGTGCTGCCTCTCCTCAAGGGTGTGAGGCCATCCATCCGCGGGAGCATGGCAAGTCCACATCCTTACAGAACTCTTCTCCAGAAGAGAAGAAGCTTCTTTTGGAAGCTTGAGCTTCCAAAGGCTGGGGAGGAAAGCCCAATCCACGCCAGAATTTTAGTTACCATAAACAAAGCTGCTGGGAGTGCCTGACTGTGGCCGAGTCGT